>NC_089237.1:26640359-26954993 GCF_963924675.1 Phocoena phocoena | reverse complement strand
TCTTCTGACTCCAGCCCCCAAATCCTCAAGTGCTGTGTGTCTTTGGACAAGTCACTAGCCTCTCTGATCCACAGCGATCTGTGAAATGGTCAGGCGATGCTTAGTCACTTCTTTGCAGGGTTATTATGGGATGCAGAGAGATGATGGACGCAGAGGCCCCTCTCCCCTAGGATGGATCCCCACGAACCCGCACTGGGGTGTTCTCCCAGGGACTCTTGGTTTGTCACTGGAGCTGGGAGGGGGAAGAGCAAACACCTGCAGGTCTCATTCAGCCCTTCTCTGGGGGGAGAAGAGAGGTCTGGGGGGATCCTTCCTCAGGAACCTCCAGCCCTTGCAGCTGCTGGAAGTGATAGGGCTCCGTTGCCATGGCAACTCGGGCCAGCCGCGTTGACCTCACTTAGGGTGATTACCTTCCAGCAAATAAAATAATTGTGTTAATAAAGAGGCTGTTCGCCCCCTTGTCCCCCACCCTGCTTTGGCCCATTCCCCATTCCCAGCCTGGGGGAAAGAGAGGCCTCCCGGACCCAGTTACCCCTGGCCTGTGGGACACCTTATTTGTAGATAAGTTGTTGGCCCAGACCCTGACTTGGTTTTAATTTTTCCTGTTTTAAGCATCTCTCACCCTCCCTAGCTTGCCCTCAGCCTCCTTGCCCCGATGTCTCTGTTGCAGAATTGAGATGACACTGCTCTTTCTGTTTTCCTTCGACATAGCTTTGAACACCAACCGGGCCTCCCAGCCATCAGCATGATAAATTCTACTTATGGAGGGCCTGCTGGGTGTTACACGCTTTACAAGTACCTCCAAATATGTCCTCTTTATTCCCTATCAAGCCAGGAGCTTCAGTACCGCTTCACAGGGGAGAAGACTGAGGCCCTGGGAAAGGAAATGTTTGTTTGGACAGCGCTGGAAATCTGGGTTGGTCTTGCCCCTGGACTGGAGAATGGGCTGTCCTCACAGGTGTGGCCGTGCCTGGGGACATTCAGTTCAGCTGCTGGTCGATACACACCATTGGCTTGTCACCGGGCTGCAGAGATGGACACATCCACAGAAAACAGAGATGCAACATGCATGTGACACGTGCTCTGAGACCAAGAAAATGGCGGGGACCCAGCTCGAGGTGCTGAGTCCCCGTGGGAGATGAGGAAGACGAGACTGGCCAGTACCGAGCCTCTGGTAAGTGGCTGACGCTGGCGAATGCCTCAGGTTTGTCATCTCACATGACGCTCATTACAACCCCATTTCACAGGTGAGAAGAGTAAGGCTCAGAAAGTCTAAGTGAATTTTTCAAGGCCACACAGCTGGTATGGAGCAAGGCTTCAAATCCAAGTTTGCTTGACCTCCCTGCCCATGCTCAGTGCTCGTTCGACTTTATCAGCGAGAGAGAGAGAGAGAGAGAGAGAGAGAGAGAGAGAGAGAGAGAGAGACAGAGACAGAGAGAGAGAGACAGAGAGACAGAGGCAGAGACAGAGACAGAGACAGAGAGAGAGAGGTGGAACACGGTTTCCATACACTGTTCATTATGGTACGCTCTTGTTCAAAATAAAGAGGGGTTACCAGAATGGTGGCTGGTACTTTTCACCAACGAACACAAAATAATGCAACATGATTAGGCTATCGGAAAGCTCACTTAAAGCTTTACAGTAATTATTACATCAGGGCTTTGTGGGCAGTGCTCTCCTGTGATGGGGCAAACTTTCGAATTGTGAGGGGGACCATCCTCACTAGGTTCTGGGGTCTCTCTGTGACCGGAGGAATAGTGTCACAGGACAGAATGTCAGCAGGCTGGATTTGAGGCCCTTGGGAAATGAGTCCCAGGGTAGAAACCCTTCCTGCTCTTCACCCCTGCCCCATGAAAGCCCCTGCTCCAGACAAAGTGAATAGACAGGGCAGGGCCAGGCCGAGGCCGGGGCGCCCGCCGGGCACACTAGGTGGCGCTCTGACATCGGTCAATCCTTGGAGCTCCTGGCTGTGCTGTGGCCTGAGGGCCTGCCAGGAGTGACTTTGAGGGGGAAACAGGTCACACTGGACCTGACGCTGGTGTTAGGGCTAAGCGAGGGGCACTGGAGAAGTCAGAAGCCAGGCTCGGGGTCAGGAGCACTGTCCCTCCCACTCGTGACTCCTGGTCATCCACGGGGCCCCAAGCGGTAGAGACTGGAACAGTGGCAGTGGGAGGGACAGAGAGACCAGAGGTGCTGTGTGGGGATGGAGGTCAGGGGGTGAGGTTGGAGGAGCCCAGCCGTCTAGGGGGGACCCTGAGCTGGGTGTCCTGTCATTGACCACTAAAGCCCACGGTTCTAAAACCCCCTGGAGGTGGGGTTTGCCCACCTTACTTGCCGTTGGAGCCCAGGGCAGGTAAGATGCTGGGGAAGAAGCAGTATGTTTAAGGCCTCCAGCCTCTATGAAAGGAAGCCTTGAGAAGACATTCCTGGTGGTGCAGTGGTTGAGAATCCGCCTGCCAACGCAGGGGACATGGGTTCGAGCCCTGGTCTGGGAAGATCCCACATGCCGTGGAGCAACTAAGCCCGTACGCCACAACTACTGAGCCCGTGTGCTGCAACTACTGAAGCCTGTGCGCCTAGAGCCTGTGCTCTGCAGCAAGAGAAGCCACTGCGATGAAAAGCCCACGCACTGTAATGAAGAGTAGACCCTGCTCTTTGCAACTAGAGAAAGCCTGTGAGCAGCAACAAAGACCCAACACAGCCATAAATAAATAAATAATTTTATATTTAAAAAAAAAAAAAAAAGGAAGCCTCGGCAAGGGAACAGCTTTGCTCCCAGGGCAAGTTGCAGGCACAAGACCAAAGACCTTGAATTCAAAGGTCTCTGTTTAGCTGTGTCCTAGCCATGGGACTAGGGGCAGGCCACTGAGACCTCTGCTTCATTCTTTGTGAAATGGGCATGATTCTCAGAGTTGTTAGGAAGTTTAAACGAGATTGTGCACACAGAGGCGCTCAGTGTGCCCCGGTGAGGTGTCCCTCTTGGCTGTCGGTTTGCAGGAGTGGCAACTTGCATCCTTTCCTTGTCTGAAGGCCCAGTAAATTCTCAGTGATGTTGGTTGATTGACGCCTGGGGTTGGAGGCAGCTGGAGTTGGCAGTGTTCCAAAGGGGCCTTCAAACCTTACCCCTCGGGGGACCACCCCTGAGAGACCCCTGCCCGCAGATTTTAGCATCTTGCCTGTTTAGGAATGCACACCTTAGAGCTGGGCCTGACTGCTCCACATACCTGTCCTGTGTCTCTCCCCTTGCAGGCCCCTCACTGGGTGTCTGGGGCTCTGTGGGATCTAGAGAGAAAGGGGATCCCTAGCACCCCCTTGGGGTAGAAGGAAGTAAAGGGGCCTCCTTTCTGGTAGTCTGAGTGCCTCCTTTCCTCAGCTCTGGCACAGGTGGGGAAACTGAGGCAAGGGGGAGCCATTGGATCAAACCACAAATCCCTGAAAGCTGGTAGGTGTGGAGAGGGAGGTGGCGGATCAACTTCCCAGCCGCCCTGGGGGGGCCTATGGGTTCTGTGACCCTAACCTCCTGGGGGAGATGCGTCACAGTCTGGCTGGAGCCGTGCAAGGAGCCAGGAGGGAGGGCAGGAACGGTCCTGGCGGAGAAGCCAAGGGCAAGGGCAGTGGGGGCAGACTTATTCAGTCAATGAACATGCTGCAAATGTTCAGTGGCCCTTAGTGGGCCACGCACTGTCACAGGTGCTAGGGATTCAGGGGACCCACCCCGGGGAGGGTCCATGGAGTCAGGCAGCTTGGCTCCAAGTGGCTTCCCCCAAATGCCTAACATGTCTAAGTGCCTGTTTCATCATCTGTGAAATGGGGAGATGGGGATAATAATAACATCTTCCCCATGGGACTGTGTGAACGTCAGATGCCTGGAAAGTGCTGAGCACCAGGCCGGGCACTGAATGCATATGAACGACTGTGGGATTGTCCGTATTATCATGGTCACTAGCTCTGGAGAGTGTGACCTGGATTCAATTGTTTACCTTCCCTGAACCCTCCTCATCTAAGAAATGGGTTCAAAACATCTGCTCTGCCCACCTCCCAGGACCCTGTTGTGAGGTTTAAACCAATTAAGATAATGCATGGGAAAGGCTCAGTTTGTTTATTATTTATGGGTCTTTGTTGCTTCACGTGGGCTTTCTCTAGTTGTGGTGAGCCGGGGCTACTCTTCGTTGTGGTGCGCGGGCTTCTCATTGCGGTGGCTTCTCTTGCTGAGGAGCACGGGCTCTAGGCACGCAGGCTTCAGTAGTTGTGGCATGAGGGCTCAGTAGTTGTGACTCGCGGGCTCTATAGCGCAGGCTCAGTAGTTGTGGCGCACGGGCTTAGTTCCTCCGCGGCGTGTGGGATCTTCCTGGACCAGGGCTCGAACCTGTGTCCCCTGCATTGGCAGGCAGATTCTTAACCACTGTGCCACCAGGGAAGCCCGGAAGGGTCAGTTTAAACTGTGTGTGTGTGTATGTGGGTGGGTGTATCAGAGACCCCAGCATTTGTGCTCTATCTATCCTGCAGGCCACCGGAGCTCAGGTAAGCCATCAGATGGCTGCGTGGTACCTGGCAGTTCGTGTCAGGACATCTCTTCCTGGAGCCTTGGGGCTGGGACTGAGGTGCGGGTGGAGATGTAGAGATGAGGGCCAGAATTGCAGCATTTCTCCAAAGGCCTAGGGAAGTCAAGAGAGAAATCACAGAGACTGAGTTAGGATGAACCCCTCTCCCCGCCCCAGCTCTGGGCTGGGGCCTGGCGGGCCTGTCTGCCGAGGTCAGGGGGTCCTCTCCCCACTCTGTGAGCATCCTCTTCTGAGTGAACCTCCCCCTCCGCCCACTAACTTCTCCCTCCAGGCCTAATTCTTGCTGCCAAACTATAGAATGACTGAGGGGTACATATCAGTATACAGTGGGGCTCTATCCCAGAGGTTTTTGATGTTTGCACCTCCCAGCTCCTTGTGCCGATGAGAAGGCGCCTGGTCACTTCCATTACTGCTGTTAGTGCTGGGGGCTCCCGAACCCCCGCCCACCCCGCCTGCCCAACAGCTGGCTGAGTGCTGGAGTTGGTCAGGGTTCAGCTTGGATGGGGCCGAAGAAGCAAAGAACTGGGAGAGGAGTCTCCCATCTGAGAGAATTAGGATTGGGGGCAGCTCCCTCTCCCCCAGGAAATGAGCTGTAAGAGGCAGTGTGGTAGAGTAGGAAGAACATGGATGTTGGGGTCAGCCAGTCCGGGTTCCAATCCTTTACCTGCTGGGCAAGGTGGGATGGCAGTAGGATCTACTCCGTAAGGGGGAGATGCAACTTTCAGGGGGTAACCTGTGTGACGTGCCTTAGACTGTGAATCCAAGCTTCGCTGATGGGGTCAGTTAACTGGGATTTGGGCAATTTTGCGGCTTCCCGTCCCCCTGCCCCAATTACTTTTCTTAGCTCATTGATGGATTGATTAGGTGAAAGGCATCGTGGGGAATGAACAAGATGCCATTGAGTTGGGGGATCGGGTGTGAGCAGCGGAAAATCCCAGAGTGTGTTTCCTTTCTGAGATGGCAGAGAAGAAAAAGGACTTTTCTGGTTGGGAGATTACCTGGCCTTGTGAAGGAGGGAGTGCTATGAAACTCCAGCTGGTGGAGAAGGAAGGGATCCCTGGCAGAGGGAATTAGCGTGGGCAGAGGCCTAGAGGTTGAAAAGCTGGGGACACATCCACCAAACTGCAAAGTAGGCTGCTTTCCTAGGGCAGAGGGCTAGTGAGATGAAGCTGAAAGGGCGTTGTCCCCAGTTCCTGGATTATTAAAACAGAAGTGGAATGCTTTGGGAAGAGAGTAGGAGGCTGAATTATTCGGATACTTACTAAACTGTTCTGTTAAATCCCTGCATTTGAGGAATCTGCTCCGTCAAGGTGACCCACCTCTTTTTTTTCCCCTTTCCCTCCAGAATGGAGGCTTAAAAAACAACAGTGAAGGAACATGTCTCCCGAAGAACATCCGTTTCCCTTCTCTGTCCTCGTCTCCTTCAGCTTCACATTGTGTCTTTAACCCCATTCCCACTCCTTGAAGAAAGAAGGTGGTGCAGGAGGGAGATGGGGGGGAGGAACAGGTGGTCCCCAAGCTGTCCTCAGATAATACGGAGGGACAGCCTAGCATTGGAGATGGCCGGGGCCACATTTCTTCCTTGGGCCGCCAGGGCAGATACACATCAGGGAGGACCCTGTTTCTCTACCAGAAATACTCAGGTCGAGTGATTTACCTTAAACCAGGCTCACTACCCTCTTCGTTCTTCAAATGGATACCCAAGGAAGAAGATGGTGTTTGGGCAGCAGAGACGGAAGAAGGAGGGGGAGGAGGCGGTGGCCAGCGGGCAGAGCAGCTCTGTCCTGTCTTTTTTCATTCTTTTTTTTTTTTCTGTGTTTTTTCTTAAATGGACTTACTCCAAAAAGGATCTAAAGAACTTTAATTTTTTTTTTTTTTCTTGGCCACGCTGTGAGGCTTGTGGGATCTTAGTTCCGCAGCCAGGGACCAGGGATTGAACCTGGGCCCTAGGCAGTGAGAGCGCAGAGTCCTAACCACTGGACCACCAGGGAATTCCAAGAACTTTAATTTCTAAACGGTCACATTCTGGTCAGTTCTTTCTGGATTTTTACTTCCTTCGGGGGTGTTTTTTGTTACCTGAAAGGTCTGGAGGTTTGGGACCTGATTTAACCCTCCCACGACGCCGCGAGCAGGGGCGCTGATCACCTTTTACAAATGCAACAACCGAGGCTTATGAACAGCATTGACCGATGAGGTCGGATTTGAACCCAGTTCTCCCCTGCGCTGGTGCAGGGCTCACTCCCTCTGGATTTCCTGCTTTCACCTAACATCCACTCATGCAGATATCTTCAGGGTGGCAGAGCCCACTGTCTTGTCATTTTAATGACCACATGGTGTCCCATCATGTTGATGGATCATCACCTGGTTTGGTCACTCCCTCGTTTGTTGGGTATGTGAGGGATGTCTAATTTCTTACTGTAATAAATGCAGCTGCCGTGAGTATTTTGCTCAAATTACTTGCACTGTCGCCTTCATCCCCAGTATGTTCCATGACTAGGCTCAGGTGGGGCACCCGGGCTCTGCCTCCCAGTTGGGGTCGCACTGGTTGTCAGTCTTTGGTATCTTGACTCAGAGCATGATCGATGCAGAGAAGGATCCAAGCACCTCTTGTGGTGGATTTAGATTCACCTCCACCCAGAATAGGTTACACCACCCCTTTGGGAGCCGGTATACTGATGCAGTGTAAATTCCGTATGTGCACACACGGCACGGTCTGGATTACTTCATCACTACGTAGCCACCACCACATCAAAAACCAAGAGCTGAAGTCACCCGGAGAATAAATCTGCCTCAAACATTGGCCGGGGAATTGAATGTTAGCCAAATAGCCAAGGTCATCAATAGCCGGATTAACTGCTAATGCATTTCCCCAAACAGGTAGTGAGGCTTAGAGCCTGAGCGTGGGTAAGTGGTAGAACCATAAAGTTCAGGCTTTAGCCGTAACACGTCTACACGTTTGGGGTAGAGCATACATTTTATGAACAAAGTAGGTAGGATGAGAAAGTGGAGTCAGCTACAGGAAGAGACCCTTATTTCAGTTCCAGTGGAAGGGAGGTCGGTGGTTCAGGTGGTGAGTGGGTTTGGGAACTTAGATGGCCCTCCCAGGGTGTGAGGCTCTTATGAGCTGGCAAAGGAGGGAAGCAGAGGGCACTGGTCACTGCAGAGGGATGAGGAAGGGGCAGATCATCCCAATTCAGGGGGAGGTGAAGGCACAGAGCAGGAAGGGACGTGCCTGGGGTCAGAATTGGACTCCTGTGGAGTTCTAGCCTCCGAGCCAAGCTGCCTCCTGGTTTTGCAAAGCATGGATATTAATAAGGGTGATTAGTAATCATGACGTGTGAATAATAAGGGATGGTTAATTGTCCTGGTTATGATGAATAGCAGTCACTGGGAGAGGGTGGGGGAGTTGGGACCCCCGAACACACACACAGACACACACACACACAGACACACACGTGATCTGTTCTTTGTTGCTACTTTATGAGACCACAGAGCCAGCAAGCTTAGGGTGTATCAGTATTTTAAAAAATTGAAGCTAATAAGGCAAATTCCAAAATTCACTTAAAACGTTCTCAGCAGAAAATTTGGAAAATGCAGAAATATTAAGGAAGGAAACAAAAGCACTATAAATATCTCGGTGTACGTCCTTCCAGTCTTCTATGTATGCACAAATATAGCCACAAGCTACATGTAGAACAAAACATAAATAGGATTATACTCTGCACAATATTTGATAACTTGATTTTTTTTGTTAACTTACTTCTGAACTTTCCATGCTGTCAAATAGGCTTTGAAAGTATGCTTTTTTTCATGAGGGAAATATATTTTGGGCAAGGGGGGGCCCATTAGACAAGAAGCGCATCCTTTCCAGCCTCCTCCAGTTGGAGAGGCTGGGGTTCTTCAGAGCTACAGGAGGGTGGTACAGGGGTGGGGCAGGGTCACTCAGTGGGTCCAGTGGATGGGGAAGTGGGGCAAGATGGGGGCAGGACTGCTTCAGCACCTGGGCTTGATGGAGGAAAGTATCTTCTGAAAACATAGTTTTCTTTCATACTCAGTTGAGGATAGACAACAGCCAGAATCGTCCATCGGGTATTGATGCCAGTGTTATTATGTGGTCCTGGAGACATTTGTCCCTCAGAGCCTCAGCTTACCCATCTGTATGTAGAGGAAACAGCCCTTACCTCCCACCCGCCTCCTGGAGGGCTATCACCAAGGCCTGAGACACAAGCCCACTTGGGATGTGGAAGAATATTGACTCTGGGGCTCCCATCAAATGGAAAGAGACAGAGCAAACCTCTGGGTATAGAGAGGGGACCACCTGTGTAACCTGAGGGAAGCCCGTCCTCTCCTCGGGGCTGACTTTCCTCACGTGTAAATTGCCAAGCTGCACCTGGCAGTCTCTAGCATCCTTAGAGCCTTCAGTTCTGCACTCCGACTTCCTCTGATAGGCTACACTGGGTCCTGCTGTGGACCTTCTAGACACCTGGTTGGTGCCAGGGTAGAGGAGGGTCAATGATGCTGCTGCCTCGGGGGCCCTGTTCTTGGGAAGAGCTTACAGCTGGAGCCATAGACCCTCTGTCTCATGGCTGGACTTCTGTGAAGAGAACGTCTTCTGGTTTGATAGAGATGAGGGATTGAGTGTGATTTCACCCTTCCCAAAAATGGGAAAGAAATCACATGATAGCGAGTGTTGACCTGAGCTCAAGGGCTTGCCCACGAACCCCAAGAAGCCTCAGCTCCACAGAGCTCAGAGGCCGGCTGCCTCTGCCTCTGCCATGCTCGGCACACCCAGTCTTCATCGGCTGAGTGTGTGTGTGTGTGTGGCTACAGGACCATTGGCACTTCCATACTTGTGGCTTTGTCAGTATTCTTCCGAAATGTTCATTCACTCATTTATTCATCCGCTTGATAAATGAGAATTATCCACATCTGTTTCCTGAATAACACTCCTGCTACCAACACGCTTTGTGACCATGGACAAAGGGCTTCACCTCTCTGTCCTCAATCTCCTCATCTGTAAAATGGGGCTATTATAACGGTCCCTATCTCATAACGTTGATGGGAGGAATAAGATGAAATTGTAAATGTAAATTGTGCTTAGGACAATGCTGGAACATAGTGCTCAGTAACTCTTAGCTAACACCATCATCATCACCGTCGTCACCATCACTATACGACTCCTGTTACGTGTCAGGTACGGGGTAAAGGGATGACTGAAATCTCTGAGACCCAGGACCTGCTCTCAGGGAGCACAAAATCAGCTGCAGGAAGCCCTTACGTATGGACAGGGTGCTCTGGGAGCACACAGAAGGGAGCGCCTCCTGGGTAAGATGTTGGCGAGCTTCCCCCAACCCCACTTCCTGCCTGCTTCCAGCAGTGGCTCCTACAACATGTAGCCAGTCCCCGCCAAGGCCCAGCCTAGAGCGCAGCTTCCTCCCGACCTTAAAAAGCCAGGCCAGCCCCTCCCCCAACCCTCAGCCCCCAGCCCACTTCGGCAGCATGCAGGCTGTTTGGAGAGGTGACGAAAAATTAAAATTAAAGCTAAATTAAAAAGAAGATTCCCATTTCCTCTCCCCATCACACTTTCCACCTTAATTTTATCGCATCTTCCTTCTCGTTTTATTGACTTTCAGAAGCATTGCCACAAGATTTAGTGCGGAGCGGGAGGGGAGGTAATAAATGTGGTGCTGCTCTGGCCTCCAATTAATGCCGCCAGGGGGTGGGGGCCGCTGGGGGAGAAGGGGGCCGCCTCAGGGTGTGAAGCCCCGGAGGAGAGAAGCGTAGAATCCACAGAGGTGAGGACGGTTACCCCAAGGTGGAGGCGATGGTTGCTTCTGGTTTTTGTCCCCTCCCTGGGCCCGTTTCCTGGTGACCCAGAGAAAAAGAATTACGCTGAACTGGGCTAATCAGCCCAGAAAACAGAAATCAGGATTTAGTCTCCTCGGTCTGGCTTTACAAACAAGTCCAGAATTCTCCCCTCCCCCAAACTCCACCCATATTTCCTGGGACGAAGATTCCCCACCCACCAAACAGATCTTTATTTAATTTTAATTTTATTTTATTTCATGCTCTGTTGGTGCAAGGCAGCTTCCCCTCCTCTCCCCACCCTCCCTCCTTCCTTCCTCTATTTATTTTTTCAACCCCCCCCAATCTCTAATATCATTTTCACCCACCCACAGCGACGCTGCGTGTTTGTAATTTTCTTCTGACCCTAATGGCTCCGGTTTCCCCTCAGTATTTAAGCGGAACGAGACAGAGGTAAGTGGCAAATAAACAGCGGTTCCTATTTACGCTGCCAATTTCGGCCGATGGTGGAGAAGCTGCCTTGAAATTAACTCTGCCGCTGTCTGCTGCGGAGGAACGTCTGCAAGGCGCGTAGAACAGCAGGCTCCCTGCCGCCCATGACAGCCCCTCCCGGTTATCCGCTGGGGTTGTGCTGGGTGGGCGGGTGGCCCTGAAGAGGTGGTCCCCAAGGTGGTGGTGTTGTTGGTTTTTTTTTAACAGGCCCCTCCCCTTCTTGGCGTTTTGGCCTTTCACCTCTAGGCCAGTGGTCCTCCCACTGTGGTCCCCGGGACCAGCAGCATCGGCATCGCCAAGGAACTTAGTACAGATTCAGATTCTCCAACCATCCCGGAACTACTGAATCAGAAACTCTGCGGGTAGGCTTCAGCTATCTGTGTTTTTACAAAACAACTTTATTGAGGTATAATTCACATACCATAAAATCCACCCTTTGAAAGCATGCTATTCAATGATTTTTTTTAGTAAATTTATGGAGTCGTGCAACCATCACCACAACCCAGTTATAGAACATTTCTACCACCCCAGTGAGATCCATCATGTCTGTTTACAGTTAGTTCCCCTCCCCCCCCACCCCCAAGCCCTGGGCAACTACTAATCTACCTTCATATAACACGTGATCCTTTGTGATTGGCTTCTTTCACTCAGTATACTGTTTTCAAGGTTCATCCGTGTTGGAGCAGTGTAAAAGCAGTTCAGTCCTTTTATTACTGAACAGTATTCCATTGTATGGATATGCCATATTTTGTTTATCCATTCACCACTTGATGGACATTTGTGTTGTTGCCCCTTTTTTTTTTTTTTGCCACTTTTTGGCTATCATAATAATGCTATGAAACTTCTGTTCGAAAATTTCTGTGTGCATGAACATAAGAAATCCTTACTTGAGTCTGATCGTGCTAAACTTGAGGACCACTGGTCTGGGCTTCATCCCCCATCTCTCTTCTCGATTGTTTCCTCCCTCTCCATCTTCCCACGTCAAGCCCCGTGTGTCCAGTCTGTCTCTACCTTCTTTCATTCCTTGAACAAACATTAACGCAGCACATACTGTGTGTGCCATGTCCAGGTTATGGTGGACTCGAGGGCGAACAAGAGGTCAGAGTCCTCGTGCTTCTCACCGTCCTTCCCATCTAAGCTACTTACCGGGAGCGTGACCGTGGACCCTTCCTTAACCTCTCATTTTCTCGGCTGGTAAAGTGGTTGTATTGCTGGCCCTCAGGGTTCCCCAGAGCATCACTGGATGGTGCGGATCCGCCCGGTGAATAGGGCTCCCTACCCTCTACCCCCGCCCCTTTTCTACTGATTAAGGGCACCCAGTAGGTGACTCGGTCGACTTTAGATCCCTCTCATTTCTACATCCTGCCCTGTCACTGGCTCCTCACCAGGGCTGCCTTCCCTTCCTGAAACCCACTGCCCCCTCTTCCCCACTGTTTTCGCAGCCCGCCTCCAATACCGCCCAGTCCCGGGCCAAGGCCCAGAGCGCTCCAGGCTTTCCTTCCCACCCTTCCCAGGAGTGGGTCCCGCTTCCCAGGAGGACCAGGCCTGGGGAGCCTTAGGCCCTGGGCTATCTGCAAAAATCTTTAAAAATGCAAGGTCTTTTGATGGACACCAAGGGGGGAAAGTGGTGGTGGTGGTGGTGGTGGGATGAACTGGGAGATTGGGATTGACATGTATACACTAATATGTATAAAAGCGATAACTAATAAGAACCTGCTGTATAAAAAAATAAATTAAATTAAATTAAAAAAAAAAGACTAAATGAGGGGAAGAAAAAGCTAGGTCTTTTGGAACCAACGGGTCCAATGAGGCCGGGCCCAGGGCGTACCCGCCGCGTTCTTATCCCATCCTGGGGCGGGGCCTGTGTACCCCCAACTGCCCGGTGTTTCAGGAGCCCCTCCTCGATGCCCAGACTCCCTCGCCGAATGTGAGAGTGTCCCATTCTCTCCGCTGTGTGAAAGCAGCCAGCGTCCCGCCCGCCCGGGACGACGTCCCTTAGGGCGCCCCCTAGGGCACCCTCTCGGCTTCCACCGGCGCGCTCCACTGCCCGGGTGCCTCGGCTCTCGCCCCTCGCCCTTCGGTCTCCTTTGCTCCCCCTCTCCTTCCCCTGTCGCCCCCTCTCAGGGGGGTCGCTGCCCCCACCCCCAGCGCCCTCTTCTGCTCCCCCCTCCTACTCCGGGCCACGAAGGGTGCGCTCGGGTCCTCACCACTCGCGCTGCCCACCCCGCATTAAAGCTGCTTATTAGCGTGTTTGTTTTTATTGGACGCACAATAACCATAATGGGCGCCAGGCGCGCTCTCTAATTACAGCTATGAATATTCATAGCGCGGGGGCGGCTCTCGGCTGGGGGACGCCTTGGGGAGATGCGCCCGGGGGACTGGGCGCCGGGGGAGGCGGGGGTGGGGTGGGGCGCTGGTCCCGGGCGACCCGGGGTGCTGCTCTGGTCCTGAGAACCGCCGAACCAAGAGGATGGGTGGGATTGGGGCCCCCAGCCGGAATCAAGAGGTCCTCGGAGCCCACAAATCAAAACACCAGCTACAACCTTCCCTCCCGTGCTGTTTCTTCTTTTCTTTTCCTTTCTTTTTCCTTTCCTTTTCTTTCACCTTGGCTACTTGGCGAAGTATTGATCTCTAGTGGGGGACTGGGGATCTAGAGACGGCCGCACCGCACAGTGCGGACTCCGCAGGGCTTCCTACTTCCCAGGACTCCACCTAGGTCTTCCCGGCCGCCTCGGTTCTCTGCTTCCCTCCCACTCTCTGTTATTCTGTTATCCAGTCTCTTTTTCTTTGTTTTCCCACCCACCGTTCTCTGCCAAGGAAAGTTCCTGTTACATAAACTCCTGGCGGGGACAATCGAGTTGGGCGCCATAAAGGGAAGCGTGTGCCTTGTGAATTAAGAGATTTAGTCACTTGTGGAATGACTTTATTTTATAGCTACTTCCTCCCCGACTGAGTGATGTTGCATGCCTTGGTTGTATTTATAACTTAATAGCTTTTCTCAATTTTATTATACTTTTTATGATACTTGTGGCTTTATGGGACTTCATAATTTTTCTCAGATTCATTAAATCCAGCTGAGGGTGGAGCTAATGACAGGAGCAGGTACCAGATTCCAAGACGGCAGGTGAGCAGGTAGGGTGCCACCCTCCCCATCTCCTGCACCCCTCAGGCAGTCAGCATTTTGCTGACTGGTGGTCGTGGTGATGGGTCTGTGGGGTCATCTTGGCTTAATTTACTCCTCTGAGACCTGAGATTTCCAAGAGTATCTGCCAGAGAGACAAAGCCCCATCCAGAGTCGTCCCACCTTTGGTCATGTACTGCGTCTGATGTAGGGCTTATCCTGGGCCCTCTCTCATTCTTTCCAACACTAATTCCTAGAGCCAGAGACACTTCCAGCCCAGATGTCCAACCTCTTCATTGAACAGATGGGGAAACTGAGACTCAGAGAGGGGCCGTTACAGAACTAGGGACAGGCAGAGCCACAACTCCTTACTCCCAATCGGGGCCTCTTTCTACTGCTCTCTGCTGATTCCTAGCGAGAGCTTTGGACACTCTTTAGCTTTGCCCCCAATTTCCCTCCTGCCCCCAGATTTTATGTCCTGTTAAGAACCTCAGAGGGAGACAATAATCATAGTAGTTAACATTTACGGAGCACATGCATTATGTCCTTTAATCTTCACAACAGCCCTGCTAGAGCAGCTGTTAGTATTTATCTCCATTTTACAGATGAGGCAACAGAGGCGCAATGAGATTAAAACATTTGCTCAGGTTTGCACAACATGCGGCTGCGCTGGGGTGGAGAGACTCAAGGCTTTTACAGTTTGTAGTGACCTCATCCATGCAGTCAAAGCTAAGTGGATTATTTGCAAATTTTCCTGATGCCTTCCGTCTCCAGGAATCCTTTCTGTTGGGAGGTGGTGGGTAGGAAGAGCAAATAGTCTGGAGGATGAACCAATCAGAGTAGGGGTTCTCAATTCCAGAACCAGGATCTTGGTTGAGGGAAGGGATGGGAAGGCAGAAGAAGAGGTGGGTCAGCTGTGGGTGGAGAGGTTGGTGGGTACCAGTGCCTTCCCCCAAGTGTCTGTGTCACCCTGGCCACCTCTGACATCCAGGAGCTTAGCAGCTACTCTTTGTTAGATGGATGCCTTTGAGTGCTAGTGCCCTGCCCTGCTCAGACTCTCCCTATTGGCCTCTTCTATTTCTGATGTTCCAATACATTTGAAAAGGAAGAAATGCCAGAAAGGATGGCAGAAGTGTCATCTGATTTACATTCCACAAGTTAACACTTTTAACTCACAAAAGACAATGCGTATAATTGTGCCTCTCACAAAATCATTTCAAGACTGAGAAAACTGTGAATGTAAGATAAGCTCCACACAGCAGGCTTTTTGTCCCCAGTTTTGTTCCCTGCTGTAGCTGCAGCCTCTAGAGCGGTGCTTGGCACACGGTAGGAGCCTGAGAGCCTTTGCTGCTCCTCTGAGGAGTGAATGGTGCACTCCCGGCAGTGCAGGCAGATGAGACTCCGGTTTAAAGCTGTAAGAGAAACACATTTCAACACTGCTGGAGTGGCCCTGTGGCTGTCAACATAACCCCATTTGGAGATCATAACAAAAGTGTAAATTGCAGCCTTTGGTGGCTGTAGGGCCAGAGTGCTGTGGTCATCCTACTCTCCTCCCTCCCACCTCTTGCCCCATGTCACCTTGGTGCTGCCACACTGCTTTCCTTCCCAGCGCTTCTTAGGATCTGCCCCCGCAGGGAGTGTTCCTGGGCTGACTTTGCCAACCCATAACCTCCAGACCCTGTTGCTTAAAGGCCCCATCCCATTCAGAGTCTCCTGGACCCCTGAGGCTGTGGACCCTGGTTGGAAAGGAACCCTGTAGTTCTTGCAAGGGGCTCTTCTGACCCCCAAGTGTGCCTCCCATTGCCACCAATAGCGACTCTGTCTTGTCTGTGTTTTAATTTTTTCCCAAGAATATGGTGATGAAAAATTAAATTCCTTTAAAAGTGTGCTTGCATTTATTGTAGCGTTGGGTCATTGGGCACTTTTCTCAATTTACAGATGTTTAGAAGTAGAAACCACTAGTGTGCTTGCGAGTGCCTGGGTTGGTGGAGTGTCGAGTAACTTTGGGATGCTAAAAAAGATCCTTGGAATCTGGAGAGTTGGACACTTCTGCTTCAGAGGATGCTATCTTGTTCAGTTTACAACCCGTCAGGTTTACCACTCACGTGGCACGGTGGTGGTGTGACTGGTGTCTGCTCAGAAAGTGTGTTCAATTTCTCAAATAAAACTGGCAGGAACAAGCTCCCTGAAGGAGTGGTGGGAAGGGTGTGGAGTCAGGGAGCCTGGGTTCAAATCCATGCTCTGCTTGTTAGCTAGCAAGTCATCTTGAGCCAAATCACAGCCTCTCCAAGCCTCAGTTTCCTCACCTATAAAATAGGTGGAATAAAAACCCAGTTCCCTCAAGGGGTGGCAATGACCGGGAAAAACCTTATAAAGTGCCAAGTCCGTTGTCATGGCAGTCACCACCACCCTTCAGGTCCTTAACGTGCATGCAGTGGGCACTCCTCAAGTGCCAGATGAAATAGGAGACACAGAATGACCAGCCACACAGAAAATAAAATGTTCCTCCGGCTCACACCTTGAAGTTCCCCTGTCTTGAGTGAAGGCTGTGCCCCAGGCTCACCCTGCTAGGGGCCTCCATTACAGACCTCGGGTACAGGGCCCTCAAGATGCATTTGTAATTTTTATTGTTACATCTTTTAATTTTATTTTGCTCTCCCCGCTGTCTTGAGCAGGGGAGATAGGGAGCTGGTATTTATGGCTGCTCCCGCGACCTACCTCTTGGAATGTATGTATCAGTTAATTTAATCTCCCCTGGTTTTATTTAAACTGTTTTTCCTGATTCACTCTCCATCCACAACCCCCCCTCCCCTCTCATCCCAGCCTCTTTTTTGTGTCTGTTTCTGGGCTCTGTCGCTTTCCTCCTTCCTTTCCCATCTTCTTCTTTCTCCTCCTCCTCCCCTCCCCCGTTCCCCTCCCCCAATCCTCCTGCCTTGCCTCTGGCCTGGGCCTTTCCATTCCCGGGTTCCAGGAGGGTGAAGAAGCCTCTTACACTGAGGTTACTACAGTATTTTCCTGGCCCCTTTCTCTCTCCTCTCTCTCTCTCTGTGCCCTGTTGCCTGATTGACATTTACAAATTACCCCGCTGAAAGTGTTCAATCCCTGACCCGCCTGTTTCTGTTCAGCAATGAGTGAGATTTGCAAGCATTTTGTCATATAATTACTGCAAATCCCTTGAAAATTTCCACAACAAGGCCAGATGAATGGTAATTTGGGGGCCTCCATCTCCCAGTCGCCTCGCCGGTTGACGTGTCATCTGAGGCCAGAAATGCAAACCAGCCCCCAAGTCCTGTGTATTTATTTATTATGGAGGGGGTGGTCGTTTTATTTCCCCCAGAGATTTCTGGGAAAAACTTGAACCGCGCAGACATACACACTTCTCCACCTTCCTCTTTGTGGTGCGCGTGCTGTAAAATGTTTGGATTGGGAGATTTATTTGCTTGACACGGGTGTATTTGTGCTGATTTTATTGTATTGACTAGGCGCATTTTTCCTGCGTTCCACTACAGTTTTATTGTGTGCCAGTCTCGGGCATACATCACCTGCATTGTTTTCTGCAAAAATTACGCCCCGTTTCACTGTATGTTGATGGGACTTCCTACATTAGTACCTAAGTGGGGAGATTTGCTGCTGCCTTGCTGCCTGGGGCCGCCCCATCTGGGCAGCACCCGGCACTTTGGCCTGAAGACACAGGCACCTAAGTTTCTGTGCCTTGGACCTGGGGAGGGGGATGGACGATGGAGGGGGTGGTTAGGGTTGGCCGGCGGGGGGCGGGGTGGGGGGGAAAGGTCAGGAGTCATGGGGTTGAGGGTGGAAGAGGCCACAGCTGGGCAGTAGGGATGAAGAGGGGAATGAGGTCCCCAAAGAGGGGGACCCTGTTCATTTGTCTACTTCCTGCCAGCATTTGCTGGATTCATCCCTACGGAGCATTCATGGCCCTTTCATGGTTTACCCTGGGGACTAATGAGCATGACGGAGACCCTGAGTCCCTCACTTACCGTAGACAGAAGGTTTGGCTGACATCTTATGGCATAGTTGCTCTCCCCACTTTCCAATCGGGTGAATGGTGCCATGGAGACACACGGTCGGTCGCTTGCCTTGGGTCACAAATTGAGGAAGTGGTGGGTGGGGATTGAAGCTGATGACTGCCTGACACCAGAGCCTCCTACTTACCACTTGGGAAAGCCCAGGGGGAAGGAGGCATGTACCAAGGATGGTGATTTAAGGCAGGGGAGTTAAAGCTGGGAAGACTCTTAGAAACCATCTTAACTGCCTCCCCAAAGATGGGGAAACTGAAGCCTGGGCGGGGTCAGCAACTTGCCCAAAGCCAATGAGCCTGTTGACGGTCAAGACGAGGAGCTTTATTTTCCTTCTCCTGGGACTATTTAAGGGGTGGGGGTCTGATTTGGGTGTCTGCCTGGCCTGCCTGTTTCCTGCGCGGTGTAAGTTTCTGTGTGTGTGTGAGTGCGTGTGTGAGTCTGTGTGTATGTGCGTGTCAGGCAGAGGGCAGGAGGAGTGTGCCATGGCCTGATTTGGCGGGTGAGACGGAGCGCCTGTGTTAGGCCTGGGCTCTCGCTGTCCCCCAAGGTGGCGGTGGACTTGGCCTATGACCTCATTTCCCAGCGTTTCCTGAAGCCAACTCAGTGTTTTACTGGGGGCTCTAGGATAGATTTGGGTCTGCCCCGTTCCCAGAACTTCCACAGTCACCTCCTCACTTACACCCGTGCGCTGTGTCCGGGTGGTCGGCGTGCACACAGGAAAGGCAAAGAATTGATTTCAACATCTCAGCCCCTCCCCCACTCCATACCACTTTAAAGAAAAACCCCAAAGATTATATAATTAAATTTAAAAATGTGTCCTCTAATAAACTGTCTTTCCTCATGGTAAAGTCCTATTTTTGAGGTAGAGGCTGTAATATCATATCTAGAAATGTTTTCCTTTGGGTATTAGCCATCTCTTTCACTTAATTGTTTCTACCATCATATCATGAGCTCGGAAGAGCAGCCCGGCCTCCAGGAGGGTCCTCTGGAAGGAAGCAGCTGAACCGCAGAGGTCCGGGCAGGCTTGAGGCTGGGTTAGTCTGCCCAGGCCCAGCCGGCTCCCGGGGACAGCCCTGGGAGAAGCTCTGCGCACAGGGACCCCTGCCGGTGGGACCAAGGAAGCCGCTGCTCTTCAACCCGCAGGCGCGGGCATGTGCCTTGCCCTCCTGCACGCACATGCGCATGTGAGCCAGCCCCACGTGCGCAGACATGCTCACACCCACAAACATCGCGAATGTGTAGGTATACAAACCGCCACGTGCAGACGCCAACTCAACTGTGTGAACGAATGCATGCAGGCTTTTGCACGTGGTGGGAACTGCTGGCACTCGTGGGTGTGCAAACTGTATATATAAAACTCTTTCCATCAAACTGAAGTCAGCCTGTGGTTTCGGAGTCAAGAGACCAGGTTCCAGCCTTCTCCCAGCTGTGACTCTGTGTAACTTAAGGCAACTCCTTCCTTCCCCTCTCTGGGCCCTGCTCTCTCTCAGTAGAAGATCTACCGGCCCCAGCTCTCTGTAAGTCCTCCTCTCCTCGTGGTTGTTTGCTTATCTCTCACTCAGGTTTTTTTCTCAGAAGGAGGCAGGAGCGGTCTCTCCCCATCCCTGACCTCCAACCCCTGCTCTGTCTCGTGCACTCAAGGTACCCACACTTCCTCTGACCACTCTTGGTCCCAGAGGCCTTTCCTCCCCACATCAAGAGCCCCATGGTGTCCAGAGGAGAGCCCAGTGTGGGCCACAAGCACGGGAAAGTAGGCAGTGGGGTGGACTGACCATGGCTCTCCCCTCAATAGCTGACTGTCAAGGGCATGACCAGATAAGCCTGAAATCTGGGTCTGGCTGGGAAGCTGTACGGGGTCTCCTGGGTGCCCCCACCCCAATCCTGAACCTTTCTTCCCTGCACATCTCCATGCAGTGTCATGGCAAGGACAGCTCATCCCAGCCAACTTGGAGCAGCAATGGAGCAAAGGCTGAGGGGATGGGGCGGCAGACGGGGAGAAGCAGGAAGGTGGAAGAGAGAGGCTGCAGAGGAGGCGACGCTGGTAGAGAATATTGGAGATTTTCTACCCCGAGGACACCTGTGCCTCCCCTAGGGCGAGGCTCTTGACTCAGTTTCCCCTGACAAAGCCAGAAATGGAAGTAAAAAAGTTTGCAGTCAGGTATATGTGTTCTAGATGGATTTACATAGCATCTCCTTATCTCCCCCTAAATTAATACCCTCAGTGGTTAGTGGGGAGGAAGAGGGGAGAGCAGGGTGGTAGCCAGGGGCAACCCTCCTCTCCCTCCCTCATCCTGAGTTAATGCCACTGAAGAGCTCTCCATGGCCAGCGAATCACCCACCTAATTATCCCTGGAGGTAATGGGCTTGGAGAGGCGGGGGTGGGGGGGGTAGAGCTCAGGGTGAGGGGTATGTTGAAGCTGGGGGAGCAGAGGGATCTCCCCCTCCGTGGGAGGTGGATGGGGACAGGATGTGGGTGCTGGGCAGGTGTGGGTCCCAGCTGCCAACTCCCCATCCCCCACCCCATGTCTGCATTTCCCAGAAGAATTGGATTTGAGGATTGGGTTTGTCTTCTATTGTCTAGCTGGAAACCTGGTGTGTGTGTGTGTGTGTGTGTGTGTGTGTGTGTGTGTGTGTGTGTGACAGAGAGAGAGAGAGAGAGAGAGAGAGAGAGAGAGAGAGAGAGATTCAAGGCTTTCTAGTTTGGGGAGCCGTAGGAGAAATAGAGGAGTGGGCCAAAACTAGGTACAAGAGTATTATGGGGCTTCCCTGGTGGCGCAGTGGTTGAGAGTCCGCCTGCCGATGCAGGGGATACGTGCATCGGGTTCGTGCCCCGGTCCGGGAAGATCCCACATGCCGCGGAGCGACTGGGCCCACGAGCCAGAGGCCCGCGTACCGCAAAAAAAAAAAAAAAAAAAAAAGAGTATTGTGTTAGGTTCTCCTCCTTCTCTTCACACCGAAATTCTTTCCTTGGAGGAAGGTGTGTGGAGGAGGGGTGGAGGGGTGTAAGACCCCTACCCCGTTCCTGGATTTAGGAGGAAAACTGTAATCTAGGCTGACAGCTTGCCACCCTCACCCCCATGACACGTCTTTCTTTTTTTCTTTTTAATTGAAGTTGATATACAATATTGTGTTCGTTTCAGGAGTACAGCATAGTGATTCCGTTTTTTTGTAGATTATATTCCATTTTAGGTTATTATAAGATATTGGGTGTAATTCCCTGTGGGCGACACATTTCTATTTAGAGCTTAGAGGGAGTGTGTGTGTGTGTGTGTGTGTGTGTGTGTGTGTGTCAGACAGACAGACAGACACAGAGACAGCGGGGTGGTGAGGGGTTAAGCTGAACCAGGCTTCCCTGGGAGGTGGGGAGGTGTGATCTTTGGGGATGGAGCTAACTTCTGGGCACAGGGCCCCAGATTGCAAGGCGAGCTTGGGGAGCAGGTCCAATGGCTGGTCTGTATCAGCGTCTGGATGCTTCTCTGCCTCCCGCCAATCCATTCCAGCTCCAGCACAAATTTGCATTTAAATAGAGATTTTTTTTTTTTAATGAGAAGGACCCAAGGGAGCCCCCAGACTATTAAGTTTTCTTCTGGGGGCTGTGTGGATCCTTCTTCATTTGCCCCTCCACCCGAGGCTCCCACCCCTCCTCCCCCAACCATCATATTATTCTGTGGCCATATATTCTGAGGGCCAGATGAGACTCTGGCCCTGACAATCTGAGGGCACTTGTGGGGACAATGGGGCCGGCGCTCCAGGGAAGATAGAGGACGCGTAGTGCTCGACCCTGATACCTCCTTCCTCTTTGTCTGCCGAGGTCCGAGCACCCCACCCTCGACTCTTTACTCTCTCTCTGCTGGCCCTGGGGAGTGGAGGGACCTGTATTGGGAGTCCCGGCTGCTGGCCCCGGGCTGCAGGCAGTAGTGGCAGAATTCATGTTATCATCATATTTGGCAAAGCGTATTCATTAGGTGGCAGGAGACCCAGTTTGAGTCGTGGCTCTGCCATTCCCATGCTGTGTAACCTTGGGCAAGTCGCTCAGCCTCTCTGAGCCTCGATTTCCTCATCTGTGGAATGGGGATACTAATAGCTCCTCCTTATGGGTGAGTGTGAGGTTGAATGAGGTAACTTGTTTAGCACAGTGCCTGGCACAGGTTAGGCCCTCAAGGATCAAACTGAGAAGACTGGGTAGAGAGAGATTTCAAGGAAAGTGTCTTGATGCTGTAGTGGAAAGAGCAGGATTTAAGTCGAGAGACCAGGGTTGCTTGTCCTGCTTCCTGGGGAAGCTGTGAGGCTTTCCCATCTATAAATTGGAGATTCTGAGTTAAAACTCAAAGAGCTCTTGTGAGCATCAAATGTTACAGCCGGGGCTCAGGGTCCCTGGCCCCCAGTGAGTACTCAGTGAGGGTCGGCTCTCCTCCACTTTCCCTTCCACAGCGGGGGCAAGCCGGAAAGGTGTTTCAGAGACTTGGAGAATGTTTGGGGAGACTGGTGGGGGGAAGGTATTGGGGTGTCGGGGGTGTCGAGGGGGGATCAAAGATCTGAAGCTCTGGGGGGTCTGTGGGTGGCCCCAGAGCACCCATCTGGGGAAGCTCGGGGGTTGAAAGCCCCAGATAAAGGATGCCAGCTCTGCCCTGCCCTACCTTCTCCCAGACAGTCCCTGTTGGGGGCTGACACGGCTTTGTGTGTGTTGGGGGGTCATGGATATGAGGGTGTCAGCGCGCCCGTAGCCGACGGCTGAGGAGCTTGGGAGGGAAATTGAAGGTGAAAAGGTCAGCTCCGGGGGGCTCCCCCTACCTCTCCCCAGCTCTCATCACTAGTTCTGGGAGAAGGAAATGAGACATGACAGGTCCCTGGCCACCTGGGATGGGCTGAGAAGGGAGACAGGGTGGGCAGGGGATGGGTGTGTGTGTATGTGTGTGTGTGACCTGTTAATCCTGATTCACTCCTCGCCCCCAACCCTGAATGCTGGCGGGCCCAAATCTGTCCTGGCATCTCAACTAGCAGAGTGACAGTGACAAGTTCTTTGATTAGAAAAGCCTCCATGGTTTGATCCCCCCCTTCTTCCTCTTCTTTCTTTTTTCCTTCCCTTCTCTCCCTCTTTCTCTTTCCCTTCCTTTTTCTCCTCTGTCTCAATTTCTATTTCCCTTCCTCTTTTTCCTTTCTTTTTTCATTTTTAAGGAAATAATGTCTCCTACACACAGTTGAAGAGCCCCTCCCTCAGGTCCTGGCTAGCCCATGAGGTGCCTCTGTAAGAATTAGGAAAAGGTGACCCCTTGGGAGGGCCCAGCCCTGTGGGTACAGGGCAAGACTGGTGGAAGGCGCTTTCTGTGAACAATCAA
Organism: Phocoena phocoena; assembly: GCF_963924675.1. Lineage (NCBI taxonomy): Eukaryota > Metazoa > Chordata > Mammalia > Artiodactyla > Phocoenidae > Phocoena > Phocoena phocoena. The sequence continues at coordinate 26,931,637 of NC_089237.1, read as the reverse complement.
AGGCCTCCTTCCTCCTGGTGGACATGGCCTCATACCAGGTGTGTCTTGGCAAGTAGAACGAAGGCTGGACTTTAGCCGTCGCCGGCCCCCTTGGGCAGTGAACAACCTGTACTCCCATATGGGGCGGTCCTCCACCCCTAGTCCCACCCCTCCCTCCCACCTAGGGGCTCCATCTATCTATCCTGGTGCCGTTGCTCATCCTTCACATCCATGTTTTTGTATTTTTAAATATTTCTTTCCTTTTCTGGGCTCCTTCAATTCCTTTCTCTTCCTCCTTCTCTTCCCAGAATTCATCTCTTCCCAGAACAAGTCTTATATGCAAGTGTTTTTGCACTTCTGCTTGTGTCTTTATGTAGCAAGTATAGTGCGTGTACACTGTTCTCTCTTCACAGGATGTGTGTCTTTGTGTCTTTGTCTTAGGGCCTGGCACATAGTAGGTGTTGAAAATTGTGTGACTGGGTTGTGTGTCCACGTGTGTCAGTTCTCTGGAGCCACCCCAACTGTCTGTCTCCTCACCCGAGCTTAGAAGGGAGAGGGAATTAGAAGGGGAACCCCACAAGGTGGAGGCTCTGTAGCCTCCAATCCCCTCTCAGTCTGACACCCAATCTTCCACAGAGCACCCAAGAAGGGCAAACTGAGGGCCACCTTGCCTTGCCTGCAGTGGCCTTTGGGGTGGACCCCCCTCTACCCCACTTTCTAGGCTTCCCAAACCCTCCAAGACCAGAGCTGCTGGGGCAGAGGTGGGGGAGGGAGTAGATAGGAGGGAGCCTGAGGAAGCTGGGCAGGGGCTGGCGGCCCCTGGGACCCCTTTCCACGAGGACAGAGGCGGCACCAGCTGCTCCACAGAAGAAATATTCCCCAAAGTCAGAGTGATTGTCTCGTATTTTAAGTGGCCCTTATTTATCACCATCCTCCTGGGCTCCGTTTCGTGGCAAATGATGATAAAAGACAGCAAGGAGGGGGGACACGGGGGCTGTTCCCGGCTGGCCCTGCAGCTGTCGGGAGTGGCAGCACCAGGGGAGGTGCAGACAGCAACACATGGGCACAGCGACACGCACACACAGACACACCAACACACAGATTCAGCTACAACAATGACATGCCCACAAATGCTGACCACACACACATATGCGGAGTGACACCCACAGCCGTGAGCATACACAGTCTGATCTATGCCCAGGGACACACATATACCAACACACGTACAGTGATGGACACAGACACATGCCAGCACATACTCACGTGACACGCACACATATGCTCCCCCAAACAAGCCTGTGTCACATGCCCGTCCGGGGTACTTACCGGCTTCTCCTGCCCATTGTGCCCACGTACCCTTGACCTTCAGTGTGTCTCCACGTGTGTCTGCCTTAGACGGCCCCTACGTGTGTGCTCCCAGATTAAGTGGCTTTCTCTGTGTGGCAGCCAGCACATGGGTGTGTACTCCTCTCCAGACGCACGTATCCACACATGTGGATGTGCAAATGCACTCATAGTTCAACTGAGAAAAATTAACATCAACCCTTACCTCATACCACACACTGGTTACCACACACAGGTTAACTCAAAACGGATCACTGACCTAAATGTAATATGTGGAAACAATAAAATTTCTGGGAGAAAAACGTAAGAGAAGACCTTCATGACCTTGGGGCAGGCAGAGATTTCTCAGGAAGAGCACTCATAACCTGGAGTTGCGTGGCTTGTAGCACAGGCTTTGAAATAAAACCTCTCTTTGGTTCCTGTTTTGTCACATAACTGGCTGCATTGACTTTGGTAAGTTACTTGCTTTTTCTGACTCACGTGTCTTCGCTTTCTGTGACTCACATGTCTTCTTACACTGAAGGTATCCTACTACCTGCCTCTCTGGGTGCCTGTAAAGTCCAGAGAACTCATGCATGTGAAATACCCTTTCAAAGTTGCGATGCATCATACAAAGATCAGCTAAACAGAAAAAAAAAATCACTTTTGTGTGTTGTAATTATTCGCACACATATACCTGGGCACACCTTCTAAGCAGCAGTCCCTAACCTCTACACCTCCCTGTCTTCTCAATCAGGGGAGCCAGGGCTGGGGGCCGTGTTGATCGTCCCCCTGCCCAGGGAAGCCTCCCCTCGCCACACTCATCCCTCACCCTTTTCCGCATTAGCTACCCGGTTGCCAATCAACCTCCCTCCCCAGCCTCAGCCCATTAGTACAGCTCCCTGGGGGAATCTATTTTTTAAAGGTTATTAGCAGATTATTGGTTCTTTATCAACCTCAGGCCCCAATCTCCAATCTCCCAATGAAGCCACTGTTGCCTAATCAGATGCACTTGATAATCTTGGCATGAAGGTGGTAGAGGGCCTGTTGGGGGGAGGGGCAGCTGGAAGGAGGGAAGGGTTAATAGCGCTGCCCCACCGCCACCCCTTTGGTCCTCAAATAGCTGAACTTCTGTATGTTGTGGTTTTCAACTGCAAATCATCTTTAATAGCAGACATCACGGGATGGCTCATTACATTAAGCTATTTTTCATGCTATCTCCTGTAATATCCTTTAATCCAATGCGTTTCAAATCACCTCGGGCTAAAATAAGAGACATAGCGATGTAATAGCCTAGTGTATTAGTGGGTTAATTGCCCTGTTGTACTCTTTCTCGTAGCTATCTCTGGAATGACTTCTATATTAATTGTAAATTGCTTAATACATTTAACTCCTTGCCACCGCCCCAGCCCCTGACGAAGGAGGCCGCTACCCAGTTGCTTGATGGGATTGTGTGTGTGTGTGTTGTGGGCACTCTTTTCCAACTGTGGTTCCCCTCAGTCCTCTCAGCCGGAGCTGGCAGAGCAGGCTTGGAACATACTTCCCAGCCTAATGAGGGAATGAGACAGCATTTATTGAACACCTGCTATATGCCAGGCCCTGGCCTTGGCCCTTTCACTAAATGCTGTCTCCTTGAAGCCTTATAAGACCCTGAGTAGTGGCAGTAGTCTCTCCAGAGGTCATGTGACTTGTTCAAGGTCACAGAGCAAAACCACAATAAAGCTGGATTTGCATCCAGACCTGAACACTCGCAGAGCCATAGTGCCTGAGAACAGGGCAGGACCCCGGGGTTTTGAATACTAGCTCGGCTGTGGTCAGCAGGATAGGGGGTGCAGAGGACACACTCCTGGTCTGGAGGGGAGAGACACAGCCTGATGGGGGAGACAGAAACCTCTACTCTGGGGAGCTGCCACTCTGATGGGGGGACAGATCCGCTGCCAAGGGGAAGCTCTCAGGCAAATGCGGGACGCAGCCCCTGTTCTGGGGCGCACCCAATCAAATAGGGCTGTCTTGGCGGTGGCGGGTGTCTCCGGTCTGTTGAAGAAAGCACAGTTTCTGTCCTGGAGGAACCCTCAGTCACATGGGGGAGACACCAATCTCACCGATCCACACGGAGGAAGCAGAAATAGGGTGCAAGTGAATGAAATTCGAGGCACAGCGAACGGACACTGCAAACAGTGTGCTCCGAGCAAAAGGGCAGCACTTCGACCCCTGCTGTGCCCAGCGCCTCACTTCCGGATTGGGGCGGGGCCTAAGCGCGGGCCGGGTGAAAGGCGGGGTCAGCACCTCCTCTCCCTTCCTCTGTGTTCACTTACCCCTGGACTGACCCCTCCCGTGACTGGCAGGTAGGGGCACCTCAGGCAGGGCAGGGCCGGAGACCTCCTCCTCTCCACCGTCCCGGTTCTCTGCGCCGACAGCTCCTCCTTTTCCAAACGGGGCCCCCGTGACCTGCGTGACCAGGACTTGGGGTTTCTCCTGTCTCCCCCTCCCTTGTCTTCGCACGGATGGACAAATGGAGATCCCCGGGGTAGAGGAAAGGAAGATCCGGGAGGGAAAGATCAAGGAGGGGAAAGAAGGGAGCAGGGCTAATGAAGCCACTGCCGCTGGTGAGCACTTGCGCACCTTCTCCCTGCATTGTCAGTGACACCCACAAGGCAGTTCCTGCATCAGAAACTAGTCCGTCTGATCCACAGACGGACTAGTCCATCCCCTCACAGAGCGGAGCAGAGGGGCCCAAATGTAAAGTTGAAGCTACATAATGAACGCCTCGCCGGTTTTCCTTATTCCCTCCGTCTGCCATAGAAAAGTGAACTTGAGGTTCTTGGTGAGTTTGGGCCGGGACCCTGTGGCTGCCTGGTCCCGGAGATAAGTCCTTGGGATAAAAATTGAGAGAGAGAGAGAGACAGTGACAGCAGGAAAGAGGAAGGCAGAGGGGGCGCAGCAGACGAGGCCGGGAGCCGTCCCTTCCTGGTCTTCTTGGCTGTGCGGGGCTCTGAGCCCGGGTCCTAGGCGGCGGCGGCGGCTTTGTTGGCGGCCGTCTCCGGGAGCAACCTTGAGCGCGGGCGCTGAGACAGTGATTTAGGGGCTGGCATTGAAGCGTGAAGGTAAATGGCCACATTTCACCGTCAGAAGGTGCGCGGGAGGCGCCCGACCCTTCCCTTCCCCCAAGGCCCCGGGGGTGGGTGTGGGGAGCTGTCGCCGGCACCTCCTTAGATCCCGGCCGAAATCCCTGAGCCCCTGCGGCTCCGGAGGAGGGATGCCAGACGCCCAGCACCTCCTTTCCCGACCCGTTGCTATTTGGGGAAGCTAAGTGCTCTGGGACCACGGAGGAGGGCTCCACTGTCTCCGGTCCCAAAGCTGCTTCAGGAGAGAAGTTGAGAGGCCAAGGCCCAAAGCCCGAGGACCTGCGGGACTGTCTGCTTGCCAGGAGGGGGTGTGGGAGGCACCATCTCCTTAACTCCTTACAGGGGTCCTGAGGCAGGATCTGCCTTATGCCCACAGTGCAGATGTGGAAACTGAGGCTCAGGAGGTTAAGTGACCTGCTGAAGACCACCCGGCTGGGGAGGGATGAGGAGGCAGGGCCGCAGGTCTGTGGGGACCACCCCCCCACCCTGTGTGCAGCCCCCTATGGCCCCAGTACATTGCTTCCGGGAGCTCTGGGGTCTGGGTAGGGGTGGGGAGCTTGTGGGTGCATGAAATGTTGGCATCCAGCAACCTCCTGCTGCTTTGAAGATAATACGTGAAAATAACACATGCCCTTCATAGTCAAAAAATACAGAAATGTGGATGTGATTAGATAACCCTTCATCTTGACCACTCTACCCCTTCCTCTGGGCATATCTTCCTTCCCGGAGACCCCTGCATCGCTCCCACAGTACTGAGCCCCTTGAACCCTCCCAGTTCTGCGTCAAGCACATGGAAGTGGAATGGTGTGATGAGTAATTTGATTCATTTTGTTATTTTGCTGAGAAAAAGAGGGAAAAAGAAAGAGGGCCAGGCTGGGGCATGTGTGCCTTGCTTGAATGGGGGCATAACATTGCAGATCGCCCCCAGCCCATCACTGCCCAGGCTTGAGCCACAGAGAGAGGCAGAGTGGGGAGGAGGTGGGGAAAGAGTAAGCCCAGGGCACAAGGTCAGGGAGGCCTCCAGAGGGTGGGAAGCAAACAGCTCCCTGGCTCCACTTGGGGCAGCTTTGGTCATTTTTATTCATCATAGCTGCTTTTTACTGGATACCTACTAAGTGTTCAGTATACTTTTCATCATGCCAGCAACCCCGTGAAGTATGTATTGTTACCCCCGTTTTATAGGTAAGAACACTGAGGCTAAACCCCTGATCTAAAACTCCATTGCTGAGAGGTAGAGGCAGTGGAGCTGGGATTGGACCTGAGTCCCGTTGACCCTAGAGAGATTCTTCTCCCTGCTGTCCGCTGCCTCTCTAACTTCACTGGGGAGGGGATTGTAGAGGCCTGGGGGGGCCCACCCAGAGCTCAATGGGAAAGGAGGCTGACATTTACCTCCCTAGTGTGTTTTTCCTAGCGCCAGTTCTCCTAAGGAGTCTGGGTCAGACCCCAGGTCAGGACAGAGGGTAGTCAGGTGCGGTAAGTGGAGGTCTGAGTTCTCAGCTGACAGTTTCCCTCAACCCTGGGCAGACAGGAGGCAAAGGCAGACGGAAGAGGGTCACTCTGTGTGTATGTGTGGGGCTGTGGGTCCTGAGGTTCCAGAGGAAGGTACCCCGGATGGGGCCTGGGGTGGGAGAGAGATCACCTTTCATGGTCTGAATTACTCCTGGAGGGGCCAAAGAAACCAAGTAGAGAAATTCCATGGGGCCAGGGGTCAGGTGTAGACATTCCAGGGAGTCCGTCCTCCCTAGGACGGGGCCTGTGTGGGAACAAAACCAGCCACGGGACCCAGGTGCACACAGGTTCAGGTGGTGGGGAAGAGAGGCCCATTATCAGAAAGCCCTAGTTCCTCAGACCCCAGTTAACTACGACAACTTCTAATAGCTGTCATTTATTAAACACTGACTAGGTGCCCCGAACTGTGCTAAGCCTTCTCCTAATCCTGACAGCCACCGTATTCTGTAGGAACTCTATTAACCCCATCTGACAGATGAGTAAACAGAGGCACAGTCTCCCCTGGGCTGACACTGTCTCCCAGGCCTGCTTCCTACCCCTATAGGGGTGGGGCAGGGGGGCACGGCATATGGAGAGGGGGCTCCAAACCCTTGTAATCTCACACAGGGCCTGGCTCCTGGAAGCCCTCATTAGAAGCAACTCTTATTATTACTCTTGGCTTTCGGTGGGTGTGGGGTGTTGGGTGGGGCCACCTTGCCTTTCAGCCCATTAACTCCGTGCTCGGCTCTGAGAGCCAGGGTCCTGTCTTCTTACCCGGGGTCTCTTTCCCAACTTCTGAGTCTGCCCTTGTACCTCCACGTGACGCTTGATCTAGGGAAGATGCATGTGGGAGCATGTGTGTGTGTGAACGCGATGAAAGGGAGTGGGTGGCTTCAGAGATGTCTCTTGTCCTGTGAAGAAGGCCAGGTGGAGAGGCGGGAAGGGTGTCCCAGAAAGGTCCTTCCCAGAACAGGGTCTGATCCTAGGTCTGGAATTTCCCCAGCCTCTGTCAGAGTGGGGGACTTCAGGATCCCCATTTCTGAGTCAGTCACCTGGATGGAAGTGGGCTGCATCAGGCTAACCTCTGTTTTTCTTTAAATTTATTTATTTATTTATTTACTTACTTATTTATTGGCTGTGTTGGGTCTTCGTTGCTGCACACGGGCTTTCTGTAGTTGTGGCGAGCGGGGGCTACTCTTCAGTGCGGTGCCCTGGCTTCTCATTGCAGTGGCTTCTCTTGTTGTGGAGCACGGGCTCTAGGGCACATGGGCTTCCGTAGTTGTGGCACGTGGGCTCAGCAGTTGTGGCTCGTGGGCTCTAGAGCGCAGGATCAGTAGTTGCGGCGCACGGGCTTAGTTGCTCCGCGGCATGTGGGGTCTTCCCAGACCAGGGATGGAACCCATGTCCCTGCATTGGCAGGTGGATTCTTAAGCACTTCACCACCAGGGATGTCCCTAGGCTAACCTCTTTTCCTGTCATCTACCTTCATAGTGGTGACCAGACCAGGGGTCTGTCCTCTTTCTGGGTCCTTGGCCCTCTACTGCCCCCACCCTGGTCCTGGGCAGGGATCCCAGATTCCAGCTTGTCCAACCCCACCTTTTGACAGATAAGGAAAGGGAAGCACAGAGAAAGGGAGTGACCTGCACAAGGTCACACAGCGAGTGTGTGGCAGGTCTGCCTTCTCTGGATGATGCTGGGGAAGGGAGCCAGAGGAGACTCTCCTAGGGCCCCCAGTTTGGAGGGGCCCCGGGAAGTCAGAGGTGCCCCCTCCCTCCTCTTTCCGGGGGTGTTGTCAGCTTGAGCACTGGCCACCCGCCCCCATCCCCATCCACGCACCAGGTGGAATTGTCCTAATGCAGCAAATTGTTCGTACACATGTAAGCAAATATCTCCTCAAATTATCTCGTATCACCAAACAGGCTGCGATGCTCACTGGTTGGAGGGCCAAGGTTGTCTTTCAATCCGCTGATGATGGGGAGGGGGCAGGGGAGGGGGGCTGGCTGACACCAAAAATAAACCAGCTGAGCGGGGATGGTTGTCGCAAGGGGCAGAGCGAAGTTGTCAGGCGGTGAGAGCGTGTGAGGCGGCAGGACGATAATGTGGCATGACACTTCTGAAATGAGCGGCCCGTTGCCATGGTGAGCAGCCAGGAGGGACCGGCTCTCCCGAGGCTGAAATAAAACATGCTTTAAATGATGTTTGATTAGAATTTAGATCATGTAACCGAATACCTCAGTCCTCCTCTTCCCTGTGCTTTTCTTCTTTTCTTCTCAATTCTCCCTTTCTCCCCTCCATCCCCTCCCCTCCCTACCAGGGGCAGACAGATGTATGCACACACTTGCACACACATGCCCTTCTTCCCTCTCTCCTGTCCCCAGTTGTTCTATGCCTTGGCTGGACCTTGTTTCAGAAAATCCAGCTCAGAGGAGATGCCGGGGACTCCTTGGTGGGGTCACCGCGCTGGCCTCAGGGTCCTGGTTTGAGTCTCTGCTGTTCTGCTCTAATAACAGTAGCTAAAACAGTTCACAGAACTCTTCCAAATGAAAGCTCATATTTATTCTCACGACAGCCCTTCGCCTATTTGCCATCATACCCATTTTATAGATGAGGAAGCCAAGGCTCAAAGAGGCCAAATGTCTAGTCCAAGATCACGCAGCTGGCGAGACGTGAATCCAGCACTGCCATGGGCTGCCCTTGGGGCTGCCCTTGGGAGGAGCCTCTTTAGGAGGAACGGAGCAGAGCCAGTTCTCCAGCCTCTGGACTCTCAGACCTTGACTCGTCTAACTTGTTTTGAAGTCCTACTTTGCTCTTGGTCTGCCTGTGTGAACCCCTCCAAGGAGGGGCAGAGAGGCCCCGACTTGCTTCCAGAGGGCTTTGGGACACACTTGGTGATTTTCTGGCTACGCGCTCCTGCTCTTTTGTTTGGTAATGGACATATATCTGTGGTGGTTTTCCCAGGGCATGCTGCGCAGGTGGGGAAGACAGCCAGTCCTGGGAACAGAGGGCACTGCTGCTGATTATCTAGAGTGGGTCACGGAGTGTAGGTTGGCATGAATGGACAGGGCAGGCAGGGGTGCTCCCGGAATCTCCATGGCTCTTGGTGCCCTGGATTTTCTTAGAGGCCCTGGGGAGGTTATCATCATCCTTCTTCTGTGTCAAAGAGACATGGCTTGACCCAGTGTCCGTCTTCCCCAGCAGACCAGTGTCTCTAGATTGTCTCTCTCACCATCAGCCAGTCCATCCATGCATTCACTTAGCCATCACGTACTTGTTCAGCATCAGCTGTGTGCCAGGGTGCTAACTGCAGAGGCAGCCCTGGTCTCTCCAGCTTCACAGATGTGGGGCTTTGTGGGCCAAGGGCAGGTGACCTGGAGTCAAACACACACACACACGCACATGCACACGCACACGCACACACACACACACACACACACACAGTCTCCTTCAGCGCAGAGTGTGAAGTGATCTGATGGAGGAGGAAGCAAAGTGCTCTGGGAACATCAAGGATGGAGCCTCCCTGTGTAGGGTGGGGGCCAAGGAAGGCTTCTCAGAGGAGGTGATATGTGAAGAAAGACAAGGACTTCTCCAAGTGCTCAGACAGAAAGGACAGCCTGGGAGGAAAGCCCTCGATGTGCAAAGGCCCACCGTCCCCAGCAGATTGGAAGCTCCCTGGGTAGGTGGCGGGGGTCTGGGTCTCTCACATCAGACTCTAAGCTTTTGAAAGGCAGAGACTGAGCCCCTGGGTATCTCCCCCAAGATGGGGTTACCCTAAGGGTGTAGGAGTGTCTTCTATGTCTTTTACCTTTTCTCCAAATCAAAAGGAATTCATTTCTTTGAATATCCTGTTAGCTCTGCAAGTAGGGGCCTCTCATATGTATAAGTGTCTGGCCTCCCTGGTGTCTGGCACAGGACCTGTTATACAAAAACGAGTCAACATTTATTGAGCACTTACTGTGTACCTGGCATTGTGCTAAATGCTTTACACGTGATTCACTCCTTGACCAGCACTTGACCAGCAACAATTCCCTGGTGTTTCAAGGGCAGGAAAGAGCAAGCAGGGGGTTCGGCGAGGAGAGAAGCCATGGATCAGTGTCTGGGGTCCCCAAAGGGAAGAATGAGGGCGAGAGGAGCACACAGGTCTGGACTATTTATCCAGTCAAGGTTGGGAAAGGCCAGAGGAAGTGGGGCCACTGAGACTGACTGGCATGGGGCAGGGGCTGGCAGGGGCAGCAAGAAATGCAGGCTGGGGGGCAGCTATCACCTAGAGCCAGGTGTCTCTCTTCCCTCCCCCTCCCCTTGCCCATCCGGTCACTACCAGCATTTGAATCCAGCCCTTCACTTGCAGCCCCACAGCCCCTGCCCTTGGCCACCAGTATCCCTCACTTGGACCTCTGCAACCTTTCTCACTGGCTCCTCACCCCAGGCTCTCCTTCCCCCACCTTCCTCCACTGGCTACCTGTTACCTGCCTATAACTTAAATTTGATTGCTTAATTCCTGTGATTCCTGTGTGCCAAAACCATCATGGCTCCCCACGACCTGGGGGCTACAGCCCGGACCCCCCAGCCTGCTCTCAAGCCCCACCATGATGTGATCCCAGCCTGCCTTTCTGGCCTTGTCTCTCTCAACTTCTCCTGTTCCAGATTGGTCAGTTCTTGGTGCCCTTTCTTATCTGCACCTGTGAAGACTCAGAGTGCCCTCCGCGAATGCCCTCTCTCATCCCCAAGTCAAGGCCGACTCATCTCTTTCTTTGTAAGCTCAGCTCAAGTCTTTCCCACTCTTGGATCCCTTCCCTGACCACTCCTTCCAGAAGGCATGTATCTTAGTCAGCTTGAGTTGCCATAACAAAATACCATAGACTGGGTGGGTTAAACAACAGAAATGTATTTTGCACAGTTCTGGGAAGTCCAAGGTCAAGGCACTGGCTCATTTGGTTCCCTGGCCTGCAGATGGCTGCTTTCTCTCTGGTGTCCTCACGTGGTGGACAGGGAGAGAGGGAGAGAGAGCTCTGGTCTCTCTTTCTCTTCTTGCAAGGGCACTAATCCCATCATGGGGGCCCCTCCCTCATGATTTCATTAAACCTAATTACCTCCCAAAGGCCTCAGCTCCAAATACCATCACATTGGGGGGTTAGAGCTTCAACATATGAATTTGGTGTGGAACAACGTTCAGCCTATAATAGCATGTCTGTTATATGCAGGTCAGATTTTCATGTTGTCTAATTGTTTCAGGTTATTTCCTCAATTTGACTGTAAGCTCCCTGAGGAGCAAATTTTGGATGGCAATAATTGTGTGTTGATACACCTGGTAATAATACCTACCTATTCTATTACAGGATCTGAAAAAAGTTTATACCCAAGGATTTCCATCCCCAGTCTTTACCCTTCCTCTGCCCCCAAGTTTCTGTGTTTGGCCCTTTTGGGCCTCAGTAGGCATAGTGGGTTGGAAAGAAAGTTGAAAGAACCCCAGAAATCTTAGAATAATTTCCTTCAGAAACGGCAGAACGTCCCTCCTGGCTGAAAAGTATAGAAGAGGATAAAAGGCAGAGGGGAGAGCAAGGACAGCCAGGCACCTGCAGGTGCTGGGTTTGGTGAGGGCTGTGGAGCCTGAGGCATCATGGCTGAGCTATGGGAGGGAGTGAGAGATGGGAAAAGAAGACTCAAGTAAGTGTCACTTTGTCTTATGAATGTACATGTCCTTTGAGATGCTTGGTAGGAACTGAAGCTGCATTTCCATGTGTTTTGCTGATGGACTGATGTTTTCTCTGGATGTAGCACCAATGGAGACTGGCCACAGGTGACCTAGTTAGGTGATTATGCTGTCATTTGGGCACTGCCTGCCCTGGGGTTAGGAGCTACCTTTACCTGTACTGTTTCTAGTTCTCAAAGTAACACAGCAAGGTCGGTGCTAGGAATGCCATTTTACTGATGAGAAAACTAAGCTTCAGAGAATTTAGGGACATTGAGGGGAGAGAGAGAGGAGGAGAAGGGGTGAATTTGGTCCTGACTCAGACCAGTAACCCTTGACCTCTAACCTCAGAGCTGTATCTTAGGATGGTGCCACCATGCCCATTAAGCTCCATGTTGGGGGAGATGTAGGAGGCTCATTAGGCTGGAAAATGATTCTATCAGTTCCGCTCTATCTACGGGGTCAAAGGTGACCCAGGTCCAGGCCTCTGTAGCCTTCAGAGCCCGGATGACAGTGTGATTCGCTAACCTGGGAAAGCGGTCCTATGCAGCCTGAAATGGGAGAGAATGGCAGGGACAGAGGTCCTGGGGGATCTGCAGAGAAAGGGCTTGGGGCAGCTGGAGTACTGACCAGGAGGCCTTGCGGCCAAGGACAATCTCGACTGTACAGCTCACTGTCTCCCTGGGCTTCACCTGTTAGCATGTGGGGCCTCTTTGGTAAGGGACCTGTTAGCACGTGGGGCCTCTTTGGTAAGGGGACAACCTTACAACTCAGAATAACTTTATCTGGGGGCAAAATGTAGGGCTTGGTTCACCACAATACAGGAGGAACACCCAGGGCTTGGAGGTCAGGAAACCTAGGTTCGAGGCCCCCAAATTTGGTGCTAGGGGGTGCCTTAATTTTGCTGTGTGCCTGAGTTTCTCCACTGATAAGTTGTGGATGCAAGAGCCATGTTGCTTGTGTCACATGTGCCACAGAAGTGACGGTGATTGGAGAGGTCGAGTCCACTGTTCACATGTGAGCTGGGTGAGGGTGGGATCACAGTAACTCTTTAGTGAGATGAAGCCTGTGAGGACCAGCCCATCACAGGTTCACCCTTGGCGCTGACAGCCCCATGAGGCGGGGCGTCCATGGTGAGATCTCTGCAGGGACAGGAAGGGGCCCAGGCATGGCTGGAATCTGTGGAAGGACAGAGCTGGAAGAGGGGTCCTGGCAGACAAGGCCTGCCACCCGTGTTTTTCAGGACCCTGTGGGAGAAAGAATTCTCCCCTCCTTTATTTTCTTTTTCACATCTTTATTGGAGTATAAATGCTTTACAATGTTGTGTTAGTTTCTGCTGTACAACAAAGTGAATCAGCTATATGTATACATGTATCCCCATATCCCCCCTCTTGAGCCTCCCTCCCACCCTCCCCATCCCACCCCTCTAGGTCGTCACAAAACATCAAGTTGATCTTCTTGTGCTGTACAGCTGCTTCCCACTAGCTATCTAGTTTACATTCGGTAGTGTATATATGTCCATGCTACTTTCTCACTTCATCCCAGCTTCCTCTTCCCCCATTGTGCCCTCAAGTCCGTTCTCTATGTCTGCGTCTTTATTCCTGCCCTGCCACTAGGTTCATCAGTGCCGCTTTTTAAAATTCCACGTATATCCGTTAGCATACGGTATTTGTTTTTCTCTTTCTGACTTACTTCACTCTGTATGACAGAAACGGACCTGGGCCCTATGGTCCTTGCCTGCCATGTCCTCAGCCTGCCTTTTGTCTGTGGAAAAACTTTAGCCAAAGAATAAGTTTAATCAGAGAAGTGAGAAACAGAGGAAAACGTCAAAGGAGACGAAATAATAATAGTTTACTCATTAAGCATAGACAGGGACCTTTAATTCCCCTCAAGGGCTACAGATAATATTCTGAGCCGTATCCTGTGAACTGTCTTATAGATACTGAAGCCCCCCACCAGGTGGGAGAAGTTAACTACATGATGACCAGGCTGTAGCCGTGACATAGCTGCCACAATTCCGAGAACTGGCCTCAAAGAAATGGGAGCAAACCGCACCTGGGACTGAAGATTAAGTGTACCTAAAACAATCAAGATGACACTGGTAAGACCACCGATGACCAATGTCAAGATGACTGTCAGAGCTGACTGTACTGTTTCTACGTGTAGCCCCCTCCCTCTGTCTATAAAAGCTCTTGCCCCCTGATTGTCAGGGCGGGGAGTCGGCCTTTGGACAGGCATCTGCCCTCGTCCCCGCTTGCCAGCATCCAAAACAAAGCAAACTTTCCTTCCACCAACCTGGCCTCTTTACTGGCTTTCGAGCGGCGAGCAGCTGGACCCCACTTTCGGTTACACTTCCGTCAACCAACCTGGAGCCTAGCAATGAACACTTCTGCCTCAGAACAACCCTATGTAGAGGGTACTGTTTCATTTAATTTATTTATTTATCTTTGGCTGCGCTGGGTCTTAGGTGCGGCCCGTGGGATCTAGTTCCCTGAGCAGGGATGGATCCCAGGCTCCCTGCATTGGGAACGCGGAGTCTTAACCACTGGACCACCAGGGAAGTCCCTAGGGTACGGTTTTAATCCCCACTTTACAGATGCAGAAACCAGAGCAGTTAAGTGACCTTCCCACTGTCACAGATCGTATAAACGGTGGAGTAATGACTCAGTCTCGGATGGTCCAGGGCTTGTACTGTGCTATCCTATCAGGAACTAATCTTGAATCCTTTATGCTTCAGAGCACGACTCCTCAGCAAAAGGGACCTCATTTGCCCCACATGCCAAGGTCCCCTCCCCATTCCCCAAACAGAAGACCTAGATTTGAGTCCCCCCTGGCAGCTGCTCCCTGCTCATGTGTTCTTGGGCAAGTTAGCTCATCTGTAGAATGGGTGGACACACATTTGTTGAGGATCTCTTATGTGCCACATTATTTTTTTTTTCGCCACACCACATGGCTTGCAGGTTCCCAGTTCCCTGACTAGGGATCAAACCTGGACCCCGGCAGTGAAAGCACTGAGTCCTAACCACTGGACAGCCAGGGAATTCCCTCATGTGCCACATTTAATTTAAACCTCACTGCAACCTGAGATTGGCATTATTTCCTCCAATTAACAGCTGGGGAAGTTGAGGCACAGAGGGGTGAAGCAAAGTCCCCAAGGAGCTGATATGAAGCTTAGTCTATCTTATTCTGGAGCTTATGCTCTTTCCACTTCCCCTCATTTCTCAAGTTGTAATCCATAAAGCCTCAATTCCTGGGGGGGGTTAATAAGTGTTAATGTGAAAAAAAAAATTCCGTGATCAACTCTGTTTAGGGAAGGCTCTTTTCAAAAAGTTAAAGAGGTTATTTGCTGCAGGACTTTTTTTTTTTTTTTTTTTTTTTTTTTTGCGGTACGTGGGCCTCTCACTGTTGTGGCCTCTCCCACTGCGGAGCACAGGCTCTGGACGTGCAGGCTCAGCGGCCATGGCTCACGGGCCCAGCCGCTCCGCAGCATGTGGGATCTTCCCAGACCGGGGCACGAACCTGCGTCCCCTGCATCGGCAGACGGACTCTCAACCACTGCGCCACCAGGGAAGCCCTGCAGGACTTTTCAGAGCCTTTATTATGCTGGTGTACCTTGAGGAGTTCCAAGAGAAGAGCAGAGTTAGTATTAACTTCTTTGCTGTGAAAAAGTTAGTTGGGGAGAATCTTGTGGGAGAAGCATTCCTTGGAGCTCACTTTGGGAAATGCTGTACCTCTCCCCGCTGCTTCCTTGATAACAATAGTGGTGACAGTAGCAATAACAGTAACACGGTGAAAGAGATCATCATGATCATGTTAGTTTTGCAACAATTGCAATGATATTTTTCTGTGCATGATTTTTTTGTTTTTGGCTTAGCCTTGCAGCACGTGGGTCTTAGTTCCCTGACCAGGGATCGAACCCGGGCCCCCTGCAGTACAGGCGCGGAGTCTGAACCACTGGACCATCAGGGAAGTCCCTGTGCACAATTTTTTGGAGCCTTTTTCTGCATTCCCACACCCCCAACCCACTGCTGATTTAAGCGCCCTGATCCCTTCCTTGAGCTCAGGGCACTTCCAGCCCACAGGGGCTCACTGTTCCTGTGCCTGGGGCTCCTTTCTCCTTACCTCCAAGCCTTTGCCTGGTGGTGCCCCTCAGGTTGCCCTCCCCTTCCTCCCGCTCCTTGCCTTGCTCCGGAGGAAAGTGAAGGAGGCTCGGAAAGGGGAAGCGATGTGTCCGGGGCATGTGGTGAGATGGGCACCCCGCATCTTCTGCCCCTCTTCCACAGCCCACCTGCACAGGACACCCCTCTTCTGAGAAGCATCCCTGATGGACTCATCCCAGGGCCAACCACGAGCTATTCTGGTTCTCTCTCAGTCCTTTCATACTTGGTCTATATTATGCACTGCAAAACGAAGTCAGGGCTGTCTTTGGTGTACCATATTTATTTTAAAAAACAGGTTTGTTTAAAGTATAATTTATAAGCCATAAAATTTACCCATTATCATATTCGTTTTAAAATTGTTTATTATAATTTTATTTTTTTTACATAGAGAAAAGAGCACAAATCAGTACAGGGAGTGATGAATTTTTACAAAGTAAAAACCCCTGTGTAATCAGCACTCATCTCCGAAGCAGAACATATCCCGCCCCGCAGAACCTCCCTGGTACATCCTCCCTGTCACCTCAAGGTTAACACTCCTGACTTCCAATCCCACAGAGAGTTGTTTAAAAAATAAACTAACCAATCTATCCCTTTCCTTTTTCCTTTTTCTTCTTCCCTCCTCCCTCCCTCCCTCCCTCCCTTCCTTCCTTTCCTCCTTCCCTCCCTCCCTCTCCCCTTCCTTTATCCCCTCACTCCCTCCTTCCTTTCTTATTGGTTCCACTCCCATATCATTTATTTGAAGTTTATAGTAAGAGGTGCAACAAGAGAGAAGGTAAATGTCTTAACACAGTGCCTTGGCGGGCAGTGTGAGGTGAGGGTCAAGTTGCTGAAAGACCTGACTCCAGACTGGCCACTGCCAGCTGTGAAGCCTGGGGCTTGTGACAGAACCTCTCTGTGCCTCAGTTTCCTTATCTGTGGAGTGATAATTCGACTGACTCCAAAGGGTGCTGGGAAGACTAAATAAGGTATGCCTGCAAAGTGTTTAAGTGCACCTGTACCAGGAAGCCTGGGTAAAGGTCTGCCACATAACTACGTTTCTTCAAGACGGGACTTGTGGACAGGAGATGAGAATCACTGCCATTTGTTGAGGACCTACTGTGTGTCAGGGTTTTGCCTCTCATCTGCATGGCTGCCCTGCTAGGAGAGATTATTATCTCCATTTTGTAGACGAGGAAATGAGGCCTGGAGAGGTAAATCCCGAAGACATAAGTTGGTAAGTGTTGCACCTGGAGCTGAAACCCAAGGAGAGTGTGGCTTGAATGTCCACGTTCCCAGCCAGGGGGCCAGCCTTGTACTAATGTCTCCCAGCTGTGAGCTGAGCACTGTCCTCTATAGCTGTCCTTTGCTATAGTCCTGTCCTCCCAGGGACTCAGTGCTGACCCCCTTGATGAGCTGGGGAAATCCTCCTGGGGCAGGGGTGGGGCTCTGGGGAGGGGATGAGTTGCCCAGGGCAGAGCATGGCGGGGACCACCTGGCGGTAGAGGGTTCAGACTGCCCTGAGTGTGCGCAGTGCCTGGGCTTCCTGGAAGCACGACCTTCAGCCCAGGGAAGATCTGGGGCCCTAGGCAGGGGTGGCCACTGGGGCGTTGGAGAAGAACAGCCTGCACCCTGCAGAGTCTCCTTGTAGGGCCCTCATGGGGTGGAGTCGGAGGGCACAGAGCAGGGCCAGGCAGGTCAAGCATGGGGGTGTTGGTGACTCCTTCAGCTGGGGCAGGACTGGGGTGGTGCGATTTGTCCCCCACCCCTGCTGAGCGCTCAGTAAACAGCAGGTCATAGATGGGGCAGATTCCTGCTGTGTCTCCTCCAACAGAGGGAGGGCTCAGCAAGCAGAGACTGTGTCCTCTCCATCAGACTAGCTCCCCAGGCCAGTTCTGGGGCCCTGAGGCCTCCTTCCTGCCCATCTCCTAGAACCAATGCCTCGTGGTGTGGCCTCGGGGTGGAGGGCAATAAGGGCACCCACCCCGCCCCCCGCTGGTGCCTCGGGTAGCCCCTCACATCTCCGTGAGCCTGGAGGGAGCGCTGACATCACCTGCCCTCTGGCTGGCCTCAACTGTCCCTACCCTGCCCTCTGGGCTCCTTGGGGCCAGCCCGGACATCTGTATCCATCTTGACCCAAACTCCGGAGATTCTGACAAATTTCCTTTCATTGCTCGCAGCCATGTTATTTAAAGTAATTAACCTTAATTTATAAATTTTTATATCAAACTGCCTTTTAACTTATAGAACGGCGGCAGCAGCTTATCCCTGGGCTGCTAATAGTTCTACATTTAATCAAAATTCATCCATCAGGTTCCAGTGTTAAATCATCTTTTAATTGGGAGTTACATTCTGGTTAATAGTTTTATAATTCGCCTCCTCTAATAGTTTTTACCACAGGGATCTCTACTCCATATTTCCTCACTCTATTATTGAGGGCGTGCGGTTCTGCGGGGATGGCTTCGCTGGGCCCCGCCTCTCTGGCCTCTGCTGGTCGTCGCCTCTTTTGTTCTTGGTGGTCTCATTAATTCCCGAGAAGAGTTCTCTCTCCTGCTCATTACTAGGGCAGAACTACTCTGCTCGTTTCCACAACCTTCGGAGCTGTGTCCAGTACCTGCTTCTCTCCAAGAAGAAGCCAGAGCAACAGAAAGGGAGAGAGAGAGAGAGAGATGGAGATGGAGAGATGGAGGGAAACACAGAGTGTGGACAGGAAGGAAGGTTCTGGAGGCCTGCAGGTCCGGCCCACAGCGGACAGGCAGCGGACTGGGCGAGAGAAGCAGAGGAGTTTGGAGATGGATGCAGCCCCAGAACTGGCTCTTTCCTGACTCCTGGCCACCACCAACCAGCCATGCCCCTTCCACTCGGGAGTTTAAGATGCAGGAAGGAGAGTGGCCCCGCCTGAGACCCAGAATGGCCAGGCCTGGAGCATTCCTGGAGGTGGGCAGGGAAGTCCAGGCCACGTTGCATTCACTCAGGGTGGCTCCATCAAAATTGTCCCAGAGGAGCCAGCGGGCCTCCTGATGGGCAGGAGGGGGAGGGCGTAGAGACTGCAGGATCAGAAAGGGGAGAGAGAGGCCAGAGAGAGACAGGGCGGTGGCGGAGAGTCAAGAGCAAGAAAAGAAAGGAGAGGGAAGAGAAAGGGGAGAAAAAGGGCAAGAAAGGAAGGCAGACGGACAGCGGAGGGGTAGAGAGGACGGGTCCCTCCTGTCGGGAGCCCTGGTCGGTGAGCAGACAAGCCTGTGTGGGCACACACACACACACATGTGTGCACACACATGCTCACACGAACCCACACGCTTGCACAGGCCTGAAACCAGGCCTAGAGGCGCCTCGTGCAGGGCTGTTGCTGGGCTGGGGGCCAGGCTCAGAGCCTGTGTGTGGGGATCTCCGAGAAGGCATCCAGGGGAGGTGGGCTGGCAAGGGTGAGGGAGGGGCTGGGGACCCAGGGCATGGGCTGAGACTGCAGATGTGGGCTTCTATGGGGAAGCAGGACTTGGGGACTGTCTCAACCCTGAAGTCATGTCCTGCTGAGCCTCCCTCCTCAACCCCCTCCAGTTGGTGACTTTTCATCTCGGTGGGTCTCAGCCCTGACTGCATGTTAGAGTCACCTGGGGAATGTTTAAAATCCCAAGGTTCTGGCCCACCTCACACACTGTGGTGGTTTTAAAATATATCTACAAATTCTTTGATGGTTCTCCTTCCAAAGATGGAGTCAAATGCACTTCCACTAGAACGGGGGTCCCTTCTAACCTATAAACAAGAAAAGCAGAGTGACAATGTGTGATTTATGATGTTAGGGCATAAAAGGCACTGCGGTTTCCTTTTTGCACTCCTGTGGATTACATGGCCAGCTGCCATGTCACAAAGACACTTAAGCAGCCCTACAGAGAGGCCCATGTGACGAGAAACTGAGACCTCCTGCCAATAGCCATGCGAAGGAGTCGTCTCAGCAGTGGAGCCTCCAGCCCCAGTCAAGCCTTCTGATGACGCAGCCCTGAGAGCCACCTGAACTACAGACTCATAAGAGATCCTGAGTCAGGACCACCTGGCTAAGTTGCTCCTAGATTCCTGACTCTCAGAAACCTCAGAAATGTTGTTTTAAGGTGCTACATGTTGGGGGGTAATTTGTGATGCAGCAATAGATAACTAATACACATTCATTCCATCAGCATCCCTGGGGGTGGGGCTGGACACAGGCATGTTTCACAGCTCCCCAGGTGACACCAGTGTGCATCCAGGGTCGAGGACCCCTGCCCTAAGGCCTTTGTGTACTTGTGAGTGTATGTGTGCCTGTGACCTGGGTATGTGCACACACCATGTGCATGTATACGGTGGGGGTGGGGGCACCATGACACATGCATTTGCCAGGATGTGTAAGTACAAGCATCCCCTCATGTGCATCCCTCTCGGAGTGGGTCAGTACATTTGGCCCAGGTACCTGTGTCAGGGCCTGGCTCAGGAAAGTCTGGAGCATGGCAAGAGCCTTGGAGGTTTTGTGGCCAGACCCACATGGGTTATCCACCACTTCCTTTCTGTGAGCCCTCTCTGAGCCTCAGTTTCCTCATTTGTGAAATGGGGACACGCAGATCACCATTCTGCCCAGTCCTTCGAGGAGGTGCTATTTGAGCTGGCTGCATACCTCCTGGCCTGGTTTTGGCAATAGTTTGGTAGCACCGGGTCTTTTGCTGTAATGGCTCTTGGTGTAATGAGATCTGACGTGTAGCACTGTAGACATGAAAACAATCAAGTGTGTGGCCCCCTCTGCAGGACGTGACCTGAAGGAGGGTCTGCGCTGGGGGACATCCCTGGGGATGGGGGTGGGGAGGGGGACAATATTAGTCATGGCTGGGTTAGGGTTTGGGGTTTGAGGCCCACAAATAGTCTTCCTCTCTAAATGCCAAGTGGTTCAGATGGGCAGGATGAGAACCGAGGTAGCCTGGTGGTTCCAGCTGAGTCTACACCCCTCTCGTCTGTGAGTCCTTGGCTGAGCCTCTTATCCTTGCTTGGCCTCGGTTTCCTCATCTATGAAGTGGAACAGCAAACCATCTCCCACCTGTGCATGTGACATACTGCGTCTCCCCACCAGAGCCCCTGGCTGGGAGGTTGGGAGAGGGGGGATTCTGGGTGGGGGAAGCTCCCCTGGGCCTCTAATCACCTGCAGACAGAACTGATTCCCAACCCTGGCTCTTCCTTACTGTTTGACCTTAGGGAAGCCACCGCCCCTCTCTGGGCCTTGGCCATCATTGGTAGGTAACAACGCCTGCCTCGTGCAGGTATGGAGACAATGGACAAAGATGCTGCGTGGGGTGTGCCCTGCATGGTACGTAGCATCCAATAGAGGGCAAACTCGCTTGTCACAAGCTCCAGCCAAACTTTTTCAGGTGTAACGAGAAAACAAGCGGATGTCTTCCATGGTAAGTGGCTTCTCATTTCCATGAGGAGGAGGGAGAAGTGGGGGAGGGGCAGAGGAAAGCAGCGTTTGCTGTGAGCCCACCAGGTGCCCCAGGGGCTCGGTGCTCAGACTGCCAGCCCGTTGTGGCATCTTAACCTGGTGACGTTAAGGACAACTGATCCCACTTTACAGACAAGAAACTGAGGCTCAGGAAGTTCAAGGAATGTCCTTGCTCAGTGTCATATGGTTAAGGAGTGCAGAACAGGGCTGGAGCCCAGGTCCAGTGGCTGCAAAACCTGGGCTTTTCTGTGGGCACCTGAGGGCTGGGAGATGTCCAGGCTGTGGGCCCCACCTGCTCCCAATGGGGGCCTTTGACCTCATTCCTTGTTCCCTCCAGAGGCTGTCACCAGGTTAGGGGTGGGTGGGTGGAAATGATGGTGGAAAGTCAGTGAGAGGTGCTCAGGACCTCCCTGAAGCTTGAAGGATTTAGGTTAGACTTGTGGGAAGAGTGCAGATCCTGAGTGCCCAGGGTGGCAGATGCAGGGAGCCTGTGGGGACCTCCTCCCTGGGGTGCCCAGGCTCCCCTCACATGCAGCCAGTCTGAGCTTGGGAAGGGGAGCAAAGAGGAAGGGGCAGGGGGATTGTCAGGTTGACCTCTGCGAGGACGCACCAGCCCGTGTTTCGGTGGACGGGCCACTGCTGAGTCTGCTGGTGCAGCTAGTTGGTCAAGTTCACAGGCTCCAGATATAAGAGCTTATATTCCAGCCCTCAGCACTTGTGAGCAGAGTGATCCTGGACGAACCACCTAACTCCCTGTGCCTCAGTTTCCTTATCTATAAAATGGGGAGAACAACCTGTGTCATGTGTGACCATTAAATGAGATAAACTCTGCACAGCGTGTAGCCAGCTGCTGGGCGCATAGAAATCACGTGGTGTGTGGTAATGACTGTTATCCATTGACTGAGAAGGCGTGGGGGAAGCAGCACCCTCCCTGAGTCTGCAGTCCTGCCTGGGTCGTGCTGAGTGGTCTGAATCCTACTTCTCCCTTTCTGTAAGATCTTGAAAAAAGTCCACCAAATCTCTCTGGGCCTCAGTTTCTTTAATTGTCAGCTGGGAACCAAGTTCCTGACCTTCTCAGTGGCTAGGAGTATGTTGTAGATGCTCTGGGTGTGAGCAGACAGAGCCCATCCCTCATCTGATTCACATGGGCCCCTTACAATAATTTTTGTCCTCACTCCCCCGTAACAAATTGAAAAAACATTTACTGAAACCCTCTCTGTGCCAGGCACTCTGCCTATGCCACCAAAGTTACCACGAGCACTTGCTGGGCGCCAGCTCCATGTTCTAAACACCACACAGCCATCTGTAACCTGTGGGCGTGGGAGACAGTCACTCCCACTGTGCGGATGGGGATGATGCAGTTTGAGCTCTTAGGGAAACTGCTGAGGGTCACAGAGGAAGACAGTCACCCAGCCGTGATTCGAACCCACCTTTTTCTGCCTCCAAAGGCCCATCTCCCGCTCCCTCCATCCTATCACTTCCTGTGGAACCCACAGGGTACTCCTGGGAGCTCAGGATTCTTGTGGTTTCTATATATGAGCCATGGAGATTCCCAGAGGCTAAATACCTGTCCAATGCCCTTCCACGGACAGGTGGCCAAGTTTACCCCCAAACTCAGGTTCCTCTGACCCTGGAGCCCTGTTCCCTCTTGCCCCAGTGACTCCTCCCCACTGTGGGACACAGATTCCTTTTAGTCCTAGTCTCTGTTTTCCTGTTTTCTTTGTGACTCTGGGTCCCTGAAACAAGCCTCTGATCTCCAGCGACTCTGCTCGTTGGGGAACTTTGTAACTTACAGGGTCACCTGGGGAAGAGCTCTGTGCGTTGACACCCGAGGATCGTTCAAGAAGGCGTCACAGTCCCCACAGCACATTAGCCAACCCTGGCCCTTAGTGTTGATAGGAAAACTCTCACTGAGCCCATTTCACAGATGAAACAGCTGATGCTCAGAGAGCCTGAGTGGGACCCGGCCATCAAGGCGTTGGAGCAGCTGAGACTGGTCTCTGGCAGAATGAGTGCAGGGGCAGAGAAAGAGGGAGAGGGAGCGGGCGGAGGCAGCAAAGCTCCAAGCAGAGCTGGCCCCTTGGGCTGAGGAGCCCATGTGTGTTTGTGGGGGTCTGAAGAAGGGGACGGAGGGATTAGTGCCTCTAGTGCCCTCAGCAGCTGGAGCCAGGCTGGCGTTCACGCCGCAGTGCAGGTGGGCGGGTGGATGTCCAGCTCTGGGCCTGGGTTGGCCACTGATCAGCCTCCTGGCCCACTTTGCTACCTCTCCAGGAGGATTGTCACTGAGCCCAGGGGTGATGGACCAGTTGAGGGGGCAAAGAGGGGGGACCTGGCAGCAGAAAGGGGAGCAGGGCAGAGAGGTTATTCCTTGCAGTCTCAGGGCTTTTAGCACTGCCAGTTGGGGTGCGGGAGGTGTTAGAACCCCTCCGGCCTTACAGAATGAAGTGTTTATTTTCCCCAGGGGCCGAAGTCAGTGATAGAGGGAAGGAATAGAGGAGAAGAGGCAGAAGGATTGGAAACTCACCAAGAAACAGAGACCGGGAGACAGAAGCAGGGAGAGAAGGAGAAAGACCAGGGAGAGACAACAGCAGCCTGACCCGAAGCTGTAGATCCCAATCGAAAAAGGGAGGCAAAGCTGGCATCCTTGGAGCAGTGGCCAGGCCCCAGGTTCTCTGTTTCCATGGGGAAGAATTTGGACACAGCTGCACAGGGAGAAACCCAGCTTCCCCTTTTGGTGATGCAGGGGTGCGAGGCAGGGCTTCTCCAGGCCAGGGTCCCCCCACTTCTCCCACCCAGATCCAGCCTCTCTCTCCCCACCCAGGCTCTCCCACCCTCTGGCTCCCGACCGGGGAGAAGCTGCTGGTTCCTAAGACACGATTCCCAAGGCCGTGCGCTGCCAGGCTACAGCCTTAGAAGGAATCACCTTTCTGTCTCACAGATGGGGAGCGGGGGCCCTGGCAGGAGCTCTGCTCAGATTTGCGTAGATGAAGCTGGACCGCAGCTTAGAGCAATGACGCAGCCCCGAGCCGACTGATGCCGAGTTCCGGCTGGGTTTTCGTTTTTTGATTATCCTGGGAAAAGGGGGCACGGATTCAGGCCCCCTTTTCATCCCTAACACCACACAAGTGACTTTCTGGTGGGGAAGTGAGTGAGGCTGAGAGGCACAGGGGTGTAGGGGAAGGGCAGGAAGCCTTTATCAGAGGTCTCCCGGGAGCGGGCGTTTTATATCCCTGCCCTTTTGACCATCACCATCTGTGGGGCAGAAATTATTACTCTCATTTTACACGTGAGGAATGCTGGACTCAGAAAGGTTAATTAAATTGCCCAAGGTCATTCAGCCAGTGATGACGGAAATCGGGATTCGAATCCAGGTCTGGTCCCAAAGTCTGGCTTTTTCCGTGCTGCTGTGTGCATGGGAATAGGACTGGGCCTGGAGAGAGGGACACAGGCCAGGCATTGGTGGGGGGAGGGGGCTGGGTGCGGTGGTGCAGGGCGTGTCCTCAGACCTGGAAAACCTTGGCTAGAACCCTGGATTTGTCTTCACCCAGGTGAGGTTGGGCAAGTCCCTTCTCCTCTCTGAGCCATACGTGGATGGAGTGGCTGTGAGGTGCCTTCTCCCGGGTGTTTGGTGAGTGAGTGAATGAAAGGCAAGTGAAGGCGTGAGGAGGAAGGCCACTTATTTTAACTTGGGTCTAAAGCTGGAGCGCCATCTTTGACTGGGGACAGAGTCCCTGCAGGCACCCAGCCCCCGAATCTCTGCCCCTCTCAGTCCTAAATGAGGACCTAAATGAGGTCCCCCAGCCTTCTCCTTGCACTACCCAGTCAGGAGATCCAGCTGATATGTGGTGAATGGCAGTGTACATCCTGGTGGCCCTGATTCTGGTGGCTCCCTGTCACGCTGTGGTATCCCCTCCCCTGTGAAGTCACCCTGAGGTCTCTCTTTCTGGGCTAGGTTAGTTGCTCTTAATTAAACCAGTTGTTGGACTGAATGCCCTCCCTATTAACATATCTCCTAGACCTATTAATCCCCCACCAGTGGAGGAAGAGGATGGGAGGTGTGGGGGTGGGGAGGGCAGAGGGTCCTAAAAACCAAGCCAAGGGCTTCCCTGGTGGTGCAGTGGTTGAGAATCCGCCTGCCAATGCAGGGGACACGGGTTCAAGCCCTGGTCTGGGAAGACCCCACCTGCCACAGAGCAAGTAAGCCCGTGCATCACAACTACTGAGCCTGCGCTCTACAGCCCGTGAGCCACAACGACTGAGCCCGTGTGCCACAACTATTGAAGCCCGCATGCCTAGAGCCTGTGTTCCGCAACAAAGAGTAGCCCCCACTTGCCACACTAGAGAAAAGTCCGCGCGCAGCAACGAAGACCCAATGTAGCCAAAATAAAAAAAAAAATAATAATAAAAACCCAACAACAAGCCAAGCTGCCTTCTGGAAAAAAGAAGGCTCCTGAGAGACACAAGCCAACCCCCTTTTCCCTCTTGGGAGGCTTGGAAACTTTCATTCCAGCCTCAGAATTCCTGGAAGCTGTCTGCATCTGTATCCCAAGAGGTTCAGCTGAGGACTTTTGGCTGCCATGACCCTTGGGACCTCTTTCCCACTCAGCTTCCTTTGAGCCTCTGGGGCCGGGCTAGCGAGAGTGGAAGTGACTGCATGGGTTTGAGGTGGGGGTCAAGGGCTTACCTGTGAGGCCAGAAGGAAAGGCTGCATGGGAGCGAGGCTTCCAGTTGCAGAGCCAGGGTTATCCCGGCCTTACCCATGCATGCCTGTCCCAGTTCTGTTCCCTCTGCAGATCCCTGGGGCCAGGTGGGGCTCCCCAAACACCTCATGTCTCTGCTCAGGCCTTCCTGGGGGTGGGTGGACCTGGAGGCATATGTTGGGCCCATGCACGGATGCTCAGACTTCTGGTCGACCTCCCCCTCGTGCCTTCTTCCTTTCTCCTTCCCTCCCAGCTGGCCCTGCCCTGCTCTGCCCCAGTGTCAGGGGCCAGCTGGGGCAGGGAGGGAGCCAGGGTGGGGCCAGCAGAAGGTGCATAAATCATTATTGGCGAAGACCTCAGCCCTGAGCCGCCGGGTGGAGGCTGCCGTTCACAGTCAGGCCAGGGCATAAATCATAATTCCCCTACAATAGATCCTTCTGCAGCCGCCATCAGGAAAACTGTGTTGGTTTTATCGATTTTTTGACACGGGGGCCTAGGCAGCGGGCGGCTCCTGAATCATTATGAAATGAAACTGATTAGGAATTCATGGAATACTAAATAAACTTTACGAGCCCACTGTAAGTTTTTTGATGCATGGGGAGCGGAAAATGAAAACTAATGATATAAAAATTACACAGCGTGCTGAGTATTATTATACCGCTATTGATTTGTTTCAAACTGTACATCAAAATCGAAGAGGGCTGGGGCGGCTCCTGCAGCAATGCTGGGGATGTTTGGGCTCACCAGGGCTGGAAGGCTTTTTTTTTCCTTCTGTTTTTATTTATTTATTTTTCTACCTCTTTCCTCCAGCCTCCCTGCTCTGTAATCTGACTCCTTTCTCCCCACCCCTGCTCCTCGAGGGAAGGCCCCAGGGGGCCACCTAACCACCCATCCACAGGGCAGCCTCCTCTTCAGCTTGGAACCTGGACCCCGGCTCAACTTGAATTCCTGGCCTCCACTGGTCTTTCTCTCTGGAGTTGCATTTTCAGTCTGTGAGTTTCTGTTTTCCCTTCTGCCTTTCCCCTGATTTCTCTGGGAAAGGATAGTGTGCTTCAGGGAAAAGAGTTGAAGACCTGTTTCCTGTTAGCACCTTGCTGTGTGATCTTGGGTATGTCACTGTGCCTCTCTGGGTATCAAAAAGATTGGACTCATTAGATCAGGGTTTCTCTAAGTATAGCCTGTTGACAGCCCGTATGTCATCTTGAGAGCTTGTCAAAATACTAATTTCCCAGGTCCTTCCTTAGATGAACTGGCTCTAAGAGTTCAGGAGAGGGATCAGGGAACCTGCATTTTACCCTTGTGACTCCCAGGCATGTTTGATGGCAACCACTGTGCCCCCTGATCCAAAGTGATGTGTCTGAGCCACTTATCCCATTTGGTTGTTAGAAGGGGCCTTAAAGCTGTGATGCTAACCTCTGTATTAGTCAGCTTTCGCTAGTTTGGGATGCAGGAACAAACAGTCCCCAAATCTCAGTGGCTTACAGCAACAATAGGTAATTTTTTGCTTACGGTACATGTCTGCTGTGGGTCGCTTGTGGCTCAGCTCTGTATATCTGCATTCTGGGTATCAGACTGAAAAAGCAGCCCTAATCAAAGACATGTTATTTCAGTGGCAGAGGGAAAAGAGCAAGAAAGATGGTGGAAACATTTGACACTCCTATATGTCACTTCTGCTCCCATTCCATTCACCAAAAAGAGTCATATCATCAAGTCTAGTGTCAATGGAGTGGAAAGTACACTTATTTCTCCCACAGGAGGATGGGCGTCAGGGGGGCGGCCCTGTAGCGATGGGTTGGGGGAGAAGGCAGCGGATACTGTGATGCCCTGAACCATACCCTCCTGGGCTTGATCTTTGGTCCAGGCTGCCCCAGGATTTGGGGTCCAGGATCTTGGCCCTGTGCAGTTAGGAATGGTGCTGCTTTACACAGGTGTGCCCCTTTTACACAATCATGCATCTCCATGACAGTTGTCCACTGACTTTTTCCTCTGCCTGCTCTGAGATCCTCACCTTCCTCTCAGGGGTCCTCACTGGGCAGGGCTTCGGCCCTTTGTCTTTAATGTCTTTGTTTCCTTCACTTTTGCCTTCCTGCCAGGGAGGCCTATAAACACCCACTCTGGACCCTTAGTGGAACTGCTATAACAATTAGAATCCTTTTATAAAATTGTCCTTTATCCTCTAAATTCAGAGGATAAATTTAAACTCTGCGTCTCGGATTTTCTTAAGGTGGACACACTCAGTACTTTTTTTTTTAGCAAGTGTCTCACTTTTTCACAAGAGATAACTCATGAAAGATACCTCTTTTGCTGGTATTATTCTTATTATGTTCAACTTTATATCAGCCTGAGTCTCAGAAAGGTTGACCTCTTCCCCTGGACACATAGTGTGTCGTTCCCAGAACCACATGACTGCCCAGCTCTGGGCATGACAGAGTACATCCTCAGGAAGTCCATTGATACTTGATGTCCAGGGATCACCTCGGGGCACCCACTGCATTAACTTGGGTCTGCGAGATGTCAGGCACGTCCGTGGCATAAGGTTGGCCCTTGGGGACCTCAGTACTTCTCTGAGGACACAGAAACACACACACACACACGCTCTCTCTCTCTCTCTCTCTCTCTCTCTCTCTATATATATATATATATATATATATATATACACACACACTCTCTCTCTCTCTCTCTCTCTATATATATATATATGCACACACACACACACACACACACACTCTGCATATAGATGTTTTCAGAACTAGACAAATGTATCACACATTGCTCCAGAAAGCACACAGGAATAAGAGTCTTAAGGTTTGAGTCTGAACCTCAATTCTGTCCCTAACTGGTTCTGTGGCTTTGAATAAGTAACTAAAAACAACCTCTGGGATTCAGTCTCCTCCACTGCCAAAGATGGATTTGACTCCACTGTCCGAGACTCCTTCCAGAGGATGAGAGTGGGCAGAGGTTCACACGCAGGCACAATTCCCATGGGATGCTGTTGCCTACATCTGTCCCAATTCTTTTCAGTTTGGGGAAAGAGGCTGATAGAAACCTAAACTCAAACTGGCTTAAGCAAAAAGGAGGTTATTGACTATTAAAGAAGCCAGGGGAGTCTTCAGGCACTGTGTGACCTGGAACTTCAGACATTATCAACTATCTGTCTCCTTCCCTCAGTTCTTTTCATCTTCTACATGTCCTTCTCAGGCAATGCTTTCTACTTATGGCGACAAAATGACTGCCAGTAGCACTAGGCCCACCTTCTAATGGCTCAACAAAGCGAGCATCTTCTTTCCAATAGTAACAGTAAAACTCTCGAGACTGAATTTCATTGGCCCAGCTTAGGTCACATGCCCACTCATGAACCAGTCACTGTAGCTGGGGGCAGAGGGAGGATTTAGGCCTATAGGCATCCCTGGCTCTGCCCCTGCAGAACTTTATGGACTCATAGTGGGAGAGGGATGCAGGCTCCCGAGAAAATTTGAGGTACCGTTTCAAAAGAGATCAATTCTGGATAGATAAAAGCCACAGATGTCCACTGAAGTCCCTGAGGTCAGGGACAGGAGCAGTGGGGAGGGTGAGGGCAGAATAGGTGAGGTTCTTCTGGCCCTAAGTCATGTCTAGAACTTTGGAGACAGCTGGGATAAAGCCCAAGGTGGGGGGTGAGGGGTCCTTCACATGTCAGGGGAGCTTGAAGACAGCAGTGTAGCACCGAGGCTGCCCCGGGGAAAGGGAAAGAGCGTCCCATCTTCACCACCAGCATCCTCCTCTCTACGTAAGCCTGGTTGGTACGTCACGAGCAGTGCTGGGCTTTAAAATTACATACCTGGGTTCACATGCAGCTTTACCTCTTTTCAGCTGCGTGACTCAGAGCCAATCCCCTACTCTGAGAAGTGAGTTTCTGAGGATGGAGTGAGAAAATGTAAGTGCTGGCCCCAACCTGGCTCCCAGAAGCTGCTCAGGTAAGACTCGTTTGCTCTCTGGCCCTAGAAGCTGGCCTTGCACGCAGAAATCCTCCCAGGATCTGAATTGATATGTCTGCTGTGTCCCCCCCTCTGGTCTTTGACGGAGGGCAGGACATAGCACATACGTGATTGTTCCCAGGTACTAGCTGTACCTGGCGTGCAGTCTACATCCACGAATGGCTGTGGGATGAATAACAGGGGCAGCTGATCGGTGACCCTCCACATGTGGGACCTGGATGCAGCTGGGCCCCTCAGCCTCTGCTCTGCCCCTGCGCTCACTCTGTAGCAGGCATCACATGTACATCCAATTCCCAAAGTGTAGGCGAGCAGAGTGGATTTTCCTGAAGTTTTCATGGGAAGACAGGAAGCAGATAACATCACACACCATACTCCAAACTCCATCACACATCACACCACGCACTGGGCTTCTCTCTTCTCTCCTTCCAGACATTGCTCCTTCCCTCCTCTCCAATCTCAGTTTCTTAAAAAAACAAAAACAAAAACCCCCACAAATGCCCAAATTCAAACTCTCATTTTGCATCCACACAGCAAAATAAAAGCCCGATAGGACACAGACCACCTGGCCCCATTCGACCTGCTTCTTCCCCTTTGCACTGTGGCCAACCACCAGGCCTCTGTGCCCCTGCATCTCACCAGCCCCTCAAGCGGCCCCCATGTTGATTCCCTGAGGCTCAGAGAGGCCACTGACTTGCCCCGTGGCACCCATCCCCCATGCAGGGCTCCCCCAACTGCAGCTGCGTTGTTGGTGCTGGGGTCTGGGCTTGGCTCCCTCACTGTGCCCATTAGCCCCTGTGGGTGACAGATGTGGGATGGGGCAGGATGGCTCCTGGCTGGCTGGCTCCCCGCTTGGAATTTGGGGTGCTACCCACATTGAATTTAGATGTGGCTCTGAGCAGGCCGTTCATTCATTCCGGACCATATCGACTGCAGAACTGAGTGCTACAAGTAAGAAGGAGTTTAGCTATTATTCCCCTACTGATGAGATTTAATGTTTGGTTTATTCCTGGCCCGCTCCCCCCGCCTCTCCTCATCTGTGTGACATTTGCATAGTGTTTCCCTGCAGTTTTGTCAAACACACGTTTTTTCTGGCAACTCCCTGCTTTGGCTTCTTTGGGGGAGTTTGGAACTCGCTGAGGCATCTTCCTTCCCTTCCCTGAACTTTTTCCTTCCCGCTGCTGGTGGGAAGGGCACAAACCAGATCTCCCTGGTTCTTGCCCCTTTGTGAGGCTGTAAGTTTTCCTGTTGCCTGGTGGCCTTGAAGTGTTTCTGAGTGTCCTAGGTGGGTAGGGGTCTCAGCTCACTCATGAATAAGTCTGCACAGCCACCCCCCACCATCCCGGTAACGTCTGCCCTTCTCCAGGCACCTCTGCCGATGCCTCGAAATCCTCAGGGCACTCGAGCTGCCCAGCGGTAAGGAGGCATGTTCTCTCCCCTCTGTCTCGTGGTGCTGCCTTCTGTTAGAGAGGCTCCCACAGCAGGGCTGCCAGGGCCTCAGGGTTTGCTGAATACCTGGTTTTCTCAATTTGATGTCACCCAGAAGCAGGCTCCGAGACAAGGAGTGAATGAAAGTGGTTCACCTGGGAGGTGAAAGAGATCTCCGGGAATTGTGGGATGCGGGACGCGGAAGGATACCCTCGTGGGTAGTTGAGGTTAATCCCTCCCCAGTTCTTCAGGTTACTTAACAAGCCTGCGCCCCTGCGGTGGGCGCCCCAGGGAGGGGAGAGGATCAGGCTGGGAAGCCTCCTCCCCACGAGAAGGCTGCCGAGCCAGCTGGGAAAGGGCTCAGACAGAACGGGGAGCTCTTTGGCAGAAATCTGCACATTCCTGGGCCCCCGCTCCTGCACTTGGACCCGTCTCTCCAGCTGGCCCTAGAGCAGAGCCAGAACCGGGGGGATGAGCTGCAGGAAGGCAGCTAGAAGCCCAAGAGGAGGCTGACGTGCAGGCAGATGCGTCAGCGACGCAGTGATGAAAAGTGACCAGGCAGAGGTTGAGTGATCACCTGCCCAGGGATGCCATCAGCATGAAGAACTAGCACGTATTAAACACCTCCTGTGTACAAGCCCTAGATACATGGGACTAGAACTCAAGCTTCTTCAAGGCTGGGCCCATGTTTTATTTCTCTTTGTATTCTCAGCGCCTACCATTGTGTTGGGCTCCTGGGCATAAAACCTAGAATAACAGGAAAAGTAGCAACCATTTACAGTCACTGAGCAGGCGCTAAGTGCCTTATATTTATTGTGATGAATCCTCTGACAATCATTCATGGTAGGTACTATTATCCCCACTTTACAGGTGAGGAAACTGAGGCTCAGTGGCATTTAAAGGATTTGCCCAGGACCACACATCTAAGTGGCAAAGCCAGGATTTGAACTCAGGTGCATCTGCCTTTCAAGTCCTTGACTTCCCCCCTCCTTTGTGGCATGTCCCCGCACAGGGGGTTGGGGGCAGTTAGACTACAGATGTCCTTGGAAGGCCCCCCAACTTGTGAGGTTCTGTCTTGTTAGCCGCCATCCCCCTCTACCCCCTGCCAACCACAAAGAAAGGAAAAGTCCTTTGCTCCTCCTCAGGTGGCTCGTGGCGGATTACTTAGTGCTTGACATGGCGTGTCTCTGTGTCACTGTTCCCGGGTGGAATTAAATCAGGACAGGAAAATATTAATTTGGAGATGGGGATGGAGGCTGCTCCTTTCCAATTACTCTCCACCCTGTCAGGCTTATCCTGGCGCAAACAAGGAAGGAGGCTGGATTAATTGCTTTGGACTCTGCCCCACTCCAGTCCCAATTACTGGGCCGGCTTGGCTCCCAGCATTATGAAGTGCACTGCTGTGCAGGAAATTGTGTGAAATTTTAACGGATTTTTCAGACGCAATAATGGATCACGGGACTCGGGGCCAGTGTTTGGCAGGTGGCTGGGCCCTCTGTGCCTTGGCTGAGGTTAAGCTATTTGGGGTTTCTTTGTGTATTGAAGGATCATCTGGTTAACCCCTAAGCCCAGGGCTACCAGAACGGTTCAGGCCCTGACCCTCCTGGAGGATGAGGAAGCCCACTGCCTTCATAATGGTAATAATGATGACTCCATGTTCTGAGCCTCCACACATGCCAGGTGCTTACTCACAACATCTGCAAGCCTCATCCTTTGAAGTTCTTACTTTTCCCCCACCTTATAAAGGAGGAAAAGGGAGCACAAAGAGATTCGGTAATTTGCACAATGTTAGCTAGTTCCTTAGTGGCAAAGCCAAGATATGAACTCAGGTCTGTCTCCACAGCTATTCTACTTTGGGGCACCACTCTGCTTCTTCCCTTCTTCTTAAGGATGCATTATAAGTGCGTCTCTCCTACCACACTTGACCTTCTAGGGTATGGCGTCCTTTTTCTTTCCTTCTCTGCATTTTCAGCCACTGTCAGGGCACCTGGCACGCAACAGGTACCCACGAGAGGTGTGTTGAACTGCATTGAACTTGACCTGGTACCTGGACTCCAGGATTTATTAACGGGATGAAGGGGGTGAGCTGCTGAGACCCAGACACATCTCTGGGTCAATAAGAATGAGCCCCATTTGGGCCCATCTGGAACCCATGGGAAGGGGTGGGGGGATAAGTGTGTCCCCAGCCATTATGTGTAACCGGTGTTGCCTGGGTGCTTCCCATGTAGAGTTTCTGTTCGTCCTTACCAAGACCTAATGAGATAGGTGGCATCACCCACATCTGAGAGCTGTGGAAATGAGACTCAGAGAGGTGAGTGGAGTCATCCGGGGTCACACAGCAAGTAAAGGAGGGCCTGATACGTCCCAAGACTTTGGTTTGCCTTAGTTCATCGGGGCTGGAAAGGCCCGGGGTGTGGATTTCCAGCTTCAAGGTTTTTACATCTCTTTAACATCGTGGCACCGCCCGTGGTCTAAATAGTAAACAAAATTCTGCCCACAAGTTTACTGTGTCAAGCTAGTAAAAGTGGAAATGCTCTGGTGAAAGAGGGACATGGGGACTCTGTGTGGCTGCAGAGGATTTGGGGGTTGAGGACAGAGTTGGCAAGAGGGGCGACCGACTTGGAGAAGGGGACAGTGGTGTGGAGCTTGGGGAAGTGAGTGCCACGTAGCTTACAAAGCTCAGACTCCAATGGGGCCACTGCATAGAAGGAGAATCAGACTTGAGTGCTGGGGTCCACAGAGGAGGACCCTGGAGACGGTGAGGGTGGCAGAGGAATGAGGGTGAGGCATGCCGTGATCATCAGTAGCTGTCCAGTTCTCACCTGCCCCTTTTAGCTAAAGGAGAATTAATTGTGTGCAGGGGATGCCCCTTAATGGCCATCATTTAGTTTAATTTAAGAAACAGGCCTCTCCACGGTCCTGCTCCCCACTCCCATCCCACCCCACCGCCAGCAGCACCACCGTTAGCAGCTGCACTGATTAATGGCCTCCTGCTGTTTACCTGAGAGCAGAGGTTCTCAAACTGGAGTGAGCCCCCGAATCTCCTGGAGGGCTCATCAAAACAGTTTGCTAGGCCCCATCCCTGGGTGGTGTCTGATAATTTGCATTTCCAACAAGTTCCCAAGTGATGCTGATGTAACTGGTCTGGGGAACACCCTTTGGCAACTGCTGGAGTGGAGACAGGGTTTCATGTAAGCACCATCCAGCACTTGAGAACTGGGATCCTCACCCCAGCAGGGGTCCTCTCATCCAATGGGGGAGGGGCACAGCCATCTCTGTCATTTTACTACCCCCAAGTACACCCATCCCTCCAATGATGTGCGAGACAAGTGCATCTTCTCAGCATCTCAGTAGCCCCTGCCCTGGGCCCAGGAATGGAGGGAGGGAAATGTCAAGGACCACGCCACCTAGATGCAGCCCCTCCTAAGCTGGATTCTGGGGACACCCAGTTGCTTCATCCTCAGCCCCAAGCCCAGAGGGGCCCAAGGGAAGCTGGGCCATATTTTGCAGGCCCTCTGCTCCTGCCCACCAGGTGAGAGAGGTCACACAGCGAGCATCTCCAGAGGCCTGGCAGCAGCAGGAGGAGACCTACGGTTACAAGCCTAATTGTGGGCCACGGGCTGCCTCCCCCCACCACCGCCCCCCATTGATCTGGCTCTGCAGGCTTCGCCAGGACTACCATCCAGAGAGCCTGTCTGCACCTGCATCCAGGCGAGCTCAGGAAACTAACTAATTAGCTAGGTCGGTGTTTTATAATTAGGTCCTTTAAAAGAATTCATAGGTGGCGATAATAAGTCCATTTAGAAATCTATTAAGCGTTGGGGGAAGTTGAAGGGAAACCTTGTAACCATGTGCACACCTGTTTTCTCTGTCCATGTCTCTTCCCTCCACCTCTCTCCAGTTCTGCTCCTTACTTTTTCCCTCCTGCCCTCTTTCCCCATCTGCATTCTCAGTTACTCTGACTCCTGCACATGCTAGATGCTAAGACCTTTCGATTGCCACTCGACGTCAGGCAGCGGTGCACACGGACTCACTTAATCCTCCCTACAGCCCTCGGAGTGGGGGCTGATCATCATCCCCGCTTTACAGATGAGGAGACTGGAGCGCAAAGAGGTCGAACATCCCCTCTGAAGCTACACGCCCTTAAGTAGCTGAGCCAGCGGGTCTGGCTCTTAATTCCTCCCCAAGCCCCACTTGGTCAGCCTGCATCATCCTCTCCCCTCCAGAGCCCCAGACCTCCTTGTTCTAGTGCTCTCACCAAGCTGGCTGAGCTGGAATTTTACAAATCACATGCCTGTTTTCTCAGAGAATTGGTGCCAGGGCTTCAGAGCTAACTTCAGAGGGGTCTGTAGTGGACAGTGGCTTCAAATACACTTTGCTTCTATAGCGACTCTTTCCATTTGGATTTCTGCCCATTTGGAGGCTGAATGCCTCCCTCCCTCTCTCCTTTTTCCTTCTTTCCCTCCTTCCCTCTCTACTTCCCTCCCTCCCTTCTCTGTACCGGGGCAGAGGAGCCAGAGATGAAGTTTCTAGCTGAGAGCCCAAGGGGGTCCCCTAATGCCTCCATATCTGCATGAGACGCCCTGGCTCTCTCTTATCACCCTGTGTGTTTCCTTCATAGCACTTATCACAACATGACATTTTCTTGAAGATTTGTTCACGTACTCATTTTCTTGTTTATTACCTATCGCTCCCCATTAGAATACAAGTGCCCTGTGTGTGGGTGAGTGGCAAAGATGTGCCTGTATATATCTGCTTTCCTGGGGCCTGCACAGAGCCGGAATGAGCAAATGTTAATGACTAAATGTGTTGAACCTGATCTTCAGTTTCCTTTCGTTTTTTTTGGCTGTACCGTGCAGCCTGTGGATCTTAGTTCCCCGACCAGGGATCAAACCCGTACCCTCGGCAGTGAAAGCACGGAGTCCTAACCACTGGACCGCCAGGGAATTCCCATGATCTTCAGGTTCCTGATCTCTAAAACGGGGGTACAAGTATCTCCTCTACAGAGTGCTAAAGTGCCTGGTACACAGCAGGAGATCCACGAATGTCAGTGCCCTCACTCCACCCTCCATCCCCTTTGGGTAAGCACTGCAGTGCCCAGGGAAGTTCTGCTACTTAAAAAAACCCTTTGATAACTCCTCTTTTTTATAGTGCAAAGAATTTTTCTGTAAAGCAAATGAGCCCTCCTAGATTTACCTACTTTGGAAACTGGGTGTTTTTGTTTGTATTGGGCTTTCTTAAAGTGGGCTGAGTGTGTGGAACTGTAGAAATGTATACGTTAGTGCCTTGTTACAAGAGTTCATGATTATGCAGCTTCTGAGAATGTAGATTCAAATTCTGCCTTCTTGAAGCATAACCACGACTGCAGAGATATAAAAGCCAGAGGCAGGGCTGCTGCTCTTAGCATGGCTGGCAGAGAGCTTGCCCCGGTGACCGAGCTGGGTTTGCATTGAGGACCCTCCACTCGCTAGTTGCATGACCAGTGGGCAAGTTATTGAATCTCTCCAAGACTGAGTTTTCTCTTCTATAAAATGGGGGTGGGTGGGTAATATTTATATCTATCTTATAGCATAACAACCCTGTTAACTGAGACCATGAGCTCAATCATTCATTCAATGAAAGCTTTTAGAACACCTGTGTGCCATGCAATGTTCTGAGCTCTAGGGATTTAGCAGTAAGTGAGACATTCCATGCCCCACGGGGCTTACATTCTAGTGGGAGATAACGCACGTGGAGCACTAAGAACAGTGCTCAGCGAGCGCTGGCCTGGAGGGCGACTATGCACAGAGTGGCTCTACAGTGACGTGGCTTATGGACATAGGTTTGCACCTCCGTAGCTTCTTCTCTGGAAGAAGATGCACACATGGCTGGACACAACTCCATGACATCAATCTCCGGCAGGAGTTGGACCTGCTCCTCTCTTTCATGATGCTGGGATGCTGTGTGTGTGTGTGTTTTGGGAATCCATGGGCGTGGGGGAGCGTGTGGCATTCAGTGGATGGGTCTCAGTCTCATCGTTCCTTGCCCCTCTTCATGCACAACTTATTGCCTCTCTCATATGCGCACTTCACCTTCACGCTCTGCTTTGGTTCACCCCGTTCCCTGCCCCTGGACTGCTTTCTTCCTGTGCTTGCAAACTCCACCCACCCTCCAAGATCTTCCTTCATAAAGCTGTTCCTGCACCTTCAGCTGGGAGTAATCCCTCCCTTGACTCTCCATCCTCCTTCTCTTTCAAAGCCTGTGTCCCTCCCCTCCCCAGGGAGGAGACTGTTTCAGTTCCCCTGTTGGACCGTGAGCTCCTTCAGGACTAGACCCTGTGCTGTTCACCTCTGTGTCCTCTGTACCACATTGCTGTACCTGAAATATTCTCAACAAACATTTCTTAGGCAATTAAACAAATGTGTGGCTCAGCAGATCTATTTGGAATCATTAGATGTTACTTTTTCTGGGGTGGGAGATCCGAGGCAGGGGCCTTGTGTGGAGCGATAATGGCCTTTTCGGCATGGGTTGCTCTGTTTGTGTGCAGAAGCTCCCACATGTCTGCTGCAACCCCCTCTCTATGTACTTTCACATGCATCCACGGGCCTGGGCAGTTGTCTTGGGTGTGTACGTGGTGGTGGGGTATGGTGGCAGCCCAGTGCCCAGTGATGGATGAGGGGGGTGGAGGTGACTTTCCCAGGGGAAGATTAGCGCCTGGCAGCTATGATTTGTCTCGTGCCCTCCTGTCCTTTTGCTGGGCCCCACTGCAGAGTCATTCATTACAAAGGCTGCTGTCACAGGCCTGGGGGCAGGGGCTGAGCAATGTGTGTGGATGTGTGTGTGTGTGTGTGTGTGGATGTGTGTGTGTGTGTGTGTGTGTGTGTGTGTGGCAGGCTGGACCCCTCCCCCAGGGAGACTCTCATGCCAGAGACCAGAGCCCTCTGGAGTTGTGAAGAAGAGGACCAAGTTGTAATTCACCTTCTGAGACATAACCCTTCACCCAGGGGTAACACTATGTGATGGGGGGGGATTCATTCATTCATTCAGCAAACAATTTCACTAAGTGCCCACCAGACCTGTTCTATCTTTTCATGGAACTCACCATTGCTGGAGGTGAGTAAACATGTAAACAGACAGTGCAAGGAGGGTAACAGGCTGGTGAGACAGGTGCCCTCTAGCCTGGGGGACCTGAGGGCAAGTGAGAAGACACAGGAGTTGGTGGAAAGAGCAATGAACTTGGAGGCCGAAAATTTAGGCTTGAGTCTTGGCTTTATTACTTTCTAGTGTTATGGCCTTGGACAAAGCACTTCAAACCTGCTTAAGCCTTAGTGTCCATCCACATCTATAAAATGGGGCCAATGATATGTCCTCCATCCATAAGGCTGTTTTAAAAGTGAAAAAGCTGGGCTTCCCTGGTGGCGCAGTGGTTGAGAGTCCGCCTGCCGATGCAGGGGACATGGGTGCCTGCCCTGGTCCGGGAAGATCCCACATGCCGCGGAGCGGCTGGGCCTGTGAGCCATGACCGCTGAGCCTGCGTGTCTGGAGCCTGTGCTCGGCAACGGGAGAGGCCACAACAGTGAGAGGCCCACGTACTGCCAAAAAAAAAAAAAGAAAAAAAAAAAAAAGTGAAAAAGCTGTCAAAGTGCTTTTAAAATTGGAAGGTGCTATACAGGTGTGTAGGATCATTGCTTCCTCCACCCAGCTGCAGAGGTGGAAGCAGGGTAGCTAGATGATACTCCAAGAGAAAAACCCACAACCCCCGCTTGTATTTATACAGCCCTCTACAGTTTACAACACAGTTTTATACTCTTTATATTTCTTGATCCTTACAACAACCTTGCAAGCCAGGTCAAGGCAGACGTTATTAACTCCTGTTTTGCAGGGTAGGAAGAAGCTCAAAGAGGATAAATGGCTTGCCCAAGGTCACTCAGTAGGTGGATGAGCGAGGACTGGAATTTGGTTTTTTCTGATATTCAAGCCTTTGTGCTTTTTTCCTGTTTCTACACACCAGAGTTCCTCCCCTTTGATAAGACTCTCCCTTCATCTCTTCTCTAGTCTGGGTGACCTTACCCCCACCCCCTAAGACCCCCCCCCAATCTCATGAATGGACACAGCACCTTCCCCATTCCCCACACCTTCATTGTGCCAACTCATGACCACTATTGGACATAATGATGTCTGGGATGAGTGGCGGGTGAACAGAGAGGGATCTGTAGGTTTGAGATTGTTAGATGGAGAGAAGAGGGCAAGCTGAGATTTTCCAAGAGTCCTTACCCAGATCTGGCATTGCCACTGCTGAATTAGTATGGTAAGGGAGAAAGAAAAAAACAAGGAGGGAGGAAGGAAGGAAGGAGAAGAAAAGGCAAAAAAGAAAGAGAGAATGGAAGTTGGGGTGGAGAGCTTGAAAAGGAAATACAGGGAGGGGGAAAATATAAGAAAATGGGAATGAGACAGGAAGGAATCTGGGAGAGGTGAGGAAGAAAGGTGAGAAAGGGGGAAGGAGGGAGGCCTAAGCAACTGGGGAGGGCGCTGGGGGAGGGCCAGCTATGCTCCGGCAAAGGGCTGGGAGATTGAAGACTGAATCACAGCAGGCTGTGGAGGAGAGGAATAAGTCATAAACGCTGCAGGAGCAAAGGTCAAATATAGACTGATGGCTCCATTGTTTCCCAGCCTGTGAGGAGGACCCTGTTGGGGGTTGCTGAGATGCTTAACCCTTCCCTGCCCAGCTTTTTGATGGTGAGATGCAGAGTGAGAAAAGCACCTGTGTGTCAGGGATGAGGATTGGAGAGTTGGAATTAGGGTTGGGCAGGGACCCCACAGGGTTGGGACTGAGTCTCGAGAGAAGGGACTCAAGGGACCTCTCCACTTCAACTCATAGGAGGGGAGTAAATAAAAACATAACCACCTCTCTTTTCCACTGGTGGGAGTCCTCTTTTTTTTTTTTTTTTTTTTTTTTGTTTTTGTTTTTTGTTTTTTTTTTGGGAGTCCTCTTTTGCATCCCTGTGGGGAGAGATTTCCTAGGGCAGAAGGAAGTTCCTGCGACATGGTTCTTGAGTAACACCTATCCACAATGACAATAATAAATAGTAGTAATGGTATAAAATAAATATTATATCAATATTTATCATGAACACATTAATATATATTATTATATACGCGATGCTCGTGGTGTGCAAATAACTATAACAAATACAAATCATCTGAATCTAACAATCCTGTGTGACCAGCATTATCACTGTTTACCACTGAAGAAACTGATGCTCAGACTTGTCTAAATGTGCAGGTCAGCCTATTTTCGAATCCTAACCCACAGATCTTTCTGTCACTCCACAACTTTCCTTGGGCAGTATCATACCCATTATAGAGGACAAAAATAGGGATTTGGGGGATTTATTTGGCTATAAGATGACTTGCCAGTTGAGAAAGCCAAATGTAGTTGGTTGGAGAAGGGGAGAGAGGATAACGTCTGTCAGTGGAACAGGACAGGACTTCAGCACCACGGACAGTCCCCAGACTCCTGTGCTCGTGCACCTTTTGCCAGTCCCTGCCTTCTCTCAAGGAGGGGTCCATCATCAGACCCCTTGGGCCCTCCCAAGGGGAGAGCTGGGGGCCAGATCGACTCCTCAAGCGCTGTTACGACCTCCCACCCACCCCCACCCCCAGCACCAATGATGTATAGACTGACAAAGGACTTAATGCTGTGAATACATAAAGCGCGAGGCCTGGGCGGTGGAGGGTGACAGCTGCCCTTTAATGCTTGGCTTTTTAAAGATCATGGTAGAGTTCAGAAAGTATAGTCATGAGGTTTAATGATTTAATGGGGACGACTGGGGAGCAAAAATAGTTACTGCCCCCTGGGGAAAAGTGACTCCTCATACATATTACTTTAACTTAATGGCCTATACCGCCCTCCCCCCGCGCCCACGGGGGGGAGTCACGCAACATAGCCACTGTAATACTGAATGGCCTGATTAAATGCATATTAAACAATACTAAATTGGGGGGAAAAAAAAAGGCAGAGGCCGTGTTAAATGTATTTATTCAGTACGGTGGGGGGAAGATGTGGCTTCTCCTCTGGGGTTGGGTGGAGGAGGTCCTCCTCCCTCCTGCTTCCCCAAAAGATGTGGTGCCCCAGTGGGATCTGGAGGGAGGTGGGCACTCCAGTTATCTGGAAGGAACTTAAGGAGGGAGACAACTCAAAAGGGGTGGGGGAAGATGTTAGCCATTAAGGGTCTGGAATGCCAGGAGAAAGAAGGATGGACCAGATCCAGTGTCCTGAGGTCTCATGTGGTTCCCAGTTTGGAGACTTGCCCACAGAAACGTGGTGTGTTTCTAATCATTCATTTCTGAGATGCTTCTTTTCTGTAGGTTCTGAAGCTACTCTGGGGCTCTTGGGTCCACTGTGATGGTCTTTTTACCTGTTAAGCCCCACGACCCTCCAACCATGGCCCTGGTCACCAGTTTCTAAGATCTCTGACTAGGCTAGAGTGAGAGTGCAGCCTTAGTTCTTCAATTCACCTGGGTTCTTTTTTGTTTTTTGGCCGCACAATGCAGCATGTGGGATCTTTAGTTCCCCAACCAGGGACCGAAACTGTGCCCCCTGCAGTGGAAACATGGAGTCTTAACAACTGGGCCACCAGGGAAGTTCCAATGCACCTGGGGTCTATAAACCTTGAATGCACATTAAAATCACCAAGGGAGGTTTTTAAAATGCCAGTGTCTTGGGGTTATATCTCAAGAGATTCTGATTCAGTTGGCCCGAGGTGTGACCCACCTGGTGTTCTTTAAAAAGCTACCTGGTGATTCCAACGTGCATCTAAAGTTGAGAATCACTTTAGAAGCATGCTAGAGCTGGGAGATAAACATCTGGTTAAGTTCTTCATTTCACACATGAGGAGTTGAGTCTCAGCGTGGCCACGGCTTCTCCAAGATCCACAGGGGTAGACCAGGCTCTTGACTCCCCACCCAATGCTCTTCACATTACACTCCTCCCTTTTTCGTGGTAGCATGAACAGGGCCAGTACCAGAAGCAGAGACTAAGAAGAGTTAGCATCCTGGCTCTGTAACTCTGTGCTCCAGACAGGCCAAGGCCAAACATGGGCCAGGAAGGCTTAAGACAGCATCTCCTCCCCTGGACTTGGGGAAGAGGGATTCTGTGTATGGTTACTCAGCCATGTCTGAGATGCTAACACATGTGGTTTTTCTGATCCCAAGAACCTTCTAGACTACCTCCCTGGACCTGGGTCCCCTCGGCCCTGGCTGGCATTAAGAGGACGGACTCTGGAACCAAGCTGCTTGGATGTAAATCCTGGACCTGCTACTTTCTACTGTTGTAACTTTGGGCAAGTTAACCCCTATGTGCTTCAGTTTTCTCATCTACAAAACGAGGGTAACAGTACTGACCTCATAAGGTTGATGTAAAGATTAAATGAGTTAATATATGTAAAAGTACTTAGAACCGTGTCTGACATATACTGATTGCTATGTAAGTGATAGCTATTGTGGATTTAACATTTTAAATATGCACTGCAATGCATTAATTTGTTTGTGTATTTATAGCTGTTCTTCAAGTTCCTTAAGGATAGATTCTA
Organism: Phocoena phocoena; assembly: GCF_963924675.1. Taxonomy (NCBI): domain Eukaryota; kingdom Metazoa; phylum Chordata; class Mammalia; order Artiodactyla; family Phocoenidae; genus Phocoena; species Phocoena phocoena. The sequence goes on along the minus strand of NC_089237.1, from coordinate 26,888,779 downwards.
GGGTCTCTACCTCAGGGATTTTGTTTCCTTAGGTCCTGAATGGCCTCAGGTCCTAGTCAGGATCCAGGTCAGTTCATATATTGCCTTGCTCAAAGGGGAGGAGCAAAAAGCCTTTTGCAACTTGGATGAGGATGGGGTAAGGAGGACAGGAACTTAGTTATGTAGAAATCCAGTCAGGAGTTATGTAGAAACCCAGTCAGGCATGAGGCCAGAGTGAAGGCTCTGCCTGTCCTCTTGGGATGTTAGAAACACTTGAGGGTACTTAGGTAGTGATGGGTGCTGGACTCAAAAAAAAAAACCCGCTGGTAAATGAATATTAAATAGAAAAAAGTCCTGCTTCTGCCTTCCTGGTGGGAATAGTAGGGTCGTATGAGTGGACATTTATCTTTTTACTTGCCTACAGCCTAGCTTTTTTGAGGAGCCATTTATTTCCAGCCAGGCTGGTTTGCTTAGCCACTGACTGGGATGCAGCGGTCTGGGCCCAGAAACCATTCAAGGCATGAGCTGCAGTCCACAGTGCTCTTCCCCTGCTCCCACCAAGCACCTGCCCTTGTGTCTTGGGGAGAATGAGGCAGGAGTACAGACTTCAGAAAAGGCACCATCTTCTCAGACTAGCATCTGTACTTTCAATTGCCTGACATATAGGATTCTCTGCGAGTGGCCTTCCCAATGTCATCACTAATGAGGACCCTTTCCAAGCCTCCTGTCCTGGACAATGGCCCACTGTCCCTCATTCACACTGCTCCCTCAGATACCTTCAGTCTTGGTTCATCCCACTCCCTTCATCTGAATTGGCTTTCTCCGTTATTTTATGTCCAAATTCTGCTCACCCTTCAAAGCCCGGGTTACATGGCATCACCCCTAGCAAGCATCCTCTAGTGGAATGGGCTCTTTCTACCTTGAGCACTCTACAGCCTTTACATTTCCTTCCCTCATTGCCCTTATCACAAACTACATTGTACCACAGTTACCTGGGCTCCTCCTGGCTTAGTCAGCCACTGGACTCTAAGCTTCTAGGGTACGGTGCCTTGCCTAGCCAATTTGTGTGTGACCCACTCTCTAAAGTATAAAACAGGATTTGGACTTCCCTGGTGGCGCAGTGGTTAAGAATCCGCCTGCCAACGCAGGGGACAAGGGTTCGAGCCCTGGTCCAGGAAGATCCCACGTGCCGTGGAGCAACTAAGCCCGTGCGCCACAACCACTGAGCCCGTGCACCACAACTACTGAGCCTGCACGCCTAGAGCCCATGCTCTGCAACAAGAGAAGCCACCGCAATGAGAAACCTGTGCACCGCAACAAAGAGTAGCCCCCACTCGCCACAACTAGAGAAAGTCCGCGTGTAGCAACGAAGACCCAATGCATGGGAGGGAGGGAGACGCAAGAGGGAAGACATATGGGAACATATGTATATGTATAACTGATTCACCTTGTTATAAAGCAGAAACTGGCACACCATTGTAAAGCAATTATACCCCAATAAAAGTGTTAAAAAAAAAAGACCCAATGCAGCCAAAAATAGATATAAGTAAACAAATACATAAATTTAAATAAATAAATAAACAAAACAGGATTTGTCACAGAATTGGCATGTAATGTTGTACAAATGGATGGAAAGTTGAGTGTTCTTACTCAACCTTTCTTATCAAACCTCACATAAGTAAGAATGCATGAGTTAGCCTTCCCTAGACCTGGTCAGAAAGCCTTGGAAGGGGTAAAACCTCCCACTTAGGGAGTAAGTGGCAGAAAGCCCTCAGCTCCAATCCTAAACCCTTCCCTTGGGGGAGGAGAGGGGGAAGGAAAACTGTGATTGATTCCTCCTTCCTATTCCACAAGACACTCCTCCACACACTCACACACTGTCACACACACAGACCTCGCTACCTGCCCCCCTACCTTCCTCCTCCCTCACCTGCATTTAAAATAAATGCCTATTAAAAAAAAATCCTCCTTTTTCTGTCACTACATGGGCCAGACCCTCCCACCCCCAGGTCCCCAACGCTCTTAGATTTTCCTGCTGCCACGTTCCACCCTGAGCCATGTCTTCTAGTATTTTGCTTTCAAATTGTGTCTCCTGCCATTTGTGCCACATTTAAAATGCTAACAGTACAGAATGTCATTTACAGAACCGGGGCGTTTGCTCCGGAAAATTAATTTGACTTATTCCTTCTGCCTGTTCCTATCTCCAGGCCAATATTATGCTACTCATTCTACAAGAGTAATACTTAATGAATAGGACTATTAATAATGTCAAGGTCCGCGGGGGCCTGGCGGCTAACGGATAGGCGTAGACGGAAGGAACCCATCACCTGACTCCTGGTTTAATGTCCCATGAAAATATCAGGCACTGCAGTGTAATTATGGAGCAGGGAGAGGCGAGTGGATGACGACCCAGAGTTTCTTAAATATTTTTCAAATTAGTTGATGCTTTTCCTTTTGGGGAAGAGGATGCTTATCCCCCAGCCCCCTCTATTTTAAATTCTGGTCTAGAAGAGGAGGTGGATCTGTTTTTACTACACACACACACACACACACACACACAATGTATAATACAGAGACGCTAATAGCTGCCCTCACTCCAGCATGTTGAGACACTATGTTGGAAATGAGAAGGAGGAGGGCTTAGGTTTTCATTTAGCAAAAAAAAAAGAAAGGTGGAATCATAAAATCTGATTTACAAAGAGTACCCCTGTGGCCCTCCTTTCCTCCATTCATCTCCCCCTCTCCCAGTGCATACAGAATCACAGAGCTAACAGGGGCTTCTAGAGAGAAGGTGAGTCCCCTGGTTACCTCCAGGCCCAGCCCCCCTGTTGCCCACAGTCCTGAATATTCAAGAAGATGGAAGAATGTACCTTGGTGTACAATTTCTTCTTTGCTTGAAGACTGATTTCTCTCAAGCCCTGAGATTTTGGTCCTGAGTTTGCCCACATGGCTGCTTTTACAGGAATGGCCAGCAGGCTTGGGCAGGAGCATGGGGGAGGTGAGGGACAGAGGGAGGCCAGGACTGGGGGTGAGGGAGTTGGAGCAGGACCCCTGGGTGTCAGTCTCATCTCATAGGTGGAAAGGGGATAACAGTATCTTCCATGCAAGATGGTGGAGAGGGTGTGAAAGGCCTGGGGCCATGGCTGGCACATGGAGGGGACTGATAATGTTAATCTCTTTTGTCCAGTTCACAGATGGTGTGGTCAGACTCAACTACAGCAGGAATCAAGCACCTCTCCTTGGTGCAGGGTTGAACAAAGGATGCACACCTCTTGCCCTAGGGAAGCCTGATGTGTGTGAGCTTCCAGTGTAGTGGGGAACCCCTGTTCTCGAGGAGCCCTCAGACTCCTACGAAGAAGTCATAATCCCTACTCTGGGGGCCCCTAGTCTTACAAGAGAGACTCAGCCTCTGATCTGAGAGGCTTCTGGTCTGTTGGTGGAACCCCTGTCCTTGGGGGCTCTGAGTCTTAGGGAGGAATCACAATGCCTACAGTGGGAGCCCCAGTCTTATGAGATGGTTCCAGCCCCCAGTCTGGGAGACATTCTAATTCAATGGGAGAAAGCCTCTGATCAGGGGTGGAGGGCTTCTGATCTGGTTGGCGAAACTGAGCCCCTACCTACCCTTGAGGAAGCTCTAGTCTGATAGAGGAGACACACAGCCTCTGTTGTAGGGGTGGGTGGGAGGATCCCAGTCTGTTGGTAGAGACAATTCTTGCTTCAGGGGAGCTCTAAATCTGGTGAGAGATATATAACCCTGGCATAGTAAAATCCCAATCTGATGGGGAGACAAAGTATGTCTCAGAGAGATTTCAGTCTGATGAGAGTAATAGCCTAAAGAAGGACTCTCTGATGGGAGATAACAGAGCTCCTAGACTGCTAAGGGAGATAGACCTCCTTGGCCTCAGGAAGTGCCAGTATGATGGGAGGGGTGACTTTTCTGCAGTGACATTCCCCAGTCTTATTGAAGAGACATAGTGCCCACTCCCAGGCAGCTTGGACCCTGACAGGGACAGCAGGGGGAATAAAGGCAGGCAAACTGCAGAAACCCCAAAAAAGGGAGGCACACACCGTTCAGTTTAGCTGGGAAGAAATCAGCCCAAGCCCACCAAAGTGGCAGGTACTCAGGGAGGATGAGCGTGCCAACCTGGACCTGTAAGGTCAAACGGGAATCCTGCGGGAAAACTCAGTGCCTGGAAGAAAAAACAAAAAAACAAAAAACTCCTTTTTCAGCACCACGGCCAGCGACCACATAGCCTTGCGTACCGCAGTCCCGTCGGGCCCTTCTTCGCTCCTCTCCATCTACAGGGACCCTGGACTTAAGGGGATGTGTGTCAGGCAGTGGGGCGCCTCCCTCGCGCGTCTCTCCGCGAGTATCTGTCTCCCCCATGCGACCGCAGCTCCTCACAGAGGCATCGGGAATGCGCATCTGCGTCTCTCTCTTGCACAGCTGCTGGGCCAGAGCCTGACCCTGCAAAGAGGGGAAACACTTCCCCGACCTGCTCTCCCACTCTGGGGTTAGGAAGAGGGTCAAGGGTTCCTCTTGGGGCCAGCGAGATGGGGAGTGTGACAGGTCTCTCTGAAGGCCTCGGAGTGTGTTTGCATGTGTGTGTTTGGGGGTGTTGCTGTAAAGGGGTCATCTTGCTATCCACGTCTTCTTGGGACAGTGCAGGGCTGACTATGACAGGAACAGCCTCCTTCTGGGCTCTGACTGCTGTGCTCACAGGGTGGGGTTCAGGCCTGGATCTGTATCTGATCTCAAATGCTCCCTGCCGCCACTCTGTAACTGTCTGCAAGAGGGTCCTGTGCGGGAACACCTGGCTCTGCAAGGAGCCCTGAGGGGCTCATCCTGGGCCAGTTTAAGGTCAGAAGATCAGGGACACTATGGGTTCCTCTGAGCCAGCCCTTCCTCTTCCTTCTCTATCACCTGGTTTGGGGCCCTTACCATCTCCCGCAAAAGAATTGTTCACGGCCCCCGGCTCCTTTCTGCACCTGAACCTTAACATACCCAGGTGGTCCAGCCAGACCCCCATCATTTCTCTCCTCGTACCCTAACCTCTTAGAAGAAAGATGAATGGGTTGAAGGACCTGGACACAGAGAGATACCCCATTTCCACCACCACCTCCATCCTCACAAAAAGGCAAATATCGAATCAGCAAAAAGAAAAAAAACGGGGCCAAATAAAAAGTAATAAAGTCATCCAATTAATAATTATTCTGATGAACTCATCACAATTCACAGCCACACCAAGAAAAGGGTGGAAAAAGGGGATCAGAGAGGACAAAAGTGGGGGACACCTTCTTGTCCCTCGCCCTCAGGTGAGAGTAAAGAACCTCCTGCCAAGTTCTCGTTTTCTCGCTTGCTCCTTTTTTTTTATGGGGTATCCTGAGTGTAAAAAATATGACTTCCCTTTATGGTGCTCCAACAGGAATGAAGCTATAAAATTATGAACAGTTTTTATGATGGCTATTTGGGGGATGCTTTTATATTGATGGTATACAGCCTGAATCTGTATCTTTTTTGCATCTCACCCCCCCTTCCCTGGGTGGGGAGGGGAAGTCTGTGTAACTATTTTTCATGCATTTAATATATTAATTATCTGGTAAATGCTCCCCAGGCTGTGCTCGGGACATTGGAGAGTGACAGGTTCTCAGCGAGCCTCCAAAGGCAGCGCATCAGCCTGCAGTGTATTATGTCGGTGAGGTCAGGGTGGGGTTAATGTAACTTTTTATTTGCTGATTTTTCATAGGCGGGAGCAAAGCTGGGATAGAGAAGGGAAGGAGGGAGGAGGGGAGGGAGGGGAAGGTGGCTCGGGAGCAGAGATAATGGTGAGGCAGATCTCTCCACCCCCAATTCCCCTCTGTCAATGCCAGGAGGTTTGATTAGGTAGGAAAGGAGCAGTGGCCTCTCCAGACTGGTTCTGTCACCCAACAACGCATAACACTTCTGAGCTCTCCCTGGCTGCGTCTTGCACACTTGAATGCAGGCATGGTTTTACCATTTGATTCCTTCTTACTCTCTGAAACCAAAACCCAGGATCTCGGGACTGGAAAAAACCTGTCAGGTTACACGGGACCGTCTGGCCACCTTCCCTTTGCAACTCTCAGACGGGCGCTTGTACGTACACACTTGCACACTGCCATGTGGACTTGTGCAACACACGGCTGGCTTTGTCACTCGGTTCCACATTTTCCCTCCTGCTGTCATGCATCAGATTCTCACCTCGACTTCTTGCTCATTCACAAAGCACAACTTCTGGGGATTAAATAAGAGGATCTAGGAATGGGTCCCACTGGCTACGGTTTCTCATCTCTATCACGATGCCAACTGCCCTCATGTCTAGAGCTGAGGCCTTGTCCACCCCGCAAGAAAGGAAAACTGTCAGACAACCAGACAGCCCATCAGTGCGGGGGGTGCAGATGCTCCCTGGGCCTGTGTGTGTTCCAGGTCTTGGGAGGGTGAAGGTTGTTGCTTAGACCAAACTGGGACCTCTCTGTTCCTGGCCTCCTGCCCCTGCCCCGCCATCTGCCGGCCCCAAGAGGGCAGCACAGCTGGGTCTTATCTGCTTTTTACTAGTCTATGATCCTGAACACTTACCTCCTGGCTCCCCAACCTTCTGGAGCCTTTATTTTTGTTTTTTTTTTGTTTTTTTTTTTTTGCGGTACGCGGGCCTCCCGCCGCTGTGGCCTCTCCCGCTGCGGAGCAACAGGCTCCGGACGCGCAGGCTCAGCGGCCATGGCTCACGGGCGCAGCCGCTCCGCGGCATGTGGGATCCTCCCGAACCGGGGCACGAACCCTTGTCCCCTGCATCGGCAGGCGGACTCCCAACCACTGCGCCACCAGGGAAGCCCTATTTTTGTTTTTGTATGTATATTTTTACTGTAAAGATGTTTACTCATTCAGAAGAGTATAAACTTTAAAAAAAAATTGGTGAAGACACTTTTGTGTGTCAAGGTAGGACAAGGGCTTCTCCTGTTGAAACTGGGAGCCCAGATGCTGGGGCTCGGAGTCTCAGTTCTGCCTGGATGGGCTGTGTGATGCCCTTTTCCTCCACCAGAGAAGACAAAGCGAGGGTGAGTATTTCTGAGGCCCTGCAGACGTATCCATCCTTGCCCAGGGGTGGCACTGAAGCATATGTGTGTGTGTGTGTGTGTGTGTGTGTCTTATCTCCCTCAAAGGGGACAAGTTCAGAGTCTGAATCTTAGAAACAGAGAGGCTGGGGTTCAGACTCTTGCTCTGCTGCTTCCTGCTCTCTGACCTTGGGAGAGTTTCTTCACTGCTTTCAGACTCATTTCCCCATCTGTAAGATGGGGTTTATTATATTGGGAATGAAACCTTATAGGAATGTTGTAAAGAGCAAAGAAGCTAATAGATGTAAGGTGCTAGCTCAGTGCCTGGCACAGACACTATTGTTTTTTTTTTGTGGAACACGGGCCTCTCACTGTTGTGGCCTCTCCCGTTGCGGAGCACAGGCTCCGGACGCGCAGGTTCAGTGGCCATGGCTCACGGGCCTAGCCGCTCCGTGCCATGTGGGATCTTCCCGGACCGGGGCACGAACCCATGTCCCCTGCATCGGCAGGCGGACTCTCAACCACTGCGCCACCAGGGAAGCCCGACGCTATTGTTATTGTTGTCATTATTATTATTTAGATTCCTCCCGCTCCCACCCACCAGTGTTTTCTACAACCCAACCTCTATGAAGTTACTACCCATCCACAACTTTGCAGATTCTGCATTTTAAGTGGCCATTTCCTGTTAGGCACTTGGTCTGAGTTGTGACACACTGTGAATAGATGAGTGGTGATACCTAGTTATGATCCAAACATTCAAGCAGGCTTAGTATACACGCTTGCCTTTCTCATCCCTGTGAAGCCAGCATAGAGAATGGCATTAAGAAACCAGCATTATTGGGCATCTATTGAGGGCTGGGGAGGGGGTCACATGCATAACCTCCTTTATTGTTCTCAGTGGCTTTACGAGGTATGTGATATTATTAAGCCATCTCACTGGTGAAGAGCCTGAGAATCAGGGAGCCTCAGTCAATGACATGCCAGCCTGAGGTCACCCAGGTGCTATAAGACCCAGGACTGGGATTCAAGGCCACCCTACTCCGAAGCTTGTGTTCTTCCCGTTCCCTCAGGCTGCCCCTTGCTCTGTTTTTGAAACGACACATCAAACTAAAGCAGTGATAGCAATCTTGCAAATAAATATATAACTGCTTACTATCTGTCAGGCACTGGCGAGGAGCTCACAAGAATGAGATGTTGTTGCTGCCCTGGAGGAGTCTGGAGGCCACTTGGGGGAGATAAGACATTTAGCAAGAGCAGTGGTGTGGTACGCCTACTATTACTGTGCTGCCAACAATACTGTCAGCAGCAACAACGAGAACAGTTAATGCTTACTCTGTGTCAGGCACTTTTCCAAGAACCTTAGCCTATGTAAACTCATTTTATCCTCATAACCTCATAAGATTGGTACTGTTGTTACCCACTGGTCTGTAGATGAGGAAACTGAGATGCTGAGAAATTAAGGTGCAGAGAAATTGCACAACCAGCATGTGGAAGATTCTGGAAGATTCTGAAACTGACTCCGGAGGTGGCGCTGTTAAGCTTGTAACCTGCTCTGTGCCAGGTACCTACCTTTTCATGGCTCCCTCCCCAGTTTGGGACCCTCACTCTTACTTAGGTATATATAAATTTGTTGGCCCTTCTAACATTTCTGTCTGTGCGCAAGTATTCAGAGAAAGTATTTTAAGTGCCATATGTCTGATCATAATTGTTCTAAGGATGGTGGTTAACAGTGAAGGGGCTACTAGGTGCCAGGCTCCGTGTTAAGTGCTTTATCTACATTGCCCCATTTCATTTCCTCCACACCTTCATGAGGTGGGTTCTGTATTATCCCTATTTTATAGATGAGGAAACTGAGTAATCAACTTGCCCAAAGTCATACAACAAGTGGTGGAGCCAGGATTTCAGCCCAGGCGGTCCATCCCCAGAGCGTGAGTTATTGACACAAAGCTCTTAATGAGAGAAGCTTATGGAATCAAAGGGAGAAGCCCCCTGTTGCCTCCCTGTACCCCAATCACACTCTACCTCCCCATCTCCCTCCCCTTCAAAGGGCTATCAGGTAGAGTTTTCATAAATATTTCATATAAAAATATATACAAATGGATTTTTCCCATGAATGTGATCATTCTGTTGTATTGTTCTGTAGTTTGCTTTTCTTTTTTCTCATTTGATCTTGGTATATGTAGATCTATTTCATTCTTTTACCTTCTACCTAATATTCCACGGAATGGGTTCACTATAATTCTCCCACTGACGGACAGGTGGGCTGTTTCCAAGTTTTTGATATTGAATGCAATGAGCAATGCTTCCCTGAACATTCTAATACAGGCCTTTTGTGCACATGTGCTCAATCCCTAGAAGTAGAGTTGCGTAATGGGACAGAGTGTGCCTTTAACATTTTGATAACTGTTGCCAAACTGTCTTCCAAAAAGGCTGTATGCTTCTCCCCAAAGTATATGAGAGGACCCTCATCACCTTGTATCCTTGCCATCAATACTATGATATATCTTTTTCCCATTTTTGCTAAGTTGATGTATGAAAAGAACCCTTTGTTGTTTTAATTTCACATTACTACTGAGATTGGGGAACTTTATATTTATTCGCTATTTCTTCTATCTTCTTTGCCCTTTTTACATGTCATCTAGGTATATGCTTTGCCCATTTTTTGATTGAGTTGAGGACTTAAGGTGTTTATAATATTAATTTTCTGAGTATAAAAGTAATACATTCTAAATGAAGAACATTAGAAAACACAGACAATTAACAGAGAAAGAAAATAGATTCCACACATAGTCCCTTCACCCTGAGATAACACTTGGCAGCATATCTGTGCATTTTTGCACTTTTTTTCTGTGCAAATATATGTGCTTCCTACCTCCACTCTTAGAATACCATGGTATATACAATCTTGTACCTCTTTTCCCACGTGGTGCTATAAAGGACACATTTTCCTGTGCTAATAAATATCTTTCTTCTTTTTTTTAAATTAAATTTAATTAATTAATTAATTTTTGTCTGCCTTGGATCTTCGTTGCTGCGCGCGGGCTTTCTCTAGCTGCCGCGAGCCGAGGCTACCCTTCCTTGCGGTGCGCAGGCTTCTCATTGCGATGGCCTCTCTTGTTGCAGAGCACAGGTTCTAGAGCGTAGGCTCAGTGGCTGTGGAGCACAGGCTTAGCTGTTCTGTGGCATGTGGGATCCTCCCGGACCAGGGCTCAAACCCGTGTCCCCAGCATTGGCAGGTGGATTCTTAACCACTGTGCCACCAGGGAAGTCCCCTATTAAATATCTTGAACACAATTTTTAATGTTTGCTCAATATTGATCAAATTGATATATCAACATTTATCTAACCATTATTCTAATTGCTGGATGTATAGGTTACTTCCAGTTTTTTCACTGTTATAAATTACACTATAGTGCATATCTTTGTACATAAATCTCTGTCTACATCTCTGATTATTTCCTTAGGATAGATTCCTTGACACGGAATTACAGAGTCAAAGTGTATAAATTTTTAAAGATTTTTTATCCGTATTGCCAAATTGTTTCCCCAAAGGGTTATGTCAATTTACATCCCCACTAACCATGTAGGAGACATACATTTAAGTGCACACTTTATAATTTTTTTAAAGAACTTTTCACTTGGGAGGTAAATATATCTCATTACTGTCTTAATCTTCATTGTCTCTTGCAGTGAAGTTAAACATATTTTCTACACCTCTTAGCCATTTGTTTTCTATGAATTGTTCGTCCATATTCTTTGCCCACTTTCTATTGGAGTAGTTATCCCCATTTTTTGGACAAAGAAACTGAGGCTCAGAGTAGTTAAGTAACCCACCCACAAGTACACAGCTGGCAACAGGCAGAGCCAGAAACCAAACCTATCTTATTCCCAATCCTGAGCTCTTGCACTGTGTTGCTTCTCTTTGCTCTAGAGTAAGAATCAGCAAATTACTGCTCAGCCTGCTGACTGGTTTTGTAAATATAATTATTGGAGCCCAGCCACTCCCACTTATTGACTATCATCTCTGGCTGCTTTTGCACTACAATGGCAGAGTAGTTGCGACAGAGACCATATGGCCCACAAACTGTAAAGTATTTACTGTCTGGTTTTACTGCAATGTTTTACAGAAAATGTCACATGACCCCTATCCAGAGCAGCATCGTATGTTTAAGTCTGAATTTCCTAGTAGCCACATTTTAAAAGTAAAAGAAACAGGCAAAATTAATTTAGAGTATATTTTATTTAACTCAATATAACCAAAATATTATCATTTCAACATGTAACCAACATAAAAATTATTAATGAGATATTTTCCATCTTTTGGTACTATCTTTGGAATCTGTTGTGTATTTTGCACTGAGAGCACATCTCAATTCAGACAAGCCAAATTTCAAGTGTTTAGTAGCTACAGATGGTTAGTGGCTAACCCTAGGGGACAACACATCTCGAGAGCCCCAATTATTTTCATCTGTGAAATATAGACAATGCTAATACCATGCACTTCACAGGGTTGTTGGAAGAAGCAATATGTGCATGCAGTTTGTAAGATATTACATACGTGCAATGGACTGGGAGTCTCCAGGGATGACTTGCCTTACACATTGAAAGATGGGTAGGAATTTAACAGGCAGAGGGGAGTTTTTGCCAAGTGTAGGTAGCTTAGAGGACCAAACACACACACGCGCGCGCGCACACACCCACACTCATACCACATTTTTGTTTCTTCCCTTCACTGGCTCAGTGTCTCCTGAATAGTATTTACTCTCCGAGGGGGGCAAAAGTCATGCTAACTCAGTCCAGAAGAGACTGTTCCATTAATTCTTATTAACTCCTTAAATGCCCCATCATTTCCTGTGGGCTGTGCCCATGGCCATGAGAGGTGTCTGTCTCTGAATCACCCTGCTTGGCTGCCAAGCAGACTTAAAATTTGGCTTTTAAATTTACTCCTTTATACATTCACCAAACACTTACTGCACACCTATTGTCCACTAGCCTCTGAGGTGGGAGTTCTTATTTCGCAAAAGATTTTCTCAAAAAATACATTTGCACCAATGTTATCAAAATTAAAATGGAAAAGCAATGAAGAGGTAAAAGTGTCTAGGCATAGAGCTGATGTAACATGAAATTAGGCTCTGAGCTTCTTGGCAACCAGGGCAAAAAGGGAAATATATTGGATTACATCATTTTCACTACCTCGGAGGAAAAAAAAATGCTACTTTTTTTCAAGAGAAACAAACCGTTCCCTGGTACTACATTCAAATAGGCAGTCATCACCTGAGGTGTTGCTCAGGGACTCGGGTAGTGTACGGACAAAGGGCTTCTACTGCAGATTTATAGCCTGTGCAGCCCTGACCTTCATGTGGCTGTTTCTGGTATCTGCCCTCAATAAAAGCTGAGGGCACAGTGTGAAAACTCAGACGCAGTGAAGGCGATCCTGCAGGAGGCTAGCCCAATGTGGTCCAGCTCTGTGTCTTTCTAGGGACTTAGCTGGAAGCAAGGAAATGGTTTAGAATGCCCCCTGGAGCTTGTGCCCCAGCTGTCCATCCAAATCCAGTCCCTCCTCACCTTTCCCACTACCACCACTTTAGGGTGGGTCCTCATCATTTCCTACCTCTTCCCTAGTCTACCTCCTGACTCTCCTCCACCCAGCAGCCTGTGATCTTTCTGATACACAGATCCCATCATCACCCCCACGCTCCCCGGCCTGAAAAGCCATCAATGACCCAAGTGGTGGGATTTGAGGTGAATTTGTTTGCTCTCAGCTTGGAATTTTTAGTCATTGTTCGAATTTTTATCACAAGTATGGGTAATGCTTGCAAAAACAATAGGCTGATTTTCTTTAGGAAAAAAAAAAATCTGGATTAAGATGCCCAGATGTGCTAAGATTCTCACAGTGTTAATTCTGGGTGTTGGGACTATGGTTGATTGTTCTCTTTTTTTTTCTCTATACTTAAGTATATTTTTAAGTAAAAAGAGACAATTATTAAATGCTACCTTGTTGCTTTCCTGTCAGCTGGCACCCACCTACTTCTCCACTGAACTCTCACAGCTTCCTTTGCATAATGACCACATGTATTAGGCACCTACTCTGTGCCAAGCACTGTGCTAGGCACTTAAAAAATATATAAATATTGCTGCATTTAAACCACATGTTGAGTCCATTTTATGGATGAGGAAAGTGAAGGTAGAGAGGTTACAGAACTTGCACGAAGTCACAGGGCTGGCGTGACAGAGCCATGATTCCAAAGAACCCAGGCAGCGTGAAGCCACAGCGTGGATTTGCCTTTATACCACAGTCTTCTACTTAGCACGTAGGGTCTTTTATTTTTTTTTTTACCCCCAGCGTAGCGCTTGGCATGTTCTTGGTGTGCAACAAATGTTTATTGTTGAATAAAGGTACTCACAGATATCACTTCTGTGGTGGGACATTTTTGAAACACTTATTGCTTTTTTCTCCCCCCTCATAAATTCCCCTCCCTCCACCCCTCAGTACCATTGCCTCAAGGAAGGTAGGGGCAGGTGAAAAGTGGAAATCGTGAAGGCTTTCAGGCTTAGGTGCTCAAAACCTCAGGTCCTTGGGGGAAAGGACACTGTTTCCAGGTTGAGAATTTAGGCTTTGCTGGACCTCAGAGGATGGGGCCCCAAGATCTCCCAGGGCATGGCTGAGAGGTGGGTCTAGGCAGCCGGCATCTGTGGCTTCATGGGGAATCCCATTCCCGGGATAAGAGCAGCAGAATCACTAATATGCCTTCCGTCATGGCCCCAAACCATACAGAACTGAAGGTGTAAGTTGGGCAAGAAAGAATGTCCTCTGAGAGGGTGAACAGATAACATGGTGGATCGTATGATACTCCCTTGGTCTCAGTACTCTATAAGCCCCTGTAACTTGCAAGTAAGTCTAGGGAAAGGGAAAGAGCTGGAGAAAATCCAGAAATGCCTGAGACCGAATTTTTTTCCCCACTGCCAGTGGAATGAAGACGCCAAATGGAAATTAAATTGCATTAAAGAAAAATAAAAGTTTTATCTTCCACTTTGAATCCTTGGACTGAGGCTTTTATTCATCCTCCTAAGCTGGGCATTTTCTCTGGGCTGGAGAAATACATTCCAAGGCTGACCTCTCCCCTGAGCATGCAGAAGGAAGCCTAGAATTTCGAATCACCCACTGAGGGTGGGGAGATCCTCAGGCTTTGGAACCCAGAGGAGTAGACAACATCCTAAGACTAATGGAGATTGATAAGTGTTCTTTCCACCTGGAAGGTCTCCCCACTGTGTGTGCAGGTGGACTGGAGGGTCCTCTTGTAGGCAAACCCAGGGTTTCCCCTCAAGATGGGTCTTTTGGTACCCATCATGCTCACAGACAGGAACTTGATTTAGATCCACAGTTCCACACCATCGACCGTGACAAGAATGATCTTGGCCTGAAAAACTTTCAGAGCAGATATGACTGGTTGCTATGTCCACATCATTAGTGCCCTGGTGGACTCTCTCCTTCTGAGTAGCACTGCTGGGGAAACTTCAAGATGAGTGAGCCATGAAATGGCCCCTCCAGGGATCTAAAAGAAGGGGGTCTACTGAATGAGGTTACTTACCAGTGACCCTTTACATTTGAGTCTATGCCTGTCAAGGACAGTGAATCTGGCTTTGCCCTGGTCGATGCTTTCAGGGCTTGGGCTGTGGGGAAGGAGGGAAAACACTAGTGGACCACCAGGGCAGTGGACCAGAGCTAGAAGATCTGGACCACATTTCAGCTCTGCTCCTGCCACCTTGGGCTGGGCAACCCCCTTCCCCTTTTTGAGCTTTAATGTCCTCATCTGTTGGAAATGCCTACCACACACGGCTGTGGGGAGGGCACTTGGGAAGCTCTCTGTGGCTTCCCCTAAGGAGCCCTCATCCTATTTCACTAGCAGCAGCCTCATCTGGTCTTAGCTGCAACCCCATGTCACCCGTGGAAATCCCGTTATCACATGAAAATGGTGTGATTCAATGCAATTAGGATAAGGAGGGACCTGGGGGCAGCCTCTAGTGGTTACATTGCAGCTAGAAGGCAAGTGGCCTCTTTACTACCAGGAAGCCCTGCATGTCTCCCAGCCTAGTCGGTTCCAGGCTGGTGCTGTGTCTTCTGGTTGAACCTATACTTTCTGTAAAGCCAGAAATCCCATATTTCAGGCAAACACTTTCATTATGCTCTTCCTCTGGGGTGTGGGGAGGTGGGTGTTCTGGGACCATTCAGAAAAAATTAGTTCTGAGCCTGGAATTCTTTTAGTTTTAGTTGGAATTTTCACAGCAAGAAACCCACCGGGTGACAAGATTTCCTGTACATGATCTCATTCAAGCCTCAGGACGCTCTGGCAAGGCAAGCTAGGTAGGTATTATTTTACCTTTTAAATATCTCTCTATTCTGTCCACATCTCTTTATCGCCTCTGCCACCTTCTTAGTCCAAGCCATTGTCAATTCTTTTCGTTAAGCTTTTTTCGAGGTGCAACATTTAGTAAATTGTGCAAACCCAAAATACACAGTTTGATGAGTTTTTACACCACCACAACCACCAATCAGACGGAGATATAGAACGTTCCCAGCTTTACAGCAGGTCATGGTCATTACCTTCCCCAAAATAGCAATTATTCTGACCGCTGTCATACATTCCTTTTGCCTGTTTTTGAACTTCATATAAATAGAAACACGCAGTATATCTTCTCTTCTGTTGTGGGATTCATCCATGTGGTGTGTCTTAGTAAACTTCTTTTTCATTGCTGTATAATGTTCCACTGTGTGGATATATCATGGTTTATTTGCCCATTCTTCAGTTCTTGGACATTTGGGTTATTTCCAGCTTTTTGCTATTACAAATAAAGCTCATGTCTTTTGGTGGGCCTTTTTCTGGGTCATAGTGTATACTTATATTTAACTTTAATAGATATTACCAAATAGTTTTTTCAAAGTGATTTTGCTAATTTACACTCTCACCAGCAGTGGATGAGAGTTCCAGTTGCTTCATATCCTCACTAACCCTTGGTTGTGTCTGTCTTTTTTTTCCTTTTTTAACATCTTTATTGGAGTATAATTGTCTTACAATGGTGTGTTAGTTTCTCCTGTATAACAAAGTGAATCAGCTATATGCATACATATATCCCCATATTCCCTCCCTCTTGCATCTCCCTCCCACCCTCCCTATCCCACCCCCCTAGGTGGTCACAAAGCACCGAGCTGATCCCCCTGTGCCATACAGCTGCTTCCCACTAGCTATTTTACATTTGGTAGTGTATATATGTCCATGCCACTCTCTCACTTCATCCCAGCTTACCCCTCCCCCTCCCTGTGTCCTCAAGTCCATTCTCTACGTCTGAGTCTTTATTCCTGTCCTGACCCTAGGTTCATCAGAACCTTCTTTTTTTTTTCAGGTTCCATATATATGTGTTAGCATATGGAATTTGTTTTTCTCTTTCTGACTTACTTCACTCTGTATGACAGACTCTAGGTCTACCCACTTCACTACAAATAACTCAATTTCGTTTCTTTTTATGGCTGAGTATATTCCATTGTATATATGTGCCACACCTTCTTTATCTGTTCATCTGTCGATGGACATTTAGGTTGGTTCCATGTCCTGGCTATTGTAAATAGAGCTGCAGTGAACATTGTGGTACATGACTCTTTTGGAATTATGGTTTTCTCAGGGTATATATATGCCCAGCAGTGGGATTACTGGGTCGTATGGTAGTTGTATTTTTAGTTCTTTAAGGAACCTCCACACTGTTCTCCAGATTGGCTGTATCAATTTACATTCCCACCAACAGTGCAAGAGGGTTCCCTTTTCTCCACACCCTCTCCAGCATTTATTGCTTGTAGATTGTTTTTTTTTTTTGCAGTACGCGGGCCTCTCACTGTTGTGGCCTCTTCCATTGCGGAGCGCAGGCTCCGGATGCGCAGGCTCAGCGGCCATGGCTCACGGGCCTAGCTGCTCCACGGTATGAGGGATCTACCTGGACCGGGGCACGAACCCGTGTCCCCTGCATCGGCAGGCGGACTCTCAACCACTGCGCCACCAAGGAAGCCCTGTTTGTAGATTTTTTGATGATGGCCATTCTGACTGGTGTGAGGTGATACCTCATTGTAGTTTTGATTTGTATTTCTCTAATGATTAGTGATGTTGAGCATCCTTTCATGTGTTTGTTGGCAATCTGTATATCTTCTTTGCAGAAATGTCTATTTAGGTCTTCTGCCCATTTTTGGATTGGGTTGTTTCTTTTTTTTTTTTTGATATTGAGCTGCATGAGCTGCTTGTAAATTTTGGAGATTAATCCTTTTCATTTGCTTCATTTGCAAATATTTTCTACCATTCTGAGGGTTGTCTTTTCATCTTGTTTATGGTTTCCTTTGCTGTGCAAAAACTTTTAAGTTTCATTAGGTCCCATTTTTTAATTTTTGTTTTTATTTCCATTTCTCTAGGTGGTGGGTCAAAAAGGAACCTGCTGTGATTTATGTCATAGAGAGTTCTGCCTATGTTTTCCTCTAAGAGTTCTATAGTGTCTGGCCTTACATTTAGGTCTTTAATCCATTTTGAGTTTCTTTTTGTGTATGGTGTTAGGGAGTGTTCTAATTTCATTCTTTTACATAAGCCATCCAGTTTTCCCAGAACCACTTATTGAAGAGGCTGTCTTTTCTCCATTGTATATTCTTGCATCCTTTATCAAAAATAAGGTGACCATATGTGCGTGGGTTTGTCTCTGGGCTTTCTATCCTGTTCCATTGATCTATATTTCTGTTTTTGTGCCAGTGCCATACTGTCTTGATTACTTTAGCTTTGTAGTATAGTCTGATATCTGGGAGCCTGATTCCTCCAGCTCCGTTTTTCTTTCTCAAGATTGCTTTGGCTATTCGGGGTCTTTTGTGTTTCCATACAAATTGTGAAATTTTTGGTTCTAGTTCTGTGAAAAATGCCAGTGGTAGTTTGATAGGGATTGCATTGAATCTGTAGATTGCTTTGGGTAGTAGAGTCATTTTCACAATGTTGATTCTTCCAATCCAAGAACATGGTATATCTCTCCATCTGTTGGTATCATCTTTAATTTCTTTCATCAGTGTCTTATAGTTTTCTGCATGCAGGTCTTTTGTCTCCTTAGGTAGGTTTATTCCTAGGTATTTTATCCTTTTTGTTGCAATGATAAATGGGAGTGTTTCCTTAATTTCTCTTTCAGATCTTTTATCATTAGTGTATAGGAATGCAAGAGATTTCTGTGCATTAATTTTGTATCCTGCTACTTTACCAAATTCATTGATTAGCTCTAGTAGTTTTCTGGTGGCATCTTTAGGATTCTCTATGTATAGTGTCATGTCATCTGCAAACAGTGACAGCTTTACTTCTTCTTTTCCTATTTGGATTCCTTTTATTTCTTTGTCTTCTCTGATTGTTGTGGCTAAAATTTCCAAAACTATGTTGAATAATAGTGGTGAGAGTGGGCAACCTTGTCTTGTTCCTGATCTTAGTGGAAATGGTTTCAGTTTTTCACCATTGAGGATGATTTTGGCTGTGGGTTTGTCATATATGGCCTTTATTATGTTGAGGTAAGTTCCCTCTATGCCTACTTTCTGGAGGGTTTTTATCACAAATCAGTGTTGAATTTTGTCAAAAGCTTTTTCTGCATCTATTGAGATGATCATATGGTTTTTCTCCTTCAGTTTGTTAATATGGTGTATCACATTGATTGATTTGCATATATTGAACAATCCCTGAATTCCTGGGATAAACCCCACTTGATCATGGTGTATGATCCTTTTAATGTGCTGCTGGATTCTGTTTGCTAGTAGTTTGTTGAGGATTTTTACATCTATGTTCATCAGTGATATTGTCCTGTAGTTTTCTTTCTTTGTGACATCTTTGTCTGGTTTTGGTATCAGGGTGATAGTGGCCTCGTAGAATGAGTTTGGGAGTGTTCCTCCCTCTGCTATATTTTGGAAGAGTTTGAGAAGGATAGATGTTAGCTCTTGTCTAAATGTTTGATAGAATTCACCTGTGAAGCCATCTGGTCCTGGACTTCTGTTTGTTGGAAGATCTTTAATCACAGTCTCAATTTCAGTGCTTGTGATTGGTCTGTTTATATTTTCTATTTCTTCCTGGTTCAGTCTCAGAAGGTTGTGCTTTACTAAGAATTTGTCCATTTCTTCCTGGTTGTCCATTTTATTGGCATATAGTTGCTTGTAGTAACCTCTCATGATCCTGTGTATTTCTGCAGTGTCAGTTGTTACTTCTCCTTTTTCATTTCTAATTCTATTGATTTGAGTCTTCTCCCTTTTTTTCTTGATGAGTCTGGCTAATGGTTTATCAATTTTGTTTATCTTCTCAAAGAAGCAGCTTTTAGTTTTATTGATCTTTGCTATTGTTTCCTTTATTTTTTTTTCATTTATTTCTGATCTGATCTTTATGATTTCTTTCCTTCTGCTAACTTTGGGTTTTTTTGGTTCTTCTTTCTCTAATTGCTTTAGGTGTAAGGTTAGGTTATTTATTTGAGATGTTGCTTGTTTCTTGAGGAAGGATTGTATTGCTATAAACTTCCCTCTAAGAACTGCTTTTGCTGCATCCCATAGGGGTCGTCGTGTTTTCATTGTCATTTGTTTCTAGGTATTTTTTGATTTCCTCTTTGATTTCTTCAGTGGCCTCTTGGTTATTTAGTAGTGTATTGTTTAGCCTCCATGTGTTTGTATATTCTACAGATTTTTTCCTGTAATTGATATCTAGTCTCATAGCGTTGTGGTCAGAAAAGATACTTGATATGATTTCAATTTTCTTAAATTTACCAAGGCTTGATTTGTGACCCAAGATATGATCTATCCGGAGAATATTCCATGAGCACTTGAGAAGAAAGTGTATTCTTGTTTTTGGATGGAATGTCCTATAAATATCAATTAAGTCCATCTTGTTTAATGTGTCATTTAAAGCTTGTGTTTCCTTATTTATTTTCATTTTGGATGATCTGTCCATTGGTGAAAGTGGGGTGTTAAAGTCCCCTACTATGATTGTGTTACTGTCTATTTCCCTTTTATGGCTGTCAGCATTTGCCTTATGTATTGAGGTACTTCCATGTTGGGTGCATAAATATTTACAATTGTTATATCTTCTTCTTGGACTGATCCCTTGATCATTATGTACTGTCCTTCTTTGTCTCTTGTAATAGTCTTTATTTTAAAGTCTATTTTGTCTGACATGAGAATTGCTACTCCAGCTTTCTTTTGATTTCCATTTGCATGGAATATCTTTTTCCATCCCCTCACTTTCAGTCTGTTTGTGTCCCTAGGTCTGAAGTGGGTCTCTTGTAGACAGCATATATACGGGTCTTGTTTTTGTATCCATTCAGCCAGTCTACGTCTTTTGGTTGGTGCATTTAATCCATTTACATTTAAGGTAATTATCAATATGTATGTTCCTATTGCCACTTTTAAAATTGTTTTGGGTTTGTTATTGTAGGTCTTTCCCTTCTTTTGTGTTTCCTGCCAGGAGAAGTTCCTTTTGCATTTGTTGTAAAGCTGGTTTGGTGATGCTGAATTCTCTTAGCTTTTGCTTGTCTGTAAAGGTTTTAACTTCCCTGTTGAATCTGAATGAGATCCTTGTTGGGCAGAGTAATCTTGTTTGTAGGTTTTTCCCTTTCATCAGTTTAAATATGCCTGCCACTCCCTTCTGACTTGCAGAGTTTCTGCTGAAAGATCAGCTGTTACCTTATGGGGATTCCCTTGTATGTTGTATTTTCCCTTGCTGCTTTTAATATTTTTTCTTTGTATTTAATTTTTGATAGCTTGATTAATATATGTCTTGGCGTGTTTCTCCTTGGATTTATCCTGTATGGGACTCTCTGCACTTCCTGGACTTGACACACTATTTCCTTTCCCATATTAAGGAAGTGTTCAACTATAATCTCTTCAAATATTTTCTCAGTCCCTTTCTTTTTCTCTTCTTCTTCTGGGACCCCTAAAATTTGAATGTTGGTGCATTTAATGTTGTCCCAGAGCTCTCTGAGCCTGTCCTCAATTCTTTTCATTCTTTTTCTTTATTCTGCTCTGCAGTAGTTATTTCCACTATTTTCTCTTCCAGGTCATTTATCCGTTCTTCTGCCTCAGTTATTCTGGTATTGATTCCTTCTAGATAATTTTAAATTTCATTTATTGTGTTGTTCATCATTGTTTGTTTGCTCTTTAGTTCTTCTAGGTCCTTGTTAAACGTTTCTTGTATTTTCTCCATACTATTCCCAAGTTTTTGGATCATCTTTACTATCATTACCCTGAATTGTGTTTCAGGTAGACTGCCTATTTCCTCTTTATTTGTTTGGTCTGGTGGGTTTTTACCTTGCTCCTTCATCTGCTGCATATTTCTCTGTCTTCTCATTTTGCTTAACTTACTGTGTTTGGGGTCTCCTTTTCACAGGCTGCAGGTTCATAGTTCCTGTTGTTTTTGGTGTCTGCCCCCAGTGGGTAAGTTTGGTTCTGTGGGTTGTGTAGACTTCCTGGTGGAGGGGACTGGTGCCTTGTTCTGGTGGATGAGGCTGGATCTTGTCTTTCTGGTGGGAAGGTCCACGTCTGGTGGTGTGTTTTGGGGTGTCTGTGGCCTTATTATGATTTTAGGCAGCCTCTCTGCTAATGGGTGGGGTAGTGTTCCTGTCTTGCTAGTTGTTTGGCATAGGGTGTCCAGCACTGGAGCTTGCTGGCCTTTGAGTGGAGCTGGGTCTTAGTGTTGAGACGAGATCTCTGGGAGAGCTTTCGCTGTTTGATATTACGTGGAGCCGGGAGGTCTCTGGTGGACCAATGTCCTGAACTCAGCTCTCCCACCTCAGAGGCACAGGCCTGACACCCAGCCGGAGCACCAAGACTCTGTTGGCCACACGGCGTTCAGAGGTCTGAACAGTGGGAGCTGCAGCCCTGACTCCAGCAGAGGCCTGAGGCCCAGTCGGTCCTCAGCAGCTAGAGCAGGATGGGCACTGGGGGCTCCTGAGCGCCGTCTGCAGCCTCAGTTGAAGAGCAGTAACCTCAGGAACTAGAGCAGTCCATTCACTGTGAAATTCCTCCTCATGTGTGGCCTTTTCTGCAGCCCCTGCTCTTCCTCTCCAATCTCTTCAAGATCTGTGGAGATCAGGAACGACCTCCCTCGTGTCTGTCTTTTAAATGTTCACCTTTCTGATGGGGATATAGTAGAATCTCATGGTGGTGGTACTGCGTGTTTCTCTGATGATTAATGATATTGAGTATCCTTTCATTTGTTTATTGCAAGCCACTGTTAATGTTCTCACAGACCACTGGGAAGGACTCCTAGCCAGTCTTCCTGTTCCTGCTTTGGGCCTCTTCAATCCCATCTGCCCAGTACCTCTGTAGCAAGGGGTATTCCTAATATGTAAATTGGATCATGTTACTCTCCTGCTTAAAACCCATCTGTGGCTTTCTCTTGCCCTTTGGATCAAAGACCCATCTTTGATGTGTCCCCCCTGCCCAGGATCCCTGCCCACCTCTTCAGCTTCATCTAGACAGCTCTACCCCTTGTACTCCAGCCACTCTGGCCTCCTGTGGGCATTTGGGTTGTTTCCAGTTTGTGGCTAGTAGAGATAAACTCATGCCTTTCTCCTTCCCGGCATTCATCACAATTCTGTAATTACATACTGATGTGACGATTTGATTGACGTCTGTCTCTGCTACTAGACTGTAAGCTTCATAGGAGCAAGCCTTACACCTGCCTTGCTCATTATTGTATTTCCAGTGCCCTCCTGGAGGGCAGTGATGGTGTCTGTTTTGTCCCCCAATGGATCCCAAACACTCATTACAGTGCCTGGAATATCAGAGACCATTAACATTGGTTGGGTTGATAGTTAACTCTTGGTTGAATTGAAGCATTGTTAGCACAGACCATTGTAGAGAAAACTATCACCTTCCTGCTAAAAGCAGATGCTATGGGACTGTCCACACGTTTTCATTTTGCTGGGATTTTATGGGACTGATTATTGCTCAAATTAGGAAGGTTGGTGACAGGTACCTGGAGATCTGTCCCAGGCTAAATGGTGTTCACTCAAACCTTTATAATCTAAAACTTCTTCTAGTTGCACCTAGGCAAGTTGACTTTCATTGGCCCTCTTGGGATAAAAAGTTAGCCTGAACCATGAAGGATGGAAACAAGAGGACAGTCCAAAGGCCATAAGGCAACTACCATAGAGAATTAGGACTTTGTTCATTGTTGGCAAGCAAATTGATGCTGCTCATTGCAAATGGGTCTTATTTGCTCACTATCAAGTCTTATCTGCTCATCCAAGCAGGTCTTGCTGCCATGCTACTTGGCAGCAAATGGGTCCCAGGGATGGCAGCTCCGTGGAAGTAATAAGGTGGTGTTTCGTTTTCAATTGCCTCTCATTGAGACCTCTCAGTAATTCCGATTGATTGTCCTGTAGCCCAACGCAGGGACTGACTGAGTGAGGTTTATCTGGGCTAGGATTTTCATCACTGTCTCAGGAACTGAATGATACACACAGTAAGCTTTGTCCACAGCTGCCCAGGGACACTGTCCTTTCCAGCCAGGGGCCAAGGTCTGTGTGTGGGTGAGGGGAGAGGAGGCACTCTCAGGCCTGGAACTTGGCTTCTGGTGTCCTGGTACATCCCCAGGAACAGGATGTGATGGTCTCCATTCCCATGGTGCCTTAGAATTCTCTGCAGCTCCAGGCTTTGTCTGCAATGGAAATGGCTTGTCGATCCTCTAAGACTCATCCATGCTGGGGTTCTAAGATGTTCCTAGGGGTGCAGCCTCTCCACTCCTCCTGTGGCCTGGCCTAAGCTCCGGGTGCCTGCGTCTGCCCAGGCAGAGAAGGTGGGTGGGGGGTAGGGAGAAACAATAGCTCCTTAGTCCTGAGCTGTTTATTGGTTTTACTTTTAGGAGCAGGGAGTGGCGGAGGTTCTGGGGTGCTGAGGGTGAAGCTGGGGTCTGGCAGGGCTCTGCACACCCCTTCACACAAATAGCTAAGCTACTAGTCAGAGTCTCTGCTCAGCTCAGAAGCCCCTGGCAAGTCCTGTGTTTAAAGGGCCAGGCCCCCGCTCCTGGGAACCGGGTCAGCCTCGTACCCCCCATCCCCTTTCCTTTCCATTTCTGTGAATTTTTAGTTCTCCTCCTGGCCCTGTCTCCTCTCTCCCGGCCTTCCGACAGCCCCATCCCCTCAGACCCCTCTACTCCAGCCAATTGCCAATTGCAAAGGCCTGAAAATAATGTGAAATAATATAGTTTATCACCCAGAGGCTGCTGACAGGCAGCGCAGCCACCTCTGAAAACAGGCAGGGAGGGCAAGAAAATTACAGGCTGCACAAAGGAGAAAAAGTTAAAGGGAGAGCTCCATAAAAGAAAGTGGAACTATTATGCTGCCAAATACCAACTCATTACAAGGCGGCCAAATAAGAGAGAAATACAGCGCTGCCTGTAATAGCAGTTTACAAGGGAACATTGTACAGCAACAGAAGAGACGCTGCTATAATTTGCTCCGACAACTGCAATTATCCCTTTTATTGATTTGGCAACACATTTAATAGGAGTAGCCACACCTCTTCTGTTACAAATCATTAAAGGTGTTGAACGGTGTAATTTTAAAATTGTCCTCCTCCGGTTGTCAGTATGACAGCATAATTCCCCCTGATTTCGGCTACGTAAACACCAAGGCACGGTCATTTCCCCCTTACAAGGCCAGAGATGTTGTCAGCCTGGGGTTTTTGTGCAGAAACATCCATTTAATACCTATCTTTTCTTCCCCAGCCGGCTCTCCTAATGGCAGTGAGGTTTGGTTTAGTTTCCCCCCCCCCCCCCGCCACCCCTTTCTCTCTCACTCCTTCCCTCTTTTCTTCCAATGAGGAGGTGTGTGTGTAATGGGGATACTGGAGGGAGGGAAATAAAACAGGCTGTTTGCCCTTCTCTTGCTTCTCCGCAGCCTTAATTGCTACTTAAGGCTGGGCCCTGCACTTAGCATGCGGGGGGCGGGGGCAGGCCCAGTGCCGGGCAGAGCCCCTGGAGGCGCAGCCCACGTCCCCAGGAGCGCGGGCACACAGGAGGCGGCTGGGTGGAGCGGCCCGCGGGTTGGAGGGAGGACGGGCAGTGTCAGGCGGTGCAGGCGCGGGGTCAGGGTCGGGGTCAGGGTCAGGGTCAGGGTCCTGGTCAGGTGGGAGAGGCCCTCGAGGCCGGCGCAGAATCAGAGGCAGTAAGGGCTGGGCACACGGGGTCGGGGGATGCCCAAGCCGGGCAGCGTCGGGTAGGAGAGGCCAGCGTCAAGAGGTCGAGGGACCGGTGGGGTGGAGAGGCCCGGGGCGGGGGGTTGGGGGGTGGCACTGGGAGGGTGAGCCCCTGCACCGGGGGCATCCGCTCTGATTCAACCTTTTGTGCGGTTATTGGCCCTACGGCGTCGGGCCTCCCTCGCCGCTTCCTTCCCATTCATCAGCCCCTTAAAGGGAGTTTTGTCGTTTTTGTCACCTCTGTATCCCAGTGCTTAGCCCAGCGAGGAGACTCTCAACAACAGACATTTGTTGAATGGACAGATATATGGCGTGAGAAAGGATGCTGAGGAAAGTAGGTGACCAGGGGCTCAGGTGGTGGGAGGGCGCTTGCCGAGGTGGCATGACTTGTTGGGTGTGTGACCCTGTGCTGTTAGAAGGCTGTAGGGCTTGGGTGGGTGTGAGGGTTGCCTGGGTCAGGCTCATGTCCTCCAAGACCACACCCAAACCCTCTCCAGTCCCCTGGTGTGGACTGTGTCCTCTTGGGTTCAAGTCTGCCAGGGGCCCACGGCTTCTACTAGGAACCAGTGGCCAGCTGCTGTGGGGTAAAGGGCTGTGCTTTGAGGACTCAGGCCCCTTTTCCAGATCCACCGCTGTGAAATCTTGGGCAAGTTCCCCCTCACCCCCTCCCTGGCTCTTTTCCTCTGTATGATGGAGTAGGGTCCAGAGCCTTTCTGAGGGAGTGCTATCTTAGGTGACTTCCAGTGGGCCAGGTTCCTGAGCAGGTGATCAGAATGAAGTGGGCATCCTGGGAACACGTGCTCTGTGGCCTTGAGCTCCTGCCCTCTACCACTGGAACTGGACCTAAGCTGCAGTTGGAGGGATTTAAGTTAGACTGAAAGAATGTTAGCTTTCAGGACTGCATGGTTCCAATTAGGTGACTGGGGGCTTCCTTAAGGTCCGGAGAGCCCCTTAATCTGCACTGGGTCAGCTGAAGTGCTCTTGGTTTGCGGCAGAGGGATGGTGACCCAAACATAGTCATCATCGAGAATCTGCAGGGGCTGGACCCCTGGCCTTGGCTCTCAGCACGGTTGGGGGATGGGAAGCAGCCCCAGCACCTACCATCTCCCTGTCATCTGCCCGCACATCTGCAGACCTTGTTTCCCTCCATCAGGGCCTGGCTCATCCCCCACCGGAGGCTGCTGTGACCCTGCAGGAGAACGCTTAGATATCCCTAAGCCCCACTCCCACAGGAGGAAGCTTTGGGTCTGCTGGGAGGGACCTCTTCTGTACTTGTGCACAGCAGATGGTGCTGGTGTAGGCATGAGTGCATGTGGCACGTCTGTGGATGCCTCTCTCGCGCTCTCTCTCTAAGCGCTTCCGTGTGTCTTCACTTCCGCCTTCCTCCTTCTCAGCACCTCCGGGTTTCTCTTTGTACCTTTTTCTCTCTGGCTCTCTTTTTGTGCTTCTCTGGGATGCTTTTCGTCTTTGTGTTTCTTGCTCACTGTACTGTAATTGCTGCTTCCATGCTGCTCTCTTCCACCAGACCATGAGCTCTGTGAGGACAAAGCTCCTTGCGCCTGCACATAGTAGGTGCCTCATACATTCCAGTGGAATAAATCAGTGGATGCCTGAATCTGCCCAAGAATCCCTTTGTGTCTGCCCGTGCCTTTCTGGATCTCTGTGACTCTCTCAGAAGCTAGTACACCAGGCTTATTCTCACATATATGGGTATTTCTTGTGGTACTGTTCTCCTTGTCTGTGACTGTCTTCAGCTCTGCTGGTCTGCCTCAATGTCTCTACATGTAGCCCCCACATCTCTCCCCATGCCTGCTGGTCTTCAACATATCGAGGAAAGGGTGCTGTGGGCATTCATGTTGGGGACACTGGGCATCCAAGGTCTGCCACGTGCATGAGCTTCTCTCAGCCTCTTCATCACGAGAGGCTGTGAGCACCTGAAACCAATCACCTCCTTCTCAGCCTTGGATAGGGGGTGAGCTGTGGTCCTCTCCATCTCTTCTTCTCTCCGTGACCCCAATCACAGCACCTGCCCTTCTCTAATTGGCCGAAGGCAGTGGAAGCGGGGAGGGAAGCTTGGTCCAAGGAGAAAATCCCATGAGGGGAGCCGGAGCCAAGTTATTAGTGGTTAAGATGTAATTGGAGTTAGTGAATAATCTTGTTCGATTCATCATGTATTTATGGCACACCCAGCTGTGTGACCTTGGGTGAGGTGCTTCACCTCTCTGATGAAATAAGACCTCAAGGTTTGCCAAGCACCTCTGGATTTCTGGCATTCTGAGTCCCAGAAGCTGGAAGGAATTTCTCTCCACTGATTCTGATAACTTGCTACTGTCCCTCTCTTGGAAGGCACTCATACTTTTCCTCTGAATTATTTGCTCCATTGCCCAAGTTCACCTTCTAAACTGTACTCTTTGAGGACAGGGTCTTGTTCATCCCCCACAGTTAAGTGCCTTGCACACAGTGGGTGGTTTATCAGTTTTTTGAATGAATGACCGATTAAGCGCTATGCACTGTGATTAATAATAAAGAAATAGAATTCCAATATCCTGCACTTAAGCAGCACGCAAGTTCGGGGGAGAGGTATGACCCTGCCCTTTGTTCTCTTTGTGAACTTCTGTGAGTTCTTCAGCCTCTTTGTGCCTCTATTTCCTCATTAATAACAGGAGGAAATAATAACTACCACACAAGTTAGGGATTAAATGCGATCATAGGTATAGTTAATTACTGAATGAAGTGCTTGGCACTTAACTAGGTCCTTACTTAATATTCCTGCTCTGTTCTTAAGTAGAGAAGAGGCAGTAAGCCCTACGGATATCAGAAGGGGAGAAATCAGTATTGGGTGTTTTTCTTTTTTTTTTTTTTAAGATGTTGGGGGTAGGAGTTTATTAATTAATTTATTTATTTTGGGCTGTGTTGCGTCTTCGTTTCTGTGCGAGGGCTTTCTCTAGTTGCGGCAAGAGGGGGCCACTCTTCATCGCGGTGCACAGGCCTCTTACTATCGCGGCCTCTCTTGTTGCGGAGCACAGGCTCCAGATGCGCAGGCTCAGTAGTTGTGGCTCACGGGCTCTAGAGCACAGGCTCAGCAGCTGTGATGCACGGGCCCAGTTGCTCCGCGCCATGTGGGATCTTCCTGGACCAGGGCTTGAACCCATGTCCCCTGCATTAGCAGGCAGATTCTCAACCAGTACGCCACCAGGGAAGCCCTGGGTGGGTTTTTTGATTGAGGCCGAGGAATGGGGAATCTACATGGGTGGTTAGACACTGCTTTTTTGTGCCCTGTGGGCTTTCTGGCTTCTTTAGGTCCTGCCCCCTGCCCCCAATACACACAAAGATAGATAGCAGGGGCTCCGAAAGTATTTGTTGAATTAATGAATAAAATGAAGACTATTTCTTTGCTGCTAAAGACAGCAGATCCCAAATTAGGCTTCTCAATGGAATCACCTGGGATCTTTGAAAAAATCTACTTTCTCGCCCCCCAAATCCAAAATTCACCCTCATACATATGCATATTGATTCAGCATCTCTAGGCTTGGGCTCAGAATCTAGTATTTTTTTAAAGCTACCCAAGTGATCCTGACGTGTGGACAATTTGGGATACCCTGGTTTAGGACATGACCAAGATTATATATATTTAATATATATTTGAAAATAACTGTTATCTGGTTTTAAGATACAAACACTAAACATTATTATTTGAACATTGTTTATATAAACCTATGTTCATACCCTACGTTCCACTCCCATGTCTCCTCAGCTAGGCTGGGGGGTTATTTTCAGGGTAACATTGGGGTCAGGGTGAGGAAGGACGAATAATATTTCAGTGGGGCTTGAAGTTGGGACCAGAGGGAGAGCTTAGCCCAGGTCACAGATGTGAAGGGATCAAAAGGGAAGGCCAGCAGGCTGGAGCTTATTTGCATAGCTGTAGACCCTGGAGCAAGTGACCAGCCCCACCCACCTCCTGGAGTCTCCTGAGAACTCCTCCTGAACTGTCCCCTCCCCAGCCCTGGGAGGGACACAGGAACTGGGAAAGCAGCTATACTCCCCACATCATGGCTTAGCCCAGTTTCCCAAGGAGTAGAGGGCAGAGGTAGGATGAATGACATAAATACATACAGATGTGGAGGAACTACAGATACAGGGGGCCAGCTCTAAGTTATATGTGGATTAACCCCCGGGTTGTTCAAGGGTCAGCTGTAAATGGAAGCTTCTCTGTGGGGCTTTGAGATGTGTTTATGTTTTCAGCATGTTTGGTTTATTGTGTCTGCTATGCTTGTCCTTACAAGGCATTGTTTCTTCTACTTCGACATGACCAATGCCTGCTGGGTCCCTACTATGTGCTAACCCAACTCTGTAAGGTAGAAGTCATTATTATTTCCATTTTACAGGTAGGGGACGGAGGCTCAGAGAGATTGACCAACTGGAGTTCACACAGCCAACAAGAGGTAGAGCTGGGAGGTGACCCCAGTTCCCCTGACCCCAAGGCCCACGATATCCCCCCATGCCTTCCTGGGAAGGGCCTCAAGCCAAGGGGTTGGGGATTTCACTCTGAATGTGGCTGAGCCCCAGCAGGGCTGCACCTGGCTGACGCCTGATCACTGCTTTGGTTCCCTCCATTTGTTGAAGGGCTCTGGCTGGTGGAGCCTGGGAAGAAAGGACCAGCTGTCTGGACCACAACCCTATTTTTCTTCTTCTGGGCCCTCATCCTCCCATCCTTTGCCTGAGTAGCCCCTCCTCAAGTGTGTGTCTGGTGCCCAAAGAAACTCCCCGCTCTCTCCCAGTTTTCCTTGACATCACTCCTCTCTTCATCCATCAGACCACTCAGCAAGCGTTCACCCAGCTTGGCCGGGCACTGAGCTGGGCTTGGGCATCCAGGGGTGGGGAGGAAGTTGCTGGCCCTTTAGGAACTTCCAAGTAAGAGAGGGCAGTAAATTCAATGCCAATATACTGGGATTAGTACTCTGCAGGAGAGGCAAGAGCAGAGAAGGAAGAACCAGCCTCCCACTTGGCCCTATGAAAACTGGGCTTTCCACATTGTGTGGGACAAGGGCCCACCTGGAATGACTCCAAGTGGCCACAGCATGGGGTTACGGTGAGCACTCGGGGGTACCGGCTGTTTGGATTACCTTGAGGATGCCCAGCTGGTCAGTCACATGGGCTGCTGCCCCCCCTGGGTTGGAGGGACCCCGCCTCCTCTAACCTTATCTCTAGGAGACTTGAGAAGGCTTCTTTTTTCCTGGCTTATTTTCAGGTCCCTCAAAATGATCTCTCCTTTCACAAGGGCTTCTGCTCTTTCTAGGCTGTGTTCTTTCCTGGGTTCTGTTCTCCCACTGCGTGCGTGTGAAAGAGCAGGAGAAAAGGGAGAAGGAACGTGTCCTTCCTTCCCGTCTTGGCCTTGCTCCATTGCTGGTCTCAGGCAGTAGGCGGAGAGCTTGGAGCCCCCCTTTGAGGCAGAGAGCCCCATTCCTGCCTTGTGCAGGGAGCACAATGGCACAGTGGCTACTGTAGCCCCTACCCTCAGGGAGCTTGCCGCCTGGCAAGCAAGTCATTTTGCAAGACTTGAGAGCTCTCACCAGAGCCTAGAAGGAGCCAGGGGAGGAGAGGCAGGAAGTGGAGGAGGAATAAGGAAAGGCCTTGACTGTGGGAAGACCAAGGGAAGAAGCAAGGGATGAACGGCCACAGCTGTCACCTCCCTGGAAGACAGAGACCAGGGACCCTTCAAAGGAGCAAGACTGCCTCCCCTCCCCGCCGCCCCATCCCCCTCCTCCAGTGGCTAGACCAAACCAAGTCTAGGCTGTGTCCCCAGTGGGGACAGCATGGGTTGGTTGGGGGGTGGGGCAGTTCTTGAGGTCTCAAGGCCAAGGGGTTAAGCCGGCAGCAGAAAAGTTTGTGGCGTCAGCCCTTTCCTATCTGCCTCGCCCTCATCCCGTGCCCCCCACCGGCCAACCCTCCTCCTCCTGTCCTGCACCTCCTCCCTTTTCCATTTGGAAGAAGGAGGCTTGCTGCCTTTGTATTTTAACTGTAGCAAAAAGATTAAATTGTTTACGAGCCGGGAGCCTCGGCTGGCTGGATGAGCCCGGAAGAGACAAAGATAGACATTCTAATTCTCCCCTGTTCTCCGGGCCTCCGTCCCCCTGGCTGCTGCTAATTCTTTTATCTGCCCCCAACACTCCAGGCATTATGTGCATTCATAAAAAAGGGGGTGGTGGGAGCGGAGAGAGCCCTCGCCGAAGCCAGCAAAATTACTGTTCTCTGCGCGGATTCTCTGATAGCAATCTCTTGAATGCTGATTACTTTTTTTCCCCTCTCCCGTGCCCCCTCCCCCCTTCCCCAGCACCCAACATAAGTTGGTCTTTAACCCTTTATCTTTAGCAAGCAGAAAGACACGGAAAACATCTCACTCAGTGGGTGGAAAAAAAAAAAAAAAAAGCAAGGAGGGGGGGAGAGAGAGGGAAAAAAAAAAAAAGCCAGCACGGAGAAGAATTACTGTTATCTCCCCACCAGAAGAGGAACAGCAGAGATAAGGGAGGCCTGAAGAATTAAAAGAAACGTAGCGTTGGGGGCTCTAAATTCATGCCGGAGCTGGTTGTATTTGTCTGTCACGGGGGTTCATAATTTTCCGAGGTTGTTTTGATAGACTTATTGTGCGGACTGCATAGAAAACTCATCAGCGTTTGTTGCCTCTGAGCATTATTGTCAGAGGCAACTGCGTGTCTATAGACTGGGGGAGATAATGGCTGAAGCAGAAAGCAGATAAAGCCTGGGCCCTTCTCATTAAGGACTATCTCTGCCTCCACAGACCGGCTGGGATTGAGTGACTGGGGCGGCGGCGGTGCGGGGCACATGTTATGCCAGCGGAAGGTGGCATCCTGACCGCGGGCAGCCGGGCGGACCCCGTGGCCGCGGTGAATGGTCCGGGGGGATCTCAGTGCGTTGCATCAGCAGGGGCGTGGGCAGGGGTGCCCCGGGGGGCTTGCTGAGCTGCAGGGGGCTGGGGGGAGGGATTGCAGCAAAGCAGAGTGGGGGATGGAGGCGGTCCTGTGGTTCAAGGCCACATCTGGCACGGATGAGGACCCGGGAAGGGAAGGGGTGTGCCCGAGGCCTCTGGTGAGGGATGGGCAGAGAAGATGCTTCTGCTTCCGGCGACTTGCACCTCGGTCCATGTCTCCCACGTGGAGTGGTTGAGAGAGGACTACTGTCCAGGTGGAGATGTGGAGGGCTGACGTCCCCTGAACATCGAGGACTTGTGGGTCTCTCCCTTCCCGCTCCCTTTCTCCAGCACGAGTGCCCACAAGGAGCCAGGCGCTGTGGGGCACTGCGAGCGCGTTTTGCGCGTAAACCCACTGGCGGTCCTCCTCGCTCCATCTACAGTGGACCACCCTCCTTCAAAGCCAGCAGAGGGGAGTGGGCACATCTGGGCAGAGAGGCTCACAAATGGCCCCGAGCCAAGCCCTGAAGCCAGGCGGGGTCCAAGCCGTCAGCCATATGTATGGAGGCTGGGGTCAGCAGAACTGGGCTCTGTGCAGCCTGGGATGAGGGCCCTTCTCTGGCCCTTTTCCCACTGGTGAAATGGGGATAATAATGTAGGCCGCCCCATAGGGTGGTTCTAAGGACTGATGAGATCATTTATTTAAGAAGGTCTGTTAGCACAATGCCTGGACACGCTAAGCGCTTCCTCCTTCATCCGGGCCAGCGTGGTGGGATCTCGGGAGAAGTGTCTGAGCTGTAAGGGAATGCCTTATCTTCAGGTCCTGCTCCCATAAAGCTGAGGCCTTGGCGTTTCCTGAGTCCAACCCTCTCAGTTGGCTGATGGGAAACTGAGGCCCAGAGAAGGAAGGGACCGGCCCAGGGCACACGTCAGGTCCTAGGCAGAGCTGAACAAAGGCCCCAGTCTCACAGCTCTTGGGGAGTCGCTTTCCTTTGTAGCATCCTGTCTTCTGGGCTGGCCGGGCAGGAGACAGCACTGGTGCCTGCAGCCATGGGGGCAGAGGGGACCCAAGGCCCTGCCGGCGGCCGCAGGGACCCTGAGGCCGTATCTGATGCTGTTCAGGTCCACAGCTTGCTCAGAACGACCCGGGCCAGGCGCTTCTAGCAGTGGATTGACCTCCCGCATTCGGTTTGGCTCAAGCCAGTTGAGAATGGGCAGCATCCGAGCAGGGGTTTAGTGATGGGATGGGGGATGCAGTCAGGGCAGGAGGAGGGGCCCTAGACAGATATGGGGAGCACAGAAGGTCTCTGGTCACAGTGTCTGCAGTGTAGAGAAGGGGGAGCCACCAGACACAGCCTCTCCTGGTGTATGACTGAGCCCCAGCATCGTCCACTCACCCTTCTGGGCACTTGGCAAGAGTCCAGCACTGGGCAGGGGGTAGGTTAAGGGACTCAGCATCTGTTGAGCACTTCTTACGTGTCATAAGTTTTATATTTATCTTCTGTTATCCTCACAACCACCTAAGAGGAAGACATTACCATCCCCAGTTTACAGGGGAGACAGCTGAGACCCAGAGACATGAAGTAACAGGCTTCAGATCACACAGCTAGTACATCAGTGACTCAAGACTCAGGAGTCTCTGACTCCAAAGTCTAGGGTTTATTCACCCTGCATCTGCCTCATATCTTCCTTCTAGGGCCAACTGGTTCCCAGTTCCTTCCTTTCCTCTCCTTTCCTCCCCTTCCCTTCCCTCCCCTTCCCTTCTCTCCCTTCCCCGATATAAATTCCTACAAACAAGCAGGGTAATAGGTGTGAGTGCGAGAATTACAGGAGCACAGAGGAGGGAGAAGCCACGCTGGCCAGGGTGGGGAAAGGAGGGTCATGGGAACAACGGAATCAAGCCTTGAAGGTCAGAAGGTGGACAAAGCAGGGAAGGGCATTCCAAGCAGAGGCAACAGCCTGTACAAAGACCTGGAGGCAAGGAGGAGCATGGAATGAAGGCTGAAGAACAGCCAGGGGTTGGGGGTGTGTACGGGGTGGGGTGCAGGTTGGAAAGGGCTTTCAGTGACAGGGAAGAATACAGGGCTTTATCCAGTGCATCACTGGAGCCCCTGAGTCTTCCAAATGGTTTGAAACCCTCCCCTCCTGGAAAGTTGGGCTCTACCGATAACCACTTCTCTTATCAACCCCACCCTCCTCAGATGTCAGCAGTTCAATGAGGGACTGATTCCCAGTAGCAGAGTTTGGCAGGAGTGGCAGAATGTGGAGTGGCAAGAACACCGCCTCTGGAATGCATGAATCTTGTGGACCATGATTCAGATCTCCACTTTAAGCTGTGTGGCCTTGAGGGCCAGGCAGGTCATCTCCCTGGACTCAGTTTTCTAATCTGTAAAGTGGGACAACATCTATCTCAGAGAGTTACTGCAAGAATTAGCCCAGGATGGGGTAAAGTGGCTGGAGTGTTGCAGCCTTGAGCCAAGTGCCAGTTCTCCCGTCCTCGCCTCCCTCCCTGTGCGCTGCCAGCATTGCAGCTGGGAGAGGGCAGCCTGGAACCTCTGTCCTTGCCCTCCTCGAGCAGGGCTTGCCTTCCTCGGGGCTCCAGGTAACTCCATGGGTTTAGTCACACATCGTTTCCCAGTGACCAAGCACTCCTCCCACACTTTCTTGCTTTTGCTGATGATGACATCCTGGCATCCGTGCCAACCTGCCCTCCTTGCAGAACCCCTGACATTTGCACTCCAGCCCGATTCTCAACCAGTAATACCGGTCAGTCCAGCCCTACCATGTCCAGTATCCCTGGACTTGGCCTTCACCTGCCTAGCTCCACAGACTGTTCCCTAGAGCCTCGTGCTTCTCCTGACAGCCAGGCCTGTCCTTTGTTCACACTTCGGTCTTGCTCCCTGTAACACAACTAGCTACTGGGAGGTCCTGGCCCCTGGAAGGTCCTACTGTCGCCCTGCAGCTTAGATTGGATGGAGGAGTAGATTTAGGCCATCCTGGTGGCCAGTGGGCTCTGAATGAAGACGATGGCTGGGGCAGCTCGACCTACTGGAGAGCATTCTGGCTGGGAATCGGGAGAGTTGGCTAACTGGCTGTGTGTCTATGTCAAGTCACTGGCTCTCTCTGAGCCTCAGATTATTAACCTGTAATCGGAGATGATCCATCTGTAAAGCCTGTTCCAGCTTCAACGGTCTGGGATTTTAGCGGGGAAGGGCCAGGGGTCCGCAGCGAAGCTCTGTGACCCTCTTGCCCCGTGGTGGTGGAGGGCAGCAGGGGAGCCACTTGGCTCTCGGTGCAGCCCCGCCCCCGCTGGCTCCGAGACCCGCTCCCTCCGCGGGATTTACAATGGGCTGAATTCATTTGCATGACAAAATTGGCTCGGGTATCCAAGTGTTGCGGGGAGACAAGTGGAACATTACACCGAACAAGCAGCCGGGAGGAAGGTTACTGCCGCCAACGAGGGAACAAGCCGCCCTCCCAACCTCTCTGCCTCTGCCAACCTTTCTTCCGCAGGTGTGGGGGGCTGCCCCGGGGTGGTGTCAGGGGCGGGGGAGGAGAGAGCCGCAGGTTTGGGAGATGGCCACCTGCCCAAGGATCTGGAGTTGGGGGTGGGGAGGTCTCCTGTTCCCAGGGTCTTTCCGTGATTAAGGGGAGGAGGTTTCCTTTGCTATTGCTAAATGCCTCCACCCTTTAAATGATTGCAAGGTTACTTCCTCACTCTCAGGGCTTGATAACATAGGCACTTTATGAACCACCATCGAAGCCCTCAACCATCTATTCACTCACTCATTCATCCATTCATTGACTCATCCACACATCCACCGTCTATCCATCTACCCACTCACCCATCCAGCCATACATACATACATGCATCCGTCCAACCATCCACCCTCCCACTCATCCAGTCATCCTTCCACATGCCCACCCACCCCTATCTACTCACCCATACGCTCACCCACTTACTACTTCATCTGCCCCCCATATGCACCCATCCGTCCATTCTTTCATACACTCATCCATCTACCCATATACCCATCCACCCAGCCGTCCATCCACCGATCTGCTCATTAACTCGCCTATCCACCCTTCCATCTCTCTGACAAAAGCAGATATTGGACACTTTGTGTGCCAGGTACAGTTCTAGACATCTCTCTATGCCTCAGGTTCCTCATCTGTAAAATAGGGATAAAAATAATATCTACCTCACAGGGTTGAGTCCAGCCCAGAGGAAGTGCTATAGAAGGTTTTCTACTGTCAATATTATTAGACACTGAGTACCTAAAGGTAAATAAAACACAGCTGCTGTCCCAGAAGGAATCACAGACTTCTGGGGGGAAGAGATACAAGAAAATTGGCGTTACAATCCCATAGGCTATGCTATTGGGAAATAATATGCGACTTGGCGGGGGGCAGAGCTGGGGTATCCTATCTCATCTGGGACTCTGCCTGGGAGGTAATAGTTAGGGACAGGAAGTACTGTTATCAGTGTCCCTGTGTAACAGGATAAGGTAACTGAGTCTTAGGAAAGTTAAAGGACTGCCCACATCCACACTGTCACACAGAGTCACCAGGACTGAATGCTGAGTCTTTTTATTTGGCAACATTCGAGCAGCCGGGGCCATGCTCTCCCTGGCCCCTTTAGCAGCAAGATGAGACTTTCTTCCTCCCAAGTTGCATGAGCGGTACTGTGCTGTCCACGGTAGAAAGAGGATGGCTGAGCTCCAGGAGGCCACACCCAGAGCCCTGGGCCTGTTCTGAGCCCCTCACTTAAGGTAAAGAGGAACAATGACCAGGGGACATGGGTCAGCTCCTGGGAGATGGGGTGGGGAGAGTGTGGCCATCCATTTGGAATCAAGGCCTGAGCAAGGAGAGGACATTTGATCATTTCTCACCACAACGATGAGGCTCTAATTAGCAGAACGCTCCCGGCAAAGTGGTCATTTCCTTGTCAGTGAGAGTTCTAAAATATTAGAGGGAGCAGAGTGTGGCCTTTGGAGCGTTTCAGGTCTGGGTTCAAATCCAGATGTTGCCTATTACTATCTGTATGCCCCTAGGCAAGTCACTGAACTTCTCTGAGGCCAGTTTGGAAAATGGGAATAATAAACCTCCATCACAATATTTTGTGAGAATTAAGTCATAATCACCAATACTTAGAATGTGTTTTAGTAACTTTGCCTCACAACAAACTCATGAAACGGTCTTTTAAGTTTTTTCATAAGCTTCCAAATTTGGAATAATTTTAGATTTACAAGAAAGTTGCCGAGATAATAGAGAATTCCCGTAAACTCCTCACTCAGTTTCCCCTACTGTTAGCATCTTACGTAACCACCGTACATTTGTCAAAACCAACATTGGCACGTTAGGTCCTTTAATTTTTAATGATCTCATCTTTACAGATGAGCTTAGGGAGGCACAGAGAAGCTGAGTATCCAGCTCAAGATCACACAGCATTATGATACTTAAAATGAAATACACGACATGGAAAAGCCTATTGAATGCCTGGCATCAATCCCGTTCCCATTCCAGAAAACCTGGATCGGGCTTGGCCTTCACCCTCTCTCTTACTCACTGGCCCTGGCAGGCCGGATCCCAGCCTCTGTATCTGTGTCCCGCTTCCCTGGGGACACAGGGAGACAGCCCTTGGAGAGCACTTTGTAAAGAGCAGAGATTCCTGGAGCAGTAACAGATGACTGCCATTCTGTCCAGACCGCCTGTCTGATCCGTGCTTACCAGCAGGCACACAGTAGGTACCCAATAAAGGGTTTGTTGACTAAGCAAATGAATGAGTGAA
The DNA here is from genome assembly GCF_963924675.1 of Phocoena phocoena. Taxonomy (NCBI): domain Eukaryota; kingdom Metazoa; phylum Chordata; class Mammalia; order Artiodactyla; family Phocoenidae; genus Phocoena; species Phocoena phocoena. Next base: position 26,850,790 of record NC_089237.1, on the reverse strand, counting down.
CGAATGAAGTAGAGGGCATTTCTCTTTGTGTAGGACATTGAATTCAGGCACTTCTAAGGGCTTTTCCAAATCGAAAACTCTGGAATTCTAAACTGACCAGCGCCCTCCCTGGCCAGGTCCAATGGAGAAATTGGAATCACCGATCTACAGTCAGGTACTTGTCAGTAGGAACTGAATAAATGAGGCCACTGCTGATACCTCTATCCACATTCTTCCTTGGTCTCAATTTCATCTTCACATATTTAAGTTTTGCTTTACCTATTTGTGTATTTTTTGGCACGCTGCCTCAAATCCTTGAGGGGGTCTGTGTGTGTTTGTGTTGCATGGTGTGTGATACATAAAGGACCCCAGGAGTCAATCACTGACGGTAACAATGGTGGCATGTGTTGAAGGTGAGGTGAGTGGGGGGCTCCCCACCTCAAGATTCTCGGGGACCTCCCCTTAGAGTTTCTCTTTGGAGCTAGTCCTTTGTCCATCACTCAGCCAGCAAAGGTGTTGAGCACCCCCCTGTGTGCCAGCCCCATCCTCTGGGTGCTGTGATGAAATGCCCAGCCTCTGCTCTCAGGAGCTCAGTGCCGGGTGGAGGGGTCGATGGAGGACAAGCCAGGGACACCAGGTGTAGCAAGAGTCGCCTGGGGAGCTCCAGGGGAGGACCCTTCCTGCACCTGCACCCACAATCACATACTTTGACTCAGTTTGGAACTTCCTCCCCACCTCTCTCCTGTGAAATCCTTCTCGTCCTTCAAGGCTAAACACAGCACCACCTCCTGACCCTCCCTCACCTCCTCCTGGTCCTCTTGGCAGGCAGCCCCAGCACTCTCTGCCCCACAGCATTGCCAGCCTAAGTCAGGCACTCCCAGGCCCCTCTGTACAGGAGTCTGGCTCCCTCTCCCCCGACTATGAGAACCCCTGTGACTTGGCTCCCCCTCCGGCTTCTCGCCAGCACCCAGCACAGTCCCCAGCATGTGGGAAGCATGTAAACAATGTCCTGCTCCCTCTGGGACTGGTGCTCCAATACACGTCTGGGCTCACCCAGTTACGGGGTGGGGATGAGTGAGGAGGGCCCGCTCCAGGCTGCTGGGCCCAAGAGGACAGGCCAGGGCTGAGAGGGTTTGATCTGGGCATGCCCCTGCTCTCTCCTCTTCCATGGTGACTCAGAGAGGCCCTGTAGTGAGTTGAATTATGTTGCCCCCAAAAGATGTGTCCAAAACCTAACCCCCAGTACCTGTGAATGTGACCTTATTTGGAAATAGAATCTTTGCAGGTGTAATTAATTTAAGGATCTTGAGATGACATCATCCTGGATTTAGGGTGGGCCCTAAATCCAATGACTTGTGTCCTTTTAAGAGAAAGAAGAAGGAGATTTGAGACCCAGAGAAACACAGAGAGGGCCACGTGGAGACAGAGGCAGAGATTGGAGTGATGCAGCTACAAGCCAAGGGATGCCAGCAGCCATCAGGAGGTAAGGAGAGAGGCAGGGAGTAGATTCTCCTTCAGAACCTCCAGGAGGAACTAACCCTGCCAACACCTTGCGTTCAGACTTCTGACCTGTAGAACTGTGAGAGAATACATTTCTGTTGTTTTAAACCGCCAAGCTTGAGGTAATTTCTTGTGGCAGCCCTAGGAGACGAATACAGCCCCTTTCTCAAGATCTTGGTTCACCCGCCTCCAGTGTGATTTTTTGGCAGCCTCGAGAACAGCAACAGGGCATCCCCCACCCGTGCCCCTCAACCCAGGGACTGTGCAGGGAAATCTCACAAGCAGCGCTACCACCCAGATGCTGGTGACTACCAGCATGCCCTTCTCTGGTCCTCAGTTTCCCCATCTGTTTGGGGAGTTGGACAAGTTGATTTCTAGGACACTGTCTAGCTTGGAGTAGTCTATGTATCCAAAAGTCAATATTTTTTTTTTTAAAAGAAGATGTTGGGGTAGGAGTTTTTTATTTTTTTATTTTTTTTTTTTGCGGTACGCGGGCCTCTCACTGTTGTGGCCTCTCCCGTTGCGGAGCACAGGCTCCGGACACGCAGGCTCAGCGACCATAGCTCACGGGCCCAGCCGCTCTGCGGCATGTGGGATCTTCCCGGACCGGGGCACGAACCCGCGTCCCCTGCATTGGCAGGCGGACTCTCAACCACTGCGCCACCAGGGAAGCCCAGAGTTTTTTATTAATTAATTAATTTATTTTGGCTGTGTTGGGTCTTCGTCTCTGTGCGAGGGCTTTCTCTAGTTGTGGCAAGCGGGGGCCACTCTTCATCGCGGCGCGCGGGCCTCTCACTGTCGCGGCCTCTCTTGTTGCGGAGCACAGGCTCCAGACGCGCAGGCTCAGTAGTTGTGACTCACGGGCCTAGTTGCTCCGCGGCATGTGGGATCCTCCCAGACCAGGGCTCGAACCCGTGTCCCCCTGCATTAGCAGGCAGATTCTCAACCACTGCGCCACCAGGGAAGCCCCAAAAGTCAACTTTTTAAAGGCTTTTCTGTTTCCAGAACTTGGTGGTGGTGGAGGCACCAGACCCTTTTCTTATGGTGGCTCTCTGCTCCACCTCCTCTCCACAGTGGATTATGACCTGGGGTCCTATGAGGTCCTGTGGTCCATTCCAACCCCATGGGCAACCCCATCTTGTACACCCCAGGCATGGGGATCCCAGGAGATTCTAACGTGCATCCCACGATGAGGACCACCAGAGCCGGCTATCTCCATGTCACTCTGTGTGCAGGTGATCTGCCCGCTTGCTTGGACGCTTGCTTCCCTCTCCTGCCACATGCAGGGTCCTCTGAGGGCAAGGCCTTATAGAACATTGGAGCCAGACCTGGCACAGGGCCCAAGCCCCAAATGGCTCTCAGCACCGTATCATTGGAGGAGAGAAGAAACGCATGAGCCTGGGACCCGGGGGTCCAAGCCTGAGGGCAGGGTGTGGGAGAGGAGCACGGGATCTGCCAGAGCCCCCGGCTGCTGCTGAGAACTGGCAAGAAGAGTAGTAAAGCATTTCCTGAGCACTCATCACACGTTGGGACTTGGCTATGAGCTTTGCCAAGTTCTCTCAAGTATTCCTTACAACAGCCCTGTGAATGAGGGTGTAATACCAATCTAACAGACAGAAGACCAAGCAGGTGCAGGCAGGGTTGCCCAAGGTCAAGGATTCTCTGGAAGCCAAGAAGCCCTGTCATGTGCTGTCCAGCTTGGTGGACGGGGCAGGGTAGGGCAGTCTTGGTGACAGTGAGCGATTGCTCACAAGGAACTGAAACTCAGTCAGACTTGTGCAAGGGAAAAGGAAGGAAGGAGGGAAGGATAAGAGAATGAGGGTGTGGGGAGATTTATGGCAAGATTCAGTGGTCTGTGCCAATGAGAGCCTGATTCCGGCTCTCCGGTCCCCAAGTACCCGCTCAGCCAGCTGCAGCTGCCCCGATTCTCCACAGCCCCCCAGGTCAGAGTGGCGCCCCCTCTAGGGGACACGAGATTGGGGAGGTGGTTTCAGGCATGTGATGGGATGGGGTGACCTCTTTCGGGAACTCACTTCTCTCTTCTGTCAAGTGAGGGGGTCCAGCCCTCAGGCAGAGCAGGTCTGTGACCCATGACCTCTCTCTAAAAATGACAGTGGCACCTCCTGGCACTGCAGTGTGGCCCAGCAGTTCAAGCAGAATCAAGTTCCCTGGGCTCTAATCCCCATGCCACCACTTTCTACCTCTGTGGCCTGAATGAGTTTCTTAATGTTTCTATACCTCAGTTTTCCCATCTGTGAAACGGGGATGATGGCTTTATCTCCCTCTTAGACTTTACGGGGACTAGCTGGGCTCATGCATCGATAGAGAGCTGGGGACACAGTAAGCTGTCTGTTCAGGCAGTGTTTGCTGTCATCAGCATCATGATTTTGTTGTTGTAATATTATTACTAATCATTATTAATAGTATTATTAGTATATTATTAATAGTAATATTATTACTACAACAACATCAGCGAAATACCAAGCATTGTTCTAAGTGCTGTGTTAACTCATTTAATCCTCACAGACACCCAGAAAGGAGGAGACTTGGGCTCTGAAAGATTACGTGACTCTTTAGGTCAGGCCCCTAGTTGGTGGAAGAGCCCACGGTCACCCACCAGGCCGTTTGACTCCCAGACCCTACCTACTCAGAACCCAGCACAGTCTTCCAGAGATAGAGCCTGCCCCGGATCCAGTGGGAAGAAGGAGGAAGCATTTACTGAGCACCTACTGTGTTCTCATGATCAGATTTAATCTTTACGACTGGCATAGGTGGTTGGTCTAATTATTCCCAACGTAGAGATGGGGAAACAGAGGCTCAAAGAGCAACTTACCTATTGCCATGTGGTGGAGCAGGACTTGCCACGCTGGTATGATTATACCTGAGAGCAGAGCCACAGCCTTCCCAGACTGGAGCGCGCACGTGTGTGTGTGTGTGTGTCTGAGTGTGGGCAAATGTTTGCCTCCTTCTTTCCACGGAATGTGGGGCAGGCTCTGTGCGTTGTGGGTGTGAGTGGGGTCAGGGTGGGAGAGGTATGTGCATGAGAGAGAAGGCTGTGAGAGAGCTAGAAGCAGGTGTGTGTATATCTGTGTGTGCGAGGTGTGTTTGGCCAGGGATAGGGAGCCTTTGTCTCCTGGGCTCTGTACACCAGGGTGATGGCTGTAGGGGGTGGGGTCGTGGAGGGGTCACTGTGGAAGGCCTGAGAGCTGGGAGGGGGGAGGAGGGGAGGGTAGCCCATTAATACTGCCCTCCTGGGGAGCAGATGAGTGGCCCCAGGGGACCATGCTGAGGACCCACTAACTAGCTTGTTGCCATGAGGATGCTGGCTGTGAATACAGGCCTGAAAGTCCAGCTTGAGGCTTCCAACCCCTCCCCTTCCTGGTAGGTGGAGATCCCCAGCCGGGGTGTGTTTGTCTGGGAAGGGGACTGAAGGGCCATCCCATCTACCCTCTCTGTTCTATAAAGCGAAGGCCTCCATTCCTTCCACTGCCCCTCAGGAGGGCTCTCCTGGGTCAAGGGAGAAAATCTCCACCGTGGGTCTCAGCATCCGGGGGCTGGCCTCCTGCCTCCTCAGGGCTTTGCTGGCAGGTGGCCAGGGCAGGAAGAGAAACACACGTGGTCACACAGCCACACGTCTGTTCCAGACAACACAGCCAAGTCCACCAGGAGACCAGACCCCTGCTGACCCTGGGGGACACTGAGGGGTCTGGGACTCATCCTCAAGTAGTGGCCGGTTTATCTGAGAACCACCAACTCTCCTAGATGGGGTCTATCTGGAGTCAGAACCCCCGAGGGTTTTTGTTAATATTTCATTATGAAAATGTTCAAACATTAAAAACTAGAGAGAGTAGTTTGAGTTCCAAGTACCCATCACTCAGTTACAACAATTATCAGCTTCGCCCATCTTGTTTCATCTACCCCTTCTTTTTTTTTTGGCTGGGGTAGTTAAAAGCAAATCAGCAGATAGCAGGCCATTTCATCTGGAAATACTTCAGTGTGTATCTCCCACTGATAACTGACCACACTGCGATCTCACCTAACAATCTTGGTGATGAATGTAATCTGATTCTCAGTCTAGCTTCAAATCTGCCATTAAGTATGTAGACTAGAGCTCCGAGGGTGAATGGAGGCCACATCGCCGACTCTCTGGGCTGTAGCTTTGGAGCCATCAGAGAGTGATGGGTGAGTACCTGTGGCTTTGGGGAAGTTATTTTGCTTTATGGGGCCCAAGTTTCCTCCTATGCCAAAGGTATTTACCTCTTCCAAGGCTGTGGGGAGGATTGAGTGAGATTCTACATGTACCATAACAGGCGCATCGTGGGGACTCAGGAAATGATGGCAATGATCACGGTGCTTTCAGAGGAAACTGAACTTCAGAGAATGAGTTGCCCAAGGTCACAGCTCAGAGGAGTGCAGCTGGGCTGGGAGCGCAGGTCTTCTAAGTGCGCTGGGAGGGGTCCATTCAACACAGCTCCTTCATCCTAGGTGGGAGCCCAGAGGGACCAGATCTGAGAGATACCACACCCCAGGGTTGGGGGCTGTCTTATCAGCCCTCCTGGCCAAATTTTCAGCCTCAGATGAGGGAGGTCGCATAGGTGGAGCAAAGATAACACCACAACTTCCACCCAAGGTCTGCAGGTTCCCCAGCACACCTATGAGTGCTCATACGGGCAGCCGGGCACGCATGTGGGCATATCCTGGAGGGGGCAGTGCCTGCAGACACCTGACCAGCAGGCCAGGTCTGTACACGGAGAAGTTGGTAGAAGAAGAGGAGGAGGTGGGGGGAGAAAAATCCCCTCATTTCTGAAGAAATGTCCCAGATTAGATTTGTAAATCAAAAACCAATATATAACATGCAAGAATTGATCTGTTTTATATTCCTCAGTTACATTTTTGTGAAGCACATTTAGAAGATTTAGAACGTATTTGCGCCTGCTGGTTGGGCCATTATATGCTTGAGTTCATACATCTATTTGTGAGGCTATAAAACAGGCATCGACTACCATGTAAATTGTGTTCTCCACAATAAATTATATGCATACTTGCAAAAATACATAACTGCCGTGGCTGGGCCAATGCGGCCGGAATACTAATGAGGGCGAAAGTTGCTTTGTCCCTCTCCTCCGGCCTAATTTAGCCTCTACATCAAAAATTATGTAGGAAAAATCACTTTATCCTCTCACTGAGAAATAAAATAGCACTCACGGGCACCCTCATCTCTTCCTACCCGTCCCCCTTCCTTTTAACTGAACACTACCATTTTCATACTAATTTTAGCTGCTCCAGGTTTCCCTGCAAGAAACCTGGCTCAACTAGAGCCAGGAGTCACTGGGCTTTCTGCATGCCTGTGAGGGCTGTTGGAGCTGGCACATGCGTGAGCATACACATATTCACACATGTGAATGCATGTTCGCTCCTTGTGGTTTGAATTCACTTGTGCCAGGGCAGGTTCACAACATGCAGACGGACCCACATGCAAACTTGGAGCCTTGCCAGACATGTGTGCACAGACGTTCCCCGAGCTTCATCCATGTGGCACCTTTTCCCTCCCTCTCCCTGGTACAGACTCATGTGGGTAGTCTCACCTGGAAAATTCAATTCAGTTCAGTTGAATTCAATTCAATCCAGTTCAGTCCAGCAAATGTTTATTGAGCACCTACTATATGCCATGGATTGTACTTGGCAATGGGAATATTGAAATTTTTAAAGAAAAAATGAGACCTCAGGTCACGGTTCAGGGGAGGACGGCAGCCTTGAGAACAAAGGCGGCAAGTCAGGGTGCCGAGGGCTGTAGCAGATGTACACACACACACACACACACACACACACACACACACACACACACACGAACAGGCACCTGTAAGCATTAGCGTAGCTACCTTCCCACTCTCACTGCTGCAGGCTGATGCCTGCCTGGCCTCTGTCTTCTCCACATGCCTGAGTTACCCTCATGCCCTGTCTGGCTTGCCCAGCTCTTTGGGCTCGGTGGCAGAGCCACTTCCAACACTAGGCTGGCTTGCATTGCCCCTGCTTCTCCTAGCGGCCCTGCCCGAGGTCCCGTCCTGGCGGGACTTCCAGAGGGCTATGGAGCGGGGAGAAGTAGACAAAAAGCCCATCTTTCTTCCATGAGCTCAGGCCAGCCCCTCATCCCATCCCGCCTCACGCCACGTTTATCCATTTTTAAAGTGTGGCATTTGGATCGTCTCTGAGGCCATCAGGCTCCAGATGTTCACAGTTTGTTGCTGAGGAAAGTTGGGCCTCTGTCTAGGTCAGAGAGTATGAGACAACAGCAGAGATGGCCCCAAACTGGAGAAGACTCAGCCCAGCCCTGAGCTCCCAGCCTAAGAGGAGCACGAGCCTGGGGGCAAGACCAGAGGTGGCAGCCTCGCCAGAGCACATCCTTGAGAAAAGGAGTAGCAATATGTGGTGAAGGAGAGAAGTGGGACCAGGATCCAATCGGATCCAGCTCAGATGGTTATAGGCGCCAGACATGGCTCTCGTGGAATTTCATTCTATCTTCAGATATTGGAAGGGCTGCCATGGGCAGAGGGAAGGGACTTCTGTGTGATCCACTTGATAGAACTAGCACAGTGGGAAAGTGGGCGGAAGCTCCAAGGAGACAGACAGACTTTGGTTCAATGTAATGATTGGTGTGATTTCTCCGTGTGTTTGTATGTGTGTGTGTGTGTGTGTGTGTGTGTGTGTGTGTGTGAATTCTGCTCTTGCATTTTTAGTTTCCTTGTAGTCCTTTATCTCATCTACTCCCTTATCTCTCCTCCTATTTCTTTTTCATACCACACTGTTTTTTCTTCATCTCAGCCTGTTCTTTGGGTAGAAGATATTCTCTTTTTAAAAAGTAAATTGTATTTTTATTAACAAAAAGTATTACATACACATGATGAAAAGTTCAAACTGGTCAAAAGTTTTACAGTGAAAAGGAGGTCTCTCTCCCTTCCCAGACTCCCCAGTTTCATAGTCAGCCAGTTTCCCTCTCCAGAAACAATCACCATAAGCAATACTTATGTTTTCTTTCAGAAATTGTGCATCAAACATCTGTATCTATCTATTGATCGATCAATCGATCTTTCTATCTATTTATCTTTCCAGCCTCTAAATCCTTTATTTTAACACTGAACAGAGCACATATGACCTAACCCTTGCCCCGTCCCTCCGGCCCCCAACCTAACTATGTACCTTGGAAACTGTTTCTAAGAAAAAGTTTTCCATAGGGGAGTGTCCAACAGTGGAATGAGTTAATGAGTTCCCAACACCGGAGATGTGGAAGCACAGGCTAGATGACCACGTGGAGGAAGGAAATGGGATAGCTGAACCCTTGATTGAGGGAGGGAGGTTAGGCTCCTGCCTTTTAAGGCTCCATCCATCACCCAGTTTCTTTCTTTCTTTCTTCAACATTTTTTTATTTGGCACCGAGTTCTAACCACTGAACTGCCAGGGAATTCCCATCACCCAGTTTCTTAAATACTAAAAGTGTGGCTCTTTATCTCACTCTACCCTTTCTCCCCATCCCTCCCAGCCACCCCCCACCAAAGCCAGCCAGGGTCACCAGTGCTGAAAGCCGCCCAACCATGGCTTCCAGCCCTACTGTAATTGACAAGAACCCCCCGGAGACAGCCGCCTCTCTCTCCACCAGCCACATGCCACTAAACTTCAGATTAAGAGGCCCAGCTGAGATTTCTCTTATTCCACCCATACCCCTGGGGCCAATCCTCTCTCATTTCAGGAAGGGAATGGAACTAGAAGTTTGGATTTGGGAAGGGGGGTAGAGGGGGCTCACCACCAAAGCTGGTGCCTCTATGCTCTGGAGAGATGTGCGTGTCCTACCATGCAGCTTAAGACTTCTCCAAAACACCGTCCCCCCAAATCCAATAAAATTGCAAATTTCACTGTATTTCACAATATCCTAAATAAACATGAACAGCATGCGTTTCTCTTCCTTGCATCAAATATTAATCTGCCCATGGCCAGCGCCCGCTCCCCCGCGTGTGTGCACATGCTGGGTAAACACCAGGGAGATTGTGATGCCAGACCTTCCCTTCTCTTCCCCAAGTCGAGAGCATGACAAATTTTTCTCCTAATTACACCTGCCATTGTTTGCCTTCTAATACTGTAAATCCTCCATCACATAGTTCTTCAGATTCGGGATTAGGTTCTTTTCCTGTCGTACAAATGATTGGAGGGGGCGGGGATGGGGGAGTGGGTGGGGGTAGGTGTGGGCTGCGTGGCATTGCTTTTCACGATTTCTCTGTGGGGTTCCCTGAGTTGAGCAGAGCAGGGTTCCTAGGCCCCTGACCCTCCTGCAGGGTGGGAAGGAGGTTTCTAGGGGGAGGCGAGAGGAGAGATTGGAGAAAAGACACCTGCTCAGGTGTGCAGAACCTGCTCACCTCAGCTTTATTAGATCCCTAGCTGCCCCCAAATCCTGCGCATAAAAAAAAAAAAATCCCGAGACGAAGGGAGAGGATGATGAAAAGTGTCCGGTACAATGTCCAGCACACAGTAGGTGAACAATAAACAATAGTTCCCTTCCCCTGTGCTCTATCTCCTGGATGAAGCCAACATCATCTCTCTCCTGAACCATGAGACCTGCCTCCTCACTGGTTTCCCATCTTGCCTCACCCCTCTCCAATGAACCCATTGTCTCCCAGCTGCTAGAGTGTTCTTTCTAAAGCCCAGAGCTCGGACTTCCCTGGAGGTCCAGTGGTTAAGACTCCGAGCTTCCACTGCAGGGGGCGCAGGTTTGATCCCTGGTCGGGGAACTAAGATCCCACATGCCACATGCCATGGCCGGAAAAAAAAAAAAAACAGGGCCCAGAGCTCTCCAGTCATGGCAGCTCTGCCTTAAAGCCTCGAGTGACCTCCTACCATGTTTGAATCATGTCCAGTTCCAGCACATAAGACCATCTGCTGCCAGGCCCACCTTGATGCTCTGGCCACGTTTCCAGCCCTCCCCGTGCCCCTGTCCATCCACTCCACACTGTGGCCCCCCTGCTTACCATCTCACCCTTCCCCAAATGCACCGTGCAAAGTGCCACTTCCATCCATTCCTTTGCCTGTTGAGATTTCGGTTTTCTTTCAGGTGTTCGCCCTGATGACAGCACCTCCTTGAGTCTTTCCAGATGCCCCCATCATTCTGAATCGTGGTCTCCTTTGTGTTCCCGTGGGGCTTTGCATCTACCGTGTTTTGGCTCAGAACTTTGCCTTGTCTGGCAATGGGGTAAGAGGGTCTCTGGGGGCCTTCAAGGTAGGGAGCATCTCGCGTCAGCTCAGCGTCTCTCTAGCTTCCAAGTCTTGACTGCAGACGGTGATATTCAGTGTGTGGTTGCGATCAAGGGGCTTCCTGCTGCCCTTCATCTCATGACCAAGTCAACTGCCCACCTGCTCCATCTGTGGGTTAAGAATGGGCCTCCGTAGGGCTTCCCTGGTGGCGCAGTGGTTGAGAGTCCGCCTGCCGATGCAGGGGACGCGGGTTCGTGCCCCGGTCCGGGAAGATCCCACATGCCGTGGAGCGGCTGGGCCCGTGAGCCATGGCCGCCGAGCCTGCGCGTCTGGAGCCTGTGCTCCGCAACGGGAGAGGCCACAACAGTGAGAGGCCCGCGTACAGCAAAAAAAAGAGAATGTGCCCCAAGGGCTGGCCGCCCAGCCTGGCAGGTAGCCTGGAGTCCCCACCAGCACAAGAGAATCAACCCCTCAAGGCCACAGTGGCAGATGGGGGGGTGGGGGCGGGGGGGGCGGGGGAGGCTATGACCCTCCTGTCCCCCCACTCCTGTGACCAGCTCACCCCCTGCCCCAATTTCCTTCCCTGAGCCTGGGCTGATGGAGTCACCTGCCAGTCATCTGTGTGGATGGAGCACCCAAGCTGTGCAAACAGCACCCAAATCATTCCCGAGGGGCTTTGGCATGTACAATATCATTGGCTGCTTTTATTTCGTGAGGAGGTGCAGGTAACAGCTTTGCCTTTCTTATTCTGTTTGGTTCCTAGAGGCCCATCTGCCTTTAGGGATGCCCCATCCCATTGGCAAAGGAGGGAGACCCCGTCCTCGGGGGGCTGGAGGCCTAGAGCTGGGCTGAGGAGGGAGGTCTTGGGCATGCCCAGACCTACCCTGGTAAAGCCCCCTTTTACTAGGGGCGGGGGTAAAAGCAGCCTCCAGCCTGCCAAAGCCCCCCACCCCAGCTGTTCCTGAAGACTTCTCTCAGAGTCAGCTTGTTCATGAAGCTTGAATAATAACTGGCCCTGGCCCTGGGCCCTCCCCACACATTTCACCTTCAAAGGGCTGGGAGAAATTTCCCTAATTAATTAACTCCTCTGCAGCCTGCCCTCCACGTCGTTGAATGATTAATTGTCACTGTGCCTTTAAATCCAGAGGCGGAGGGAAGGTGCTGTTGAGTTGGCAGTGTTGGATGCAGGAAGCAGGCACGATGGGGTGAGGGCAGCCTGAGGGCCTTTCCTGGGGTTGGAAGACCCCCGCCTCCACCCCCATTCCTGTCCTTGCCCAGGGCCTAAGAGGCCCCAGAGCCAGACCACAAATGCATCCGTCAATAATCAATCGATGAACCTAAATATGACACTGAGGGAACTGGGGCATTCTGGGAGAGGCAGGGTGGCTGGTGCCTATCCTAAAGGCTGCAAAACTGGGCATGGGCTTTGGAGTCAGGAAGAGCTGAGTTCTAATCCTGACTCTGCCTCTTTCCGGCCGTGTGATCATGGGCAGGTCACTTTGCCTTCCTGAGCCTCAGTGTTCTCACCTATAAATCCGGGGCCAGTAATAGGACCAACCGCCCGGGATTGCTGGGAGGATGAAATGAGATGAATGTGTGTGGAGCTGTTAGCGTGGTACAGGGTGCACAGCGCGTGCTCAAGAATGGTGGCAGTGATTACCCTGCAACTGATGCCTTCTGAAGGGGCTGTAAGGCCACACTCCTCATCCCCATGCCCATCTAGGACCTTCGCTCCCCCAACTCTGCTCTCCTTAGCAGCTCCTCCCCGGCTCCCTCCTCTGGGCGGGGGAGGGTCACTCACCAGATCCCAGCTGCAGCCCTCACCTGCTGAAGCCTGTGGTTTTCAGGTGTTTTCACTTCATTCACTCCCCCACCCTGCCCCGCCCCCAGGAACGCAGAGGTGCACAGGTACCCAGTGCCTACGGGGCGGGTCCTCCAGTGGGAGCTGGGAGCCTGGGGGACAATTGTCCAGTCTCCCGAGCAGGTGCAGAGGGACCTAGACGTCTTCTAGTGCAGCTCCTGCACTTACCAATGAGAAAGTAAGTGCTGGGGGAACGGGGGCAGGACCTTGCCTAAGGTCACATGGATTCTTCGTACTAGAACCCAGAACTCTGGGCCAGGGCTTTTCAGAACAGGATTCCCAGTAGGAAGAGTGTCGGCTGGGGGGAAAGGGAGAAGCGGGATTGTTGCCTGTCGTGGGGGGCAACTGCATCCAGGAGGTCAGGATGCCAACATTTTTGAGACAGCACAGGGTAAAGTAAACAGGTTTTGGAGCAGAGACACCACACTCCCCTGACACCCTTTACTTCACCCCTCTGACCATCAATCTCCCCAGTGTGAAGTGCTCAGTTCACAGAAAGGCTAAGACAAATGCCAGTTTTCTTCTGTTCCCCTTCTCCTTGCCCCTTCCCTGGGAGCGTCACCCTCGTTGTAGTTCCTGGTCGATTCATTCTTTTGACTCACGAGGTGCAGGTACGGTTCTAAGCACTGGGGACAAGCAATGAACAGAGAGACAGAAATGACTGCCCTCCAGGAGGTTGCATTCTAGTGGAGGGAGACAGATGGGAAACAGCTTCAGGTGGTGAGTGAAAGAGAAAAGGGGGCATGGAGGTGGTTGTGGAAGTGGGGTCAGTTTTAAATAAGGTAGTCAAGGAGGGCTTCACTGAGAAGGTGACGGCTAAGCAGAGACCTGATCTCAGTGAGCCATGCAGAATTCTGGGGGAAGAGACTTCTGGGCAGACGGAACAGCTAGTGCAAAAGCCCTGAGGCAGGACGGGGCCTGGCACACTGGAGGAAAGGCAAGGAGGTGAGCGAAGCAAGTGGCGTGGAAGGGCGTTCCGAGAGGGGAGGGCACAGGAGACAGATAGGGTGGTCCTGAGGGGTCACCAGAGGACTCTGGCTCTGCGGGAAGCAGGGAGCCACAGCACAGTAGGGTTTGAGCAGGGAAGGGATGTGATCCGACTTAGGCTTAATGGGTTGATGGTAGACTGTAGGGGAAGGAGAGCGGGAGCCAGAGGCCCATGTGGGGGGTGATGAGACCAGAGGGGGTGGGACACGTTGAACACGAACCGGTGGTTTTCTTCTGCTTAGAACGTGTTCTGGTCGCTGTCCCCAACTGGAGCTTCCCCCTCCAATCGCCTTCTCTTTTCTGCCCGCTGAGGTCCATGGCAGGCATTTTTTCTGGAGTGTGAGCCTCGCAGGGGACCTGCCATGGGAGGCACGTACACACACACACACACACACACACACACACACACACACACACACACACACACACGGCAGGCTGCCTCCTGGAGCTTCGAGATACTGTTTTCTGGGATTGGACTCAAGCCTCCCTCCTCCTGCTACTGAAGCAGAATCAGGAAACCTCAGGTCAAGGAGCTGGAGCCTTTCTGTGTGTCCGAGCCTTGGTGTACTCATATGAGAAGTGGGGCAAAGGTTGTGGGAGAGCCCCAGGCCGGGCTGAGGGCCGTGTAGGTGGGAGCTGGACCGTCAGTCTGAGTGTAGTTGCAGTGAGGCCAGGAGGGGGGCGTTCGGGAGGGTGTCCAGGTACCTGAGGTGGGATACAGAGGGGGCAGAGTTTAGAGGAGTGAGGAGGGTCTGCGGACAGGCGTGAGAGGTGGGTCAGGTGTGTGAAGGGCAGGTCCAGAGGGGAGAAGTGCCTGGGAGGTCCTGGGGTGCAGCAGGTCTTCACGGATGCGTGCTGGCTGTGTGATGAGCGCTCCAGGTGTGCACGGCCCTATCCCATCCTCCAGGCACCTCTCCCACCTCCTCTCCCAGCCCTCTCTCCTCTGCTCACTCCACTGCCCTCATGGGTCCCAGACCCACTCCCACCTCAGGGCCTTTGTCTCTCTTCCCCCAGGCGTCCACATGCTCCCTCATCCCCTTCATGTCCTCACCGAAAGGTCCCCTCTCAGCGAGGTCTTCCTGACCACACTCTTTAATACTGTAGCCCTACCGCCAGCACTCCCTCTTCCCTTCTCCTACCTAATTTCTCTCCATAGCACTTGTCACCATCTTTCATATATCTTATTTTGTTTATTGCTCTCTCCTTCCATTAGAATCTAAGCTCCATGAGGATAAAGACTTCTGCTTTGTTTGTGTTTTTACTGTAGACTATAAATAACGTAATATTTATCATTTAAATCATTTGTCAGTGTACAATTCAGTGACATCCGACACATTTGCAATGTTTTATAACCATCACCGCTATCTATGTCCTATACTTCTTCACCATCCCCAACATACACTCCATACCCCTTAAACAATAACTCTCCGTTCCCTCCTCCCAGCAAATCCTGGTAACCCCTACTCTACTTTCTGTCTCTGAATTTGCCTATACCTCATATAAGTGGAATCGTTCAATATTTGTCCTTCTGTGTCTGGCTTTTTTGACTTAGCACAATGTTTTCAAGGTCCACATATGTTGTAGCATGTATTGGACTCTCCTTTTTATGGCCAAACACTACTCCATTGTATGTATGTACCGCATGTTGGTTATAGCTGAAGGCTCAGGGCCTGGCATAGTGCCTGACTCAGAGTTAGTGGCTGATGAATATTTTTTGAATAAATGAGTGAGTGGGTGAATGAATGAATGACTGGCAGGAGTGATAGACCTTTATGGTTTTGCCTTTGTTTTAGAAACATTGCATTTGAGAGCCTAGAGGAGCATTCACATAGAGATGCCAGCGAGTGTCCTGGGCGCTGAGGATGAAGGGGGCTGAGCAGTAAATGGGCCACTGGGGAGACAAGCAGGGGTATAAGGAGGGACCCAGCTGCTCTCCCAACTCAAGGGGCTCCTTCCAGCCCTGGACAGAGCAGCCCCGCCCTCCCTTCCTCACTCTAGAGAAGACTGTTGCGGGGGGAGATGGTCTTGGGTGGGGATGCAGGTTAGGGCTCCTTGACCCTGCCCTAATCTGGCTTCTTGTTCCTTTGGGGTGCTCAGAGTGTGAGGGTTCTCTGTGCCTGTCAATGGGGGGAGCCCGGGTCCTGCAGACTGGAGATGGTATCCCTGCCGGGCAACTGTCCTCCACCGGAGTGCGCTGAGGGTCTGAACTCACCCGGGAGACGGTCCAGATGTCCGGCCTCATCCCTGCTAATTAGTGCAATTAATTAACAAGTGGCTCTGTGGCTCTGGGAGTCCGGAGCTCCCTTGGCGTTCTGGATCTGGGGTCAGCACTGTAAACAGGTGTTGGGGGTCCATGAGGGGGTGATGAAGGAGACAGACTCCAAGCTGACCCTGCCCTGGGCAGTGAGCGCCCCCTTCCCCGACCTCTCTCCCAGGAGAGCCACAGCTGGAAAAAGGTGGGATCCAGCATACCTAGGTGGGTGGGGGAAGAGGGGGGAGCATTCAGCCAAGCCCCACCAGAGGAGGCTCAAGTTCCATGGACAGAGCTGCAGAAGGAACGGGAAACATGGCACTACCTATTCCAGGTTGATGGAGGAGACATAGGTTCTGCCAGAGGACCCTCTGGGCTGATGGTGGGCGGGAGAGACACAGCTCTGGCAGGAGGGGTCCCTGAGTCGATGCAGGAGATGGGCTCTGTCCTGGAAAATTTCCCCAATCTGACGGTAGAGTCACAGCTGCTGCCCTTGGGGGAACTGCTAGTCTGATGGGGGAAACTCAGTCCCTGCCTTGAGGAAAGCCCCTGGTCTAGTGGGGAAATGGAATAGAGCCCTTTGGGTGGTGCATATATAAGAGCCAAAGGAGGGTGTTCAGAGATAGGAGGGTAGATCGGGTCCTCAGGGAGGAGGCTGCCCTGCTATCCTTGAAGGAGTAGAGAGGGGTTGAGAACACGCACTGAATTGGGACATGGACATGCTGGCCTAAAGCAGACATGCTGGTTTGAGGGAGAAGATGGCCAAGGCCAGGAAGAGACCTGGCAGACCACGGCCTTGGGACTTCAAGAGGGTGAGGCCCATCTCAAGGTTGGGTGGACACCTGCCACCCAGTCCCCAGGGGTGGGGGCTGGAGGGATGGCGTGCTGGCTCGAGCGATGGAATCAGAGAAGGAGCGGAGGGTGTTTCTGATTGACGTTGTGACCAGCAGATCATGGGCAAGAGAGAGAGGGTGGCCAGGGAGAATGACCGTCTGCAGGGAGGCGTACGGGATGAAGTGATGAGTCTTTTCAGTTGAGCTTTTGTTTAAGAACCACTGAGTTTGAGGTCCGAGAGGAGCACCCAAAGAGAGATGACACGTCATGAGGAGGGGCCCCGATGCTGAAGAGAGAGGTCAGACCAGAGGTCAGACGGTCAAGGCAGCCTCAAAACCTGTGCCTGATACTGATCCGCTCTTAACAGATAAGTCCTTGTTCCTCAGAGCGGGGGCCGCCAGGCACCAGCAGCTTCACCCAGGAGCTTGCAGACTCTCAGGCCCCGCCTCGGACTGATAATCCGGGTCTGCATCTAAACAGGATCCCTGTGCGCCCTGAAGTGCCAGCAGCTCTGCCCCCGGTGCTGTTATTAGCCCTCTGATTTGGGGGCTGAGGAATCTGAGGCTCAGAAGTAGAAGGGGGCATTGGCTGGTGTGGGGAGTTCAGGGACTCAGGGCACCTGGGCTTAAGGAACTAACTCAAGGGGCGTAACGTTCCCAGTGGGAGCAGGAACACGTGTGCTGAGGTGCTGGTGAATGTTTATCAACTGGCTCTCTGGGGAAAAATGTCCTGGCTCGTAGCCTTCACCCATTTCCGAGGGGTAAGTCCTCCCACCATAACGGGTTTCGAGCTATCCACGTGGTGTCCCTGAACACGGACTTGGAAAGAGGTGTGTGTGATTGGCTCTTGTGAGGTAGGAGCTGACTCCAATGCGTGCACATTTCTTGGTCCGAGAAAACGATCAGATGAAACAGAACTAACCCCTCCCCCACCAGCCTTAACGTGTGTCCTCTCCCTCCCCAGCCCTAAGTGTGGACAGGAGGCCACGAAGACCGATGGCAGGTAGACAGGAGGTGCTGTGCTGGTGCCTCTGCATACGGTTGGCCTTCGGTGCTGTACGTGTATGTGTCCCCTCCTTGGGGATGGGCCATCAGTGACACGGTCGCCTCTGCCCCCTCTCCCAGCTGAGCGTCAGCCTCAGCCAGCCTGCGTTTCAGTGAGCTCTCCAGGACATGGGCACTAGGCTTGGAGCCGGGGCCTGGGGAGCTATCAATGGCCAGACGTGTCTAGTTCACTCTTTTCACCTGAAAAGCCCGATTTCTCCTAAGATTCAGGTCACCGTGTGGGAGCAGCCCGAGCAAAAATGCAGCCCGGCACCAGGACCTGCCCAGCTGTGGGCTGTTTGGTGCCCGCCTCCCGGGCCCCCGGGTCTGGGCTGGCACTACCTCTCTCCTGAAAAGTCGTGGACAGCAGAGAGCCTGGGCAGAGTCCGAAGCTCTGGGTTCTGGTCTTCCCATTGTTGCTGTTTCATGAGCAACCCTGGAGGCCCATCTGTGACATTTACGCGCTTGTGTGGGGTACTTGTGCATTCACAAAGCACTGGGACGCAACGTGTCTCTATCCTCACAACGGTCTTGCAGGACAGGTGCTCTCATACCTTTTTCTTTTCAGTTAGATGAGGAAGCACGCGGCTCTGTGGCATTAAGAGAATTTCTCAAAGTCAACCAACGAGGCGGGCAGAGCTGCTGGCTGCAGGGCTCAGGGCCCGCTCCGCCCAGGCTTCCACTGTCTGCCGGGCCCCGTCACTCTGCTGTGTCCGGTCAACCCACCTGTGAGAAGGATGGACTCAATTCCCTTTAAAGCCCCGTCCGGTGCTAACATCCTGGGCTTTGCAAAAGGCCGGGGTCGCGGGGGTGGAGGGGTGGGAAATGGCAGGGGCTCTTTTATTTTTTTAAACAAACTTGCAAAGTTCTGTAGAGTGGACCAGTTAGATGTGAGGGGGTGGATACAGGTGCATGGGTGGGCGTACGTGGGTGATCAGGGATATTGAGGGTACGTGGGTGTGGACGTGTCTGCGTGTGTGAGGTGTGTATGTGAGCGTGTGCAGGCACACAGGGGTCCTGCTGGGGGTTGGCTGTCGTGAGCATGGGGATAGTTGTGAGTGCGTACAAGAGTGGTTGTGTCTGGGGGCTGTTTCGTGCGCAGGTGTGCTACTGGGTGTCCTGAGCCCGTGGACATGTTGCACAAGTGTGTTGCAGAGTGAGCGTGGATGTGTGAGTAAGTGTACCCGTGAGTGTGCATTCACATTGGGCGTTTGGTAGGCGAGCGTATGTCGGTGGAGAGAAGCATAGCGGGACAGGTTGGTGTCCGTCTTTCCACCTCTCCGTGACTCCCATGCTGTGCTCCCTGCAGCTCGCTCCCCAAAGGGCTCGTGAGGGGTTTTGGAGCTGAGCCAGACCCTGACTGCCCCCCACCCTGAGGGCCAGGACCCCCTCCCGGCCCAGCATGGGGGATCAGAGCCCCCGTCTGGTGGGCTAGTGCCCGCAACGGTGCTGGATTAGCGGCTGAGTGATACAATGGGCACATATGGTCCCGAGTGCCGGGTGCGGCCCAGGCCCCCTTACTCAGCGCCGCTAGGATTAGACCTAATGAAGTGGAAGGAGTTAACAGGCCCAGGAGGCCTGCTCAGACCCTGCGCTGTGGCTGCCTTTCACCACAGAGGTGTAATCCGCTTTGAAATCAAAGGTGGTACAAGTATGAATTTAAATTCGGTATTTACAGCTCCGGTGAGATGAAGTATTCTGGAAAGGTCTCTTCTTTAAGGGGTCCAGGGGTAGGGAGAGAGGAGGAGAGAGAAGCCATATGCTCTCAGAGGAGGCCCAGATTGGCCTAGTCCTGGCCAATGTGCCCCCAGGCCTTGGGCCAGAGGAAGGGGCAGCGGGGGACCTTGGGGGCAGCTGGAAAGGAGAAGGAGGGGCAGTACAATCGGTCTCCCACCCTCAATTCAGAGGGTCTGCCCAGTGCAGGGCTCCCCTGATCCCAGAGAGTCCTCAGAAGAGCTAGAGCAGAATTCTCGCCAAAGAAGGTCTTGGCCCCATTTGTTTTCCTGTTGGATTAAAAAACGTCTTTCAGTTATGGTAAAATACATACAACATAAAATTTGCCATTTTAACCATTTTCTAGGTGCACAGTTCAGTGGCATTAGTTACATTCACAATGCTGTGTAACCATCACCACTATTTCCAAAACTTTTTCATCGTCCCAAACGGAAACTCTGTACCCACGAAGCAGTGACCTCCTGTTTCCCACTCCCTGCAGCCCCTGGTAACCTCTAATCTACTTTCTCTCTCTATGATTTTGCCCATTCTAGAGATTTCATATAAGTGGAATCATACAATACAATACATACATACAATTGTTATCCTTTTGTGTCTGGTTTCTTTCACTTAGCATAACATCTTCAAGGTTCATCTATGTCGTAGGATGTAGCATAACTTCATTCCTTTTTGTGGCTGAATAATAGTCCATTGTGTGTCCACAACAAATTTTATTTATCCATTTATCTCTTTTTTTAAAGTTAATTAATTTTTTGGCTCCGTTGGGTCTTCGTTGCTGCGTGCAGGCTTTCTCTAGCTGTGGCGAGCAGGGGCTAATCTTCGTTGCGGTGCGCGGGCTTCTTGTTACAGTGGCTTCTCTTTGCTGTGGAGCACGGGCTTCAGTAGTTGTGGCCTGCAGGCTCTAGAGCGCAGGCTCGGTAGCTGTGGCGCGTGGGCTGAGTTGCTCTGCGGCATGTGGGATCCTCCCGGACCAAGGATCAAACCCGTGTCCCCTGCATTGGCAGGCGGATTCTTAACCACTACGCCACCAGGGAAGTCCTATCCATTTATCTGTTGATGGACACGAGTTATTTCCACCTCTTTGGCTGTTGTGAATAGCGCTGCTATGAACACTGGCATATTAGTATCTGTTTGCCGCCCTGTTTTCAGTTCTTTTTTGAATATACACCAAGGCGTGGAATTGCTGGGTCATATGGTAATATTATATTTAATGTTTGAGGACCCTCCAAACGGTTTTCCATAGCAGCTACACCATTTTACACTCCCACCAGCAATGCACGAGTGTTCTAATTTCTCCATATCTTACCACCATTTGTTTTCTGTGTTTGTTTTTTCATTTGTTTGTTTTGTTACAGCCATCTTAGAAGAGTGAAATTGTATCTCCATTTCCCTAATGACTAATAATGTTGAGCATCTTTTCATGTGCTTATTTTCCATTTGCATATCTTCTTTGGAATCTGGTCCAATTTTATAGAGAAGGAAGCTGAGGCTCTAATGTGTGGTGTGGCATTCTGGGCCCATTTTTTTTGGCCCCAGGCTCTCCACCCTCATATCCCCAGCAGCCACAAGGTACTCCCATGTTCCCCAGACACCTCTGGGACTCTGCTGAACTCTGGGCCGGGTAGAGGGGAAAGAAGAGGCATCCACTGTGTGCCAGCTCTGGGCTGGACTCCTTCCCTCTGGCCTGAGTCCCTTTCCCTCATGTCCATCCATGATAACTTCCTGCTTATTCCTCCAACACAGACAGCACCTCCTCCAGGGAGGACTTGGCATCCTCCTCTGGGCTCCCAGAAAGCTCTGTCCTTGTCACAACACTGAGTTCCTCATGGCAGAAGGTTAAGTTATAGTTTAGGTCCATGTTCAGGGGTTTTCTCTAAGAGCGGAAGCCATGCCTCTCCCATGGGTGCTCAGCTTGGAGCCCTGGAGCCAACGGGGGCTCCATGTGCTTTATTTTCTCCTCCTGCACCTCATCTCAAGCACTTGTTTGGGAGAGGGGTAGGGAATGGGAGAACATCCACACTTTCCAAAATTTATTGAGCACTTACTATATGGCAGGCCATGCTGAGCCCTTACATCATTTGTCTCAGCTTTAGGACAACCTCACGAGGTGTACGTGTTCTTATTACCTCCTTCAGAAAAATTCACCCCGTCACAGGTGGGCACAAGGGGACCTGCTTCCTGTTGTCCTTGCCTCTTTGATGGCCACCCTTCAGCCCTCCCAAGACTTCCCCTCTCCGGCAGAGTCCTTCTGTCTCTTGTATCATTTCATCCCATATCTGTCATGTCCCAGATTTGAATCAACAGGCCTGGTGATGAGAAATGATGTCTGACCCCTTCCCCAAGTGTAGGCCTTAGTGCATCCTAAACTCATCCGTAAGGATTAGTGAACCCTCTATCTGCTACGTAGGGTGGGGGTTATTCTCCCTCTGTTACAGATGAGGAAACTGAGGCTCAGAGAAATTAAGCAACTTGTCTGATATCACAAGACAGTGGAGATGGAGGCCAGCCTCAGTTTCAGATCTTTTGCTCAAATCCAGAGCTCTTTTCTCTAATCAGTTTGCCTCTTTAGATCCAAAAGCTTGTCTCATCAACCTCTAACAGATATTTTATTTTATTTTATTATTATTTTTTAAAATTATTATTTATTTAATTTATTTATTTTTGGCTGTGTTGGGTCTTTGTTGCTGCCCGCGGGCTTTCTCTAGTTGCGGCGAGCAGGGGCTACTCTTCATTGCGGTGCACAGGCCTCTCATTGCGGTGGCTTCTCTCGTTGCAGAGCACAGGCTCTAGGTGCGCGGGCTTCAGTTGTTGTGGCACACAGGCTCAGTAGTTGTGGCACATGGGATTAGTTGTTGCTCTGCGGCACGTGGGATCTTCCCGGACCAGGGCTTGAACCCGTGTCCCCTTCATTGGCAGGTGGATTCTTAACCACTGCGCCACCAGGGAAGCCCTAACAGACATTATAAAACACAACCCCAGCCTTAGGTTGACTTGCCTCCAGCCCTTAATGTTCTCATCCCCAAAATGGGACTCATAAAACCTACCTCTCACAGCTGCCGGTGGAGGTTATAATGAATGAAGAGCAAGCAGCACAGTGCCTGGCACATAGTAGGTTCTCCATCGTTTCTTTCCCTGCACTCTTTGGGCACCTACCGCCCCCCCTGTTTCCTTGAGGGTCTGCTGCAGTGGGAAATGAGAATTTCTGGGCTGGGGGGTAGTCGACCGCGTTTGAAGTGACAGTGACAGATGGGTGCGGTGGCTCTCCCAGGCACCCCGCCAGCCCTGCGGTGCGTGTCCGCCAGTCCCCGGACATTTTCTTCCTCCTCCTGGCCACGATGAGGTGTCATTTGCCGCCTGTCCCTTCTTGTCATCGATTTCCAAGTCGTTAATTAACGGGGCTTGTCAGCTGGGAAGATGAATTCTGTCCTCAGCTCTCGGGGCCTTTTGTTTTGGGATTGTAAATGTTATAGATCTCCCATGATGGAAGGCCATGGGGTCAGGGGGCGCCGGGCTGCCCAGTGGAGGTGGCAGGCAGGGAGAGGAGCCTGTGGGCCGGGCTGGGCCCCGCTGGTCTGGGACAGGCCCCCAGGGGCTCCTCACAGCGGCCTCTCTGGCTTGGCTACCTGGGATTGGGGTGGGAGGAATAGGGGAGTTTTTCTGTCAGCCAGAATTTCATTCTGGGAGAAACTGCCTTGTGCCAGATTGTGTAGATTCAGTCGTACCCAGGATGGGGACTGGCTGGAGTGGCATAGAGACCCTACTCAGTCTGATGGGGGAGACGCAGTTCCTAGCCGGGGAGAAAACCCAGTCGGTTGGGGGAGAGATAGCTCTGCCTTGGGACCCCCAGTCTTATGAAGAAACACAGATCCTACACTGGGGGAGTTAAAGCCTTGAAAAAATTGTTTTGCTGGCAAAAAAACGACTCAGAGTTTGGTTCAGCTGGGTTTGGATCCTGTTTCCGGGCATCTGAGCAAACCACTCCCTGGGCGGGCAGGGCCATGGGAGGTCTCAGGGCGGATCAATGGTTTCACCAAGAGCTGAGCTGAATTCCAGGCGGGCAAAACTGATGCCTAAGCACTCGGGCTGATATAAGAATAAAAATGACGCCCTTGGTTTTGATGATCTGAGCCATGGGATGTGTGTTTGTGAACTGGTAACCAACAGCATGGAGCAGCCCCATACATGTGGGAGACCCGGCTTCTCTCCCGCTAAGGACGGGGTGGGGCGGGGAAGGGAAGGCGCTTCATTTCCTGGGTAGTGGGGACTGCTGTGCCCTGAGCCTCGCCAGGACCGGCTGAATGCAGACGAGAGCTCAGGGTAGGCCCTCGGGAGACCAGTTTGAGCAACAAGATTGCTTCCGTCCTGCTGTGTGATTTGGGGGGATTTTCTTCCTGTCTCTGGACCTCTGTTTCCCACGAGAGGAGGAGAGCAGAGGTGCCCCCCACTCTGACGCTCAGGGTGGTGGGTGCAGCCCAGGCTTCCTAGCCAGACCCCTGGGGTGTGAACCTGGCCGTGATCTCTTATCTCGGCCAAGCAGTTCCACCCCTCTGAGCTTCATTTCCTGCCTGTAAGTCGGGGATAATTGTAGCCTATGCCTCTTAGGGTTGTTGTGATATTAAAATAGCTGTTATGGGGCTTCCCTGGTGGCGCAGTGGTTGAGAATCTGCCTGCCGATGCAGGGGACACAGGTTCGATCCCTGGTCCGGGAGGATCCCACATGCCGCGGAGCAACTGGGCCTGTGAGCCACAACTACTGAGCCTGTGCATCTGGAGCTTGTGCTCCTCAACAAGAGAGACTGCGATAGTGAGAGGCCCGCGCACCGCGATGAAGAGTGGCCCCCACTTGCCGCAACTGGAGAGAGCCCTCACACAGAAACGAAGACCCAACACAGCCAAAAAAAAAAAAAAAGGCTGTTATGGGTAAAGTGCTTAGGACAGTACTCGGCTCAGTAAATGTGACTTTATCATTGTCATCTGTGAGGTTGTACCACAAATGGGAGCTGAGCGCTGCCCACGGCCCAGCAGCCACATTGGCTGCTTTCAGCCCATTAAGCATTTATGGAAACCGCCGTGGCCGTCCCCCACCTCGGCCATTTCTTCACCCACTCTTCTTTCTGCTCCCTGGGGCCCTGATGCAGGGGGACTGCTCCAGTGTCTGCCTGCTGCTGGGCGTGCGCAGAGGAGATACACAAACCCGGTCCTCTCAGAAGCCCCCCGGCTCCCGAGGTCCTGCAAGAGCTGCAGGAAACGCAGCCTGGTCCGGGCAGCCCTGCCTGGGTTGGGGGGAGGGGCTGCCATAAGAAGCCCCAGAAGGTGGCTTCAGTGTCTGGGTGACTTTGAGAGTAATGGGCCTCCAAGAGCCTGTGCCCTCAGGCTGAGGTGAGACAGGGCCCTTGGCCTCGGTGGCAGTCCCAGGGGTGAGGGGAACACCTAAGCAGCAGCTGGCCACCCTCGGCCCTCCTGCAGAATCAGGGAGTTGCGGGCGCAGCGTAACACAACTTGTGGGCATGGGGGTCTCTGGGGAAGCCAGCTCAGGGAGTGCTATCCCAGGATATAGACTCCAGGGTGGGAGGCAGTGAGGGTGCTCCTCAGGCTCCCCACCCCACCTGTCCCAGGCCCCCATTACATAGATGGAGGAACTGATGCCCAGAAAGGGCCGCTTACCCAAGGGAACATCGGCGCTATTTGCAGGGCAGGGATTAGAATCCAGACATCTGGTCGCCATCCAGTGCTCTTTCCCCATCACCACCTGGTGGGATGAGGCCCAGGGCAGAAAAGGAGCCCGAGAGCCCCTACCCCATTCCCTCCAGACACCCCAAAACTTCCTTTCTGTGCAGTCTGGGCCCTGGCTTTGAGTGAATAAGTGAATAAACGAAAAATAATGAATGCTGTGGTTTTCTCCTCAACTCTAGTGGGGCCCTGGCTAGAGCCCTCCCCATTTCAGAGTGACCCCCCAATAGTCCCATTGGACAGATGGAAAACTAGAAGTGAGGGAGAGTGGCTGTGAAATGAACCTCTTTGGGAGCTGATGCTTCCTGGCTTCCCAAGGAGCCTGGGGTGGGGTGGAATGCCAGCTGGGAGACAGAAGAGCCATGCCTAGGGGGAGGTGTTGGTGGATGCCTGGGGTCCCTGCTCCAGGCCTGGGGTGAGGACTTCCCCTCTGCCAGGGCTGCACGTACCCACTTCCAGCCTTCAGAGGCAGCTTCTTCTCTCTGTCTGTAAATCACAGGCTAAGGGGCTGGAATCTGGGAGGAGGAGCTGGGCAGGGTGCTGTTGGGGAAATTTACAGCGGTGATTTTCTCCTCCACGTTGGGAGCTGAGGGGGCTGCAGTAACTCTGCTGTGGCTCCTTATAAATATCACCCACGCCTCTAGCCCCACGCTCCATTTACCACACAGGGGCAGGGGCAAGGCTACTGCAGGGAGGCTGGAGGGTAGACTTCAGGCAGAACTTCCCAGGCACCAGGAGGGTCGCAATGGGTGAGTGATGGAGGCAGCAGTGCACGGAGGCTGGGGGATGGATGGGATGGCCTACGGGGTACCACTCGTCCACTCGACAAATATTTAATGGGTGCCAGTTTGAGCCAGGCTCTGTCTGTGCCAGGTGCTGTTAAGCCTGACGGATGTGAGCTGAACCCACTGGGGCTCAGGGGCGAGATGGGCTTTAGTGGGATAAGCCCACAAACACATCCCCGTGGGACGGTGAGCCTGCTTGCAGATTCCTTACGGCCTGAGGGAGTCCTCCAGTGTCTGGGCTGGGTCTGAGGCCTGGGAGTTGCCTTCTCTGCCCACACTGACCTCCAATCAAGGTCTTAGTTACAGCTGCCTGCCCTGTGCTGGCCTGGTGGTGACATCTTCATGCAGCCCCGGGACCATCAAGTTTGCTCTTCTTTCCTCCCGGTCTCTCCCAAACTAGTCCCAGGTACCCCAGCTTTCTGTGGAGTTGGGCCCGGGCTGGGCCGGGCTGGGCTGTGGGGATAGCCCTGCCCATCTCCCTCCCATCCCCACATCTCAAAATGCCCCGAGTTCCAGGACAAGGACTCAGTTAAGAAACTGACACTTCTTGAGCAGTGGAGGTGAGAGTGGAAGGGAAGAGGACCAGGGTCATGTCCAAGGCCCTCAGAGAATAATTTAAGAGCTTAACAAAGATCCCAGAGCCAGAGGCAGCCTGGCGAGGAGGAAAGAGCACCGTAGGGATCAGAAAGCCTGATTCTTGGCTCGGTGACCTTTTGAATGTAACTTTGGGCAACTCACTGAGCCTCCATTGCTCATTTGTAAAATGGGGTTGAACACACCCAACACTGCCATGAGAATTAGATAGGAAAATACTTTGTAAATTGAAAGGGGTACATGTACAGATTAATAATAACAAACATTATCAAGCACCTATGCTAAGCCAGGCATTAACTTACTCAATCCTAACAGTCACCCGGGGGGGCAGACATTATTATAACATTTTATAGGCAAAGCTTCGTTCAGAGAAGTTAAGCCATTTGCCAGTCTCACAACGAGTGCTGGCAGAGCGGGTATTCGGGCTCAGACCTTTGCTTCCAAAGCCTTAAATTTCCACCCAGCGTCTGAGCTGGGTGGAGCACAGCTGGCCCCGACCTCACTCCGAGCTGTGCCAGCCACGGAATATAAGAACTAGAACAGTTTTTTCAAAAGTAATCTACCTGGGCTTCCCTGGTGGCGCAGTGGTTGAGAGTCCGCCTGCCGATGCAGGGAATGCGGGTTCGTGCCCCGGTCCGGGAAGATCCCACATACCGCGGAGCGGCTGGGTCCGTGAGCCGTGGCCGCTGGGCCTGCGCATCCGGAGCCTGTGCTCCACAGCGGGAGAGGCCACAACAGTGAGAAGCCTGCGTACGGCAAAAAAAAAAAAAAGTAATCTGCCTACTTTTACTAGGTAATGCACGCCCAGAGTACCAAATTCAAAAGGACAAATGGGTGAGAATAGGGAGTAAATCTTCCACCTACCCCTGCACCCGACCTCCCAGGTCCCCTCCTCGGAGGCAACCATTATTGCTTGCTTTATCGCGTAGCCTTCCAGAGAGAGCTGTAGCTATGCATATTAGGCATATGTATATTTATGTACATATTTTTATATATTTACACAGATAATTTAAATTTTTTATAAAAAGAGTCACCCACTGGGTGTACCTTATTTCTAGGAAGCACTTTCTGGGGTCAGAAGTGAGCTCCCCATTACAGGAGATGTTCAGGCAGAAGCTGGGTGATTGATGGGATGTTGCAGACGGAAGCCCACCACTGGGTAGGGCTGGTCTGTGCTTCTATCGGAATCTTCTCTATCCCCACATTCTGCAGAGGTGGAAGGGACGTGATCCGTCATACAGCGAGCCTGTAGAAAAGCTAGAGAAGATCAGGTGGGTGAAAATGACACAGAGGCTGAGCCCATGGGAAGATGCCCAACAGTGCTTGGGTCCAAGATGGGGGCAGACGGGGGAGGCCCAGGACATCCCAGGAGAGGGTCCACCGCGTGTGGGTTGATGTACAGCGTGTGTACTCCCGCAGCCCTTGCGTTTGTTTGTAAAGGCTCAGGCAGGAATCTGCCCTCGTGATCCTGAGGCCTCAGGTTTCAGGGCTCAGAGCTGGCCCTGGGGACAGAGTGGGGGCAACTGGCGTCTGACCCCCTAAACCCGGTGTCTCCACTGATCACCAGGCCAGATAAGGGGCAGGTCACCCGCTGACCTTAGGCCTTGGAGCCCTTGGTGGGGAGGGGGTGGGTAGTGCTACAGTTAGAGGGTCCTGCTCTCAGGAAACCCCCAAAGAACTTCTTGGCCACTGTTTCCCAGACATCACTCATCTGCATTCTGCTTTCACACTGCTGGCCACGTCCGAGTTCCCTGGTGTCTTGAAGCCGAAAGTACACATATTTAAGCACTCGGCTTGATCGATTTCTGCATGTGTTTCCCCCCATCACGATGTGGAGCATCTCCAGCTCCCAGAAGGCCCCCTCCCTCTTGCCGTCTCCCAGTTGGTACTCTACTCTCCAAAAGTAACCATAGAGTAGTTTTGTCTGTTTTTGAACCTCATATAAGTGGGCTCATCTACCAGGCCCTTTTCTTTGCCTTGTTTGCTTCACTCAGCATCTTTTCTGGGAGCTCCATTTGCCATGTTGGGTGAGGCCATAGGTTGCCCTTTTCACACACTGTATAGTATTTTATTCTATTAATACACCGGAGTTTACTTATCCAATATCCTGTTGGTAGACATTTGAGGTTTTTTCTGGGACTATTAAAAACATACTGCTGTGCACGGTCTTAACGTGCCATTTGGTGGATACACGAACACGTTTCTGTTGTGCGTACCTCTGGCTGGGTGGTGGGAGAAGATACTGGGTCATGGGTTTCACCCTCTAGTTCTGTTTATATACAGTATTGTTAATGGACCCACATCTGTATAAAATTTGACAGTGTACATACAGAAAAGTACACAACGTATATGGGAATTTCCAGATGAATTTTTCATGAAGGAAGGACACATACACCTGTGTAACCAGCACCCAGAATGAGAAAACATAACCAGAACCCCAGAGATTCCCACAGACCCCCTTGCAGTCTCAACACCCCCGCTCTCCTAACACCAAGGATCAGTTTTGATTTTTAAAACTTTATAAAAATGGAATCACAGGGGATAGGCCCTTCGGTATTTGGCTTCTTGCACTCAACATTATGTCTGTGAGATTCGTTCACATTGCGTGTAACAGTAGCTCGCTCTTTTTCATTGCTGTATAGTATTCCATTGTACGAATATCCCACGATTACTTTATCCACTCTTCTATTGGTGGACATTCAGATATTACCAACAGTCCTGCTCTGAAGAGTCTTGGACAGACTGGAGTATACACTCCTCTGTTTCTAGAAGTAGAATTGCCTAATGGACAAACCTCTTAAATACATTCACTGATTTTTAAATTAACAGACTTTATATTTGAGAGAACTTTTAAGTTTTCAGAAAAATTGAGCAGAAAGTACAGAGATTTCCCATATAACCCCACTCCCTCTGCCCACAGTTTCCCCTATTATTAACATCTTGCATTGCTGTGGTACATGTTACAATTAATAAACAAATACTGATATGCTATTATTAACAGAAGTCCACAGTTTATATTAGGGTTCACTCTTTGTGTTGTACAGTTCTATGGGTTCTAACAAATGCATAATTTCATGTGTTTGCCTTTTAGATATCACACAGAATAGTTTCACAGCCTTGAAAATTCTCTGTGCTCCACCTATTTATCCCTCCCTCCCCTCAACCGTGGATCTTTTTACTGTCTCTATAGTTTTGCCGTTTCCAAAATTTCATAGAGGGACTTCCCTGGCAGTCCAGTGGTTAAGATGTTGCCTTCCAATGTAAAGGGTGAGGATTTGATCCCTGGTCAGGGAGCTAAGATCCCACATGCCTCGCAGCCAAAAAACCAAAACATAAAAAAACAGAAGCAACATTGTAACAAATTCAATGAAGTCTTTTAAAAATGGTCCACATCAAAAAACTCTTTAAAAAAAATGTCATAGAGTTGGAATCATGCAGTATATAGCCCTTTAGATTGGCTTCTTTCACTTAGTAATACGCATTTAAGTTTGCTCCATCTCTTTTCATGGCTTGATAGTTCATTTCTTTTCAACACTGAATAATATTCTATTGTACGGACGTACCACAGTTTGTTTACCCAGTCACCTTTTGAAAGGCATCTGCTTCCAAGTTTGGGCAATTTTATCAATAAATATGCTATAAACATTCATGCACAGTTTTTTGTGTGGACCTAAGTTTCCAACTCATTTGGGTTAACACCAAGGAGTATGATTGCTAGGTCGTATGGTAAGAATATGCTTAGTTTTGTGAGAAACTTCCAACTGTATTCCAAAGTGACTATACCATTTTTCATTCCCACCAGCAATGAATGAGACTTCCTGTTGCTCCACATTTAGTGTTATTGGAATCTTGGATGTCAGCCTTTCTAATAGGTAGTTAATGGCATTTCATTGTTATTTTAACTTGCAATCCCCTAATAACATATGATGTGGAACATCTTTCACATGCTTATTTGCCATCTGTATATCTTCTCTGGTGAGATGACCGTTCACCTCTTTGGACCACTTTTGGAGTTGTTTGTTTTCTTACTGTTGAGTTTTAGACATCTGTGTATATCTTGGTTACAAGTCTTTTATCAAATATGTGTTTTGCAAATATTTTCTCCCAGTTTGTGGCTTGTCTTTTCATTTTCTTAAAATACATTCATTTAAAAAATGAAACTTCATATCACAGCAATAATGGGGAAACCAGAATCGTTTGCCATGAAAGAAGGTAACCATAAAAAAATAAAAGAGAAAATCCCATGTTATTCCATTCTAGCGAGTCCTGTCACCTGCTCCAGAGCTCTGAGCCTGAGGCTTAATCTCTCCTGTTAAAAAGGGAACAAACACATGGTAGAGAAGTGCAAGCTGTACTAGCACCAAACCAAGACCTTCTCCTGGTCAAAATCAGAAAGTTTGAAAAATAATTGAAGGAGTAACCTTTTTCTCTGTGTACCAGATGTTATTTGATGCTGGCCAAGGTATCTCCTAAATAATCTTTGGGAATCACTGATACAGTCTACTCCTTGGCCCCTGCCTCTGAAGTCCTTTGATCTTTCACCCTGTGTGTGCACACTTCCAGTGAACAGGAAATCCCTCCCTTCCAAGACAACCCATCTCTCCAGAGGCGGCTGTAGTAGGAGGCTCTTTATTTTATCGAGCTAAAATCTCCCTGTAACTTCCCCCATTGGTCTTCTCTCTCCACCTCGGGGACCCCAGGATCAAAGCCATTAATTTCTCAGAGCCTCAGTTTCTTCATATAAAAATTGGGGGGCATAATACTCACTTACCAGGGAGTTTTAATGATGAAATGAGATACTGCATGTAAAGTGCTCAGCCCCAGGCCTGGTGCCCAGAGATGTGGGAAGAAATGAGCCTTTCTGTTGATTCTACTGTGAATTCCTCCATAGGAGGAGGTGGGGAGGGGTTGGTACAGTTTTATCTGAGGAGGCAGGCAGTGGGGGCTGTTTCTTAGTGCTGGAAGTGGACTCGGAGTCCTGAGCCTTAGATATGAACTATGCAGTTTTGTGGATAACTTGCTGTGTAACCTTGGGCAAATGACTTTCCATCTCTGGGCCTCAGTTTCCTCACTTATAAAATGAGGTATTGACCTAAATGAACTTTGAGGTTCCTTCTGGCTCTAAAATTCTTATCCAAGATACAGTGCATTTCAGGTGAGGAAAATGGTACAAGAAAAGATTGGGGAGCTAACTGAATCGGACATTTGGGGAGATGAGAACCCAGAGCCTTTTAAATGTACAGGAAAGCACTTAGCATGGCGTCTAACTCAATAAATTCTTTTCGCTTTCTCTGAGCAAAACTTTCCATTTCCACATCTCTACTTTCTCCATTAAATAGAGGATAATGTTATTGAACCAAAATCCATTCTCCTCTTCTTCCAAAGCAGTGAAGGTGTGGCTTGGCACATGGTTGACCAGCTAGGGACCAAATTCCCCCACCCCCTTGTAGCTTGGTGTGATCAAGTGACAACTTCCCCACTAATGGAATGGGAGCTGAAGCGATGTGTTGCTACTTCTAGGCCTGGCCCTTAAAACACTACTCATGTGCTCTCTCCATGTCTCTTCTTCCTGGAGACATTACGTGGACATGCCTGTGACCCAGCATGACCATGCAGACAAGGGCAGCACCAAGGGCTGTTGGAGAGAAACTTGAGGAAGCAGCAGGTTCTTGTCTGTGTGGAGCAGCGCAGCCCTCCTACCTACCCTGTTACATGAGAGCAGTGGACTCCTTGTTACAGCAGCTCAGCCTTTTGCCAGGACCAACACGATGTCTCTGGGTGACTGAGGGCAAAGAGGACATCAGGTGGCTCCTCAGTGCTGAGTTCTGAGGGTTTCTGAGGGCCAGCTCACTGCTCTGTCCTGCAGAGCTCAGTTCTTTGGCCCCTCTCCCTGGGTGATGGCTATAAGTCCGTTAAAATGAATGGAAGATTCCTATTAAAAAAAGGAAAGAGAAAGAAAAAGAGGTAGTTCTCTTGTTGCCTAATGGTTAGGATTCTGGGCTTTTACTGCCATGGTCCGGGTTCAATCCCTGGTCGTGAACTGAGACCCTGCAAGCCTTGGTGTGGCCAAAAAAGAAAGAAAGGGGGCGGGGAGAGGGAGAGAGGGAGGGAGGGAGGGAGGCAGGAAGGAAAAGAAGGAAGGGAAAGAAGAAAGAAAGAAAGAGAGAAAGAAAGGAAGGAAGGAAGGAAGAAAGAAAGAAAGGGAGAAAGGGATAGAGAGAGAGGAAGAGGGAAGGGAGGGGGAGAGAGTAGGAGAAGGGAAGTCAACCATGAAGCCAAAGAAAGAATCCTAGGGTCACAGAGGTGTAAGAGGTCTTAGAGATGGTCTTCTCCACCTGCAGCCCTCTCAGCCACCATGGCTTCCCCCTTTTACAGAGTCTCCCTTTTGACTATCTGGGAGGTATAGTCTTAGCTAAACCAAAATATTTGAGAGTTGGTGGGAAGCGGGACCAAGCGGGCAAGGGCACGCGTGTTGCTGTCCGTGGTTCTGAAATGCCTCATAGGCGTACAAGTCTCGATTATTTCTTCCATTCTGGGATATCGATGATTCCGGTTCATTCTCTTCTAGGAATTCTGAACCAAGGAAGAGAAGAGGGAGATCATGGGGCAGAAATGAGGTCACTGAAATAGAAGGGCTTAGGAAGAGAAGCTATAGCGAGGCACAGCTGTGACAGATTGTCAGGGAGAAGCAGAGAGACTTTTGTTTTGACATTTTTTTTCAAACAACTGCAGTTACCTGGAAAGAAATCAACCACTACCAACAATAGCCTAAATATAAAATGACTGAAGAAGAATAAGAAATGTATGTTTCAAGTGATGCAAAGCGGTGCACGTGTCAACATGAATAAACTAATTCAGATGGGCATGCAGAACACAAATAGGAGGGGTGATGGGGTTGACTGTACTTAGTCTTTGTGTTTCTGTTCTTGCCTGATGAAAAATTTGCAATTTTTACACTGTCACAGAGCAATCAAAACTGTGATTATGTTTCCCAATTTTGACAGCTAGTTTCATATACTTTAAGTAGTTCTATTCTGTTATAGACAATTTAAACAATTTGCTCTTCCCTGGAAAGTTAAGGGAGGACTACACATGCCTCTACTTCCCACTAAGCCCATATGAGAGCAAGCCGTAGAGCTGGAATTTCTTGATCCCTGCTCTAAGTGCATGGTGCATAAGAACTTATTTATCCTTCATAATGACTCAGAAAGGAAGGTGCCCTTAGAGCAGATGAGGAAACAGAGTGTCAGAGTGGTAGGTACCTGGTCTGAGGCGACCAGCTGGAAAATGGCAGGCTGAGATTTGAATCAGGTAGTTTGGCACCATATATTTCCTTCACAGCCCTTCCAAACCTTGGTGTCTTCCTTGGTAATAGCACAGAGCTGAGGTCCATTTGCTGAAGGGAGATGCAGTGATAGGGGGTCCTACAGATCTGCTATGCAAGGGAGGGACAGGGCTGATCTTGGTGGGAGACATGGGGAGGAGAAAGTAAGCTCCTGCTGAGACCTGGGTTCCAGCACCCCTTCATGCCCCAGGGAGCTCTGGCCAGGGAGGAAGATCCAATTTCCAGGCATGGTTGAAACCAGAGCTGGGCTGCCCCCTCCCACTTGCCTCCTGTGTCCCTCCCCGATGTGTGCTGATGTGGAATAGGCCGAGGACACAAGGGGAGGTATTGTTCCTGCCCCCACCTTGCATGACCCAGCTCTCAACGGAGCGTGGAGGAGTTTGTGTAACTTTCCTGGGGGTTAAGAGCAGGTCAGCACAGGGCTGCAGCTCAGGCTACTCTCCCAGCAAAAGGAGCCTCAGGCTAAACCAGGCGGCCCCGTGGGAACAGCAGCACATACCTGCTGCCCATGCCCTGAAACGAGAGGGCAGCCTGAGCTGCTGGGTGTGAAGACGCAGACCCCAAATCCCCCAGCTGCCCTCCTCCCAGCCTGGGCCTTGGGCACAGAGGCAGATCACAGAAGCCAGGACTGACAGGGAACTGGAGACAGGCAGCCCAATGACCACATTTGACAGATGGGCATAATCAGGCCCGAAGAGGAAATAGGAGCTAACATGAATTGTACACCTTACGGAGTGCCATTCATTCATTCACTCATTCATTCATTTGTTGAACAATCACTTGTTAAGTGTGGACACTGAGGGGTTCATTACATTTCTCATTCAGAGGAGGAAATAGAGGCTCAGAGAGGGCAAGGATCTTTCCAAAGTCACACAGCTGGTTTGCGTCACATCTACTGAGTGTCAGCCCTAGACTCTCACCTGTGTACCGTACATGCAAATGTGTATTTATATATGGTTCCTAGAAAGTCAGATGAAGGGGGAGCCTTAAGAACCTATCTGACCCATTCTCCTGTCTCCTGGCAAATATGACTGAGTCTGTTCCACTCAGCAATTCATTTGGTGTCTATTCTGGGTGAAGTACTTAATTGATTCTCTTCTTCTGGAAAGATTTCCAGGAACAAACCAACCTCCTGTGTTGGGGAGTTAGTCCTAATAAGATCGTTCCTCCTTTACTTTAAGCCCTTTTCATTTGTCCTACGTAGGATGGGAACATCAGTTGTGTTTCAAGCAAAGTTCTTCCCCACCACAGGGTGAGTGAAGGCTGGAATAAGGCCATGAATATGGAAGTGCAAAGGTGTGTTCACTCCCTGGCATCTGGTGGAGAGTCAGAGCTCAACAGAGACTGCGGGGATGAAAGAAAATGCACATGAAATTCAACATTTAAGCAGTGCTTCAAAAGTTTACAGATGTTCATAGACACTCTCCTCTCACAAAGCAATCCTGGAAGGCAGGCAGGCAGGCATTTTATTCCCATTTCAAAGATGAGAAAGTCGAGGCTCAGAGAGCATAAGTGGGTTGCTGAGAGCCACAGAGCTCACGAGCAGCAGAGTTGGACCTGCACCCAGGCCTCTTGACTCCCAGTCCAGTGCTCTTTCTATGATGCCATGTG
The DNA here is from genome assembly GCF_963924675.1 of Phocoena phocoena. Classification (NCBI taxonomy): domain Eukaryota; kingdom Metazoa; phylum Chordata; class Mammalia; order Artiodactyla; family Phocoenidae; genus Phocoena; species Phocoena phocoena. The sequence continues at coordinate 26,815,302 of NC_089237.1, read as the reverse complement.
ATTCAGGTACCTGTGCGTGGTACGAGTGGGCAGGATGGTGTCGTGACAGTGGCAGGTGTGTGTCTCTGGCATTCTTTCAGGGAGGGCAACGCTCAGTTGGGCTGGAGCCGTTTCTTCCTTTCCTGGAGTGGAGGTGGAGGAGGGGCCTCTATCCGGCCAGATGTGTTGGGAGGAAGAATGAGTTCATGGCTTGGGTTAATGATCCCTGCAGCCCACATCACTGGGTGGTGGGAACAGGTGGCCAAAGCCAGGCTGATTGTCCAGGGAATGAGGGTGACTGAGTTAGGGGGCACCAGCTGCGGTCCACTCCTCCCACCCCCAGGGAGATGGGACATGGGATATCTCATCCCACTATCCCCACCTTGGTTCGAACCCTCATCAGCATTCATCCTGGCCATTACAACTATCTCCTAACTGGTCCCCGGTCCCCAGCCCCATCCAGTCCCAAGCTTCCTCCTTGCTGCTGGCAGAGCTGGGTTTATACAGGTCAAACCTGCTCATGTCACTTCTCTCCAGAGAATCCTTCAAGCCCCTCTCCCCCAAGCGCAGAGCCCAACTCCCAATGAGGCTCTCAGCATTTGGCCCCAACTTACCCTTCTAAACTTGGGTACAGAACTCCCTTTAGGCACCCTGTGCCCTCACAGTAGTTCCCCCCACCTTTGTCCTTGCTCTTCCCTTTACCTGGAATGACCTCCCCCTCAGGCTCTGACACTGACCTTTCCCTCTTTTCAACTTGCAACTCAGTTTTTCTCTTGCGACATTTCCCACCTTTTTACTTGTGATTCTGTGCATTTTATCTCCTGACCTGGACCGTGAGCTCCTCAAGATATATCTCATTTAGTCTCCTCTGGCCCCGGCACAGCAGTTACTCATGGTAGGGGTTTAGTAGCCTATAGAGGGGTGGGCGGACAGGAGAAGGGAGTGCAAGCTCCAGAGCCAAGCTGTGCCTGGATTCAAATCCTGCCTCTGCCACTCATTAGCTGTATGACTTAAGCAAGGTGCTTCACACCTGTGCCTCAGTTTCCCTACTGTCAAATGGGGGTAATAGTATCTGCTTCATGGGGTTCTTTGAGGATTACATGGGGTAACAGATGTAAAACATTCAGGACAATACCTGGTACATAGTTAGTATTCAATAGATGTTAGGTATTATTAATAATTTAGTCCTATCAATGGGCTTGACAAGATTTTCTTTTTAAAAATTTTTTTATTTATTTATTTTTGGCTGCATTGGGTCTTCATTGCTGCATGCGGGCTTTCTCTAGTTGTGGTGAGCAGGGGCTACTCTTCATTGCAGTGCATGCGGTGCAGGCTTCTCATTACGGTGGCTCCTCCTTTTGCGGAGCATGGGCTCTAGGCACGTGGGCTTCAGTAGTGTGGCATGCGGGCTCAGTCGTTGTGGCTTGCGGGCTTATTTGCTCCATAGCATGTGGGATCTTCCCGGACTGGGGCTTGACCCCGTGTCCCCTGCATTGGCAGGCAGATTCTAACCACTGTGCCACCAAGGAAGTCCCGAGATTTTATTTTCAAATGAGAATTTCAAATGGAGAGTAAGAATTACAATTTATTGAGCACCCACTATGTGCCAGTCAGGGTGCTAAGATTTCCACATGCTTTTCTTCATTTAGTCCTGGCAAAGGATGCTGGGAGGTAGGCAGTGCTCCCATTTTTCATATGAAGGATCTGAGGTTCAGAGATTAAGTGATGGACTTGTGGACACACAGGTAAGAAATTATGGAGCTGAACTTGAACCCAGATCTGTGTAACTCCGTGCTCTAGCCTTTCTTTCTGTTCAACCCTACTGACTCAGGAATCCAGAGAGAGATCCCTGTGAAGTGGTCCCTGGAAGGAGGCACCCCCTTTGCCGCTCCACAAGGCTCAGCACCCTTCTCAGTCCCTCTCCAAGGTCTATCCCTCCAGCGAGCAGTGGAGCTGGTACTGAGGTCAAGGTGTGGTCTCAGGGACTGGGGAACTTTCCTGAATCTCTCTCTTCTTTTCTTCCTCAGCAGCTGAGCCAGGACTGCCTCTTGGGCTCAGCCTGTTGACTCCAGGCCAATTGCAGATGTCACATCAGGCCTGGATCCCAAGGGGCAGCAGAGTACAGGCAAGGTGCCTATTCCGGGGGCCATCACAAGGGCGCCATTGTACCTGTTACCCAGGCCCCAGCTGAGTGATAGAAAGCAGGGGCTCTTTGGAAGCTAACCCACCTGTGCTGGAATCCTGGCTCTGGCACCCCCTCAGCTGGCCTCGAGCAAGCTACTTAAGGGCAAAGGGACTCAGTTTCCCCATATGCAAAATGGGGAAAATAATCCCTATTCCCCAGATTGCTATGAGCATTAGTTAAGATGGGGCTTAGTAGGTGCTCAGTAAACACTAGTTTCCCCACCACTGGCGCTCCCCCAGGATCTTACTCTGAGGGCCTTGTCTAATGCATTTGAGAAGCAGACCTGCCTGGAAGTCCCCCCACCCCACCCCAGGCAGCCGAAATTGCCTGGGGAGCCTGTCCTGTCCACCTTCTGTCCGAGGCCCTGGTCACTTTGGCCTTTCCCTCTAGGTGTGGAGTGGGGACAGGACTCAGCCTGGTCCTGCCTAGACCACTTTCCTGTCCCTTTGGGGGGGGTTTTAAGTCCCCCCTGCGGATACATGAGCCCCAGGCCCTGGGCTGGCTGGGGAAGGAGGTGCACAAGGCCCCAGTCTGCCTGCCCCTTGGCCAAATTCCTGGCATCCCAGCAGGAGCCAACCTTATCCTCGCCTCAGTCAGGTCAAGGGATCCCCCCATCAACTTCAGTGCACCTTAAGGAGGCTCATCCTGGACCCCAGTCAGTGGCTTTATCTGCTCCATGCCCTAGGGCCCCTGTAAGGATGACGTGCTTATTCACACGTTACAGATGGAGAACTTGAAGCTTGGAGAGCATATAACAGGCTGCACCACTGGGAAATGCCTGGGCTGGAGCTCAAGTTTACCTAGCTCCAAAGTCCACAGTCTTTCCCCCATACTCCTTGCCTCCCGGGTCCCGGCCCTGGGAGGAAACACTCCAACCTCACCACCTAAGGAATGAAGCTCCCTCACCACCTAAGTAATGTGGCCTTTGCTTTGAAAGGGCCTTGCTTCTCCTTGCCTAGAATGCACTCCCTTTGCTCTATCCCAGAGATGGGGAAAGAAAGATGATGAATTCCCTGGGGGGAGGCAGAGAGAGTCTGAAGACCACAGTGGAAGGAATTGGCCACTGAAGCTGAATGATAACAACAGAGGTGGGCTTGCCCTGGACTGGCCTCACTGTGGCCAAAATCCCCTGGTAAACATGGCAGACCCCAGGAGGGAGCAGGCTGCCTAGAATAGAAGTGAAGGAAAGTAGATTAGGGGTTACTCTTTTGGCTTTAACTGTGAGGGCTTGCTCGGTGTGCTAACCTTGCAACACACAGCGTGCATGTCTGTGAAGACTCTTGGTTGCAAGTGAGAGAAAACCCTCCTAAAATAGGCATCAGAAAATGAAGGGAATTATTTGTTTTCATAGTGGAGTAGTTCAGGTATAGGTCTGGCTTCAGGTATAGTTTGATTCAGTGCCCAAATGACATCACTAGAAGTCATCTCTCAATTTGGTTGCCCATGGTTGTCTCCATTCTTCAGCTCCATAAGGTGGCAAAAATAGCTGTGCTGTACTAGGATAGATACCAACTCACTACAATGGAAAGGAAGGCACTTTCCTTTCCCAGAAGCCCCAGCTTTCACTGGCTCTGATTGGTTTATATGCACACCCTGGAATCAATCACTGTGGCTGGAGGTGAGGGTGGGGGACACAAAGATTGAATTAATCCAGAGCCCATCCCTGGAGTTATGGGTGGTACAATCCACTCAAACCCCCTGGGGATGGGGAAGGAGTAGTGTCCCAAAGGGAATTAGGGATTTGGTCCTGAGAAGGGGCAGCAACTGCTGGGCAGTCAACAACAGTGTCCCCCACACCATCTCCCTGGGCAAAGAGAACTCCAGTGCCCATTCAGACAGCCCAGCCTTGGTTCTGAATTCTCCTCTCTGCCCCGCTCCTTTCGTCTCATCCCATTTCACTCCTGAACTTGCAGCTCAGGCTCTGTCTTAGGTCAGGGTCCCTAGAAGCAGAGCCTGAGACAAGGATTTGGGTACACAAGATTTCTTGGGGGTGTGGTCTCAGGAGAAAGGGCGTGAGAGAAGCAGAATTAGGCAAGGGAAAGAGCTAAGCAGGGATGCAGTCTCAGCTTCAGCCTGACCCCCCCAGGGAGCTCTGGAGCATCAACTGCTCCCGAGGTTGTCCCTTCTCGAGGCAGGGAAGCCAGCCTCTTGCGCTCCCCTCCTTCCCCCATGCCAATCACTCAGTGGTTAAGGGTTACCCAGTATGCATGTCCTCTCGGGAGGCAGCTCCCATTCACCAAGGGTGATCCTCCAGAGGTGGGGGCAGCTCAGAGCCATTAACAGCTAACACTCATAGCAGCAACGAGGGTTTGGGCAGAGTCCACTACAGGCTTTTGCTTGCCCTTCAGACTGAACACTTAGTCCTGTTTCTTCGGCAGCACTCCCTCAGAGACCTCCCTGGGCTAAGTCACCATACTTCTCTGGTTGCTTGTAAATGCCTCTCCAAACTTGGTGGACTCCAAGGGCCTCCTACCTTTGACACTGCCCCCAAGGCGGCGCATGGTCCTACCTGGCTCCTGGAGCAGGAACCAACCAGAGATAGGTATCCTGCCCTGGGATGCAGCCTCCTGCAGAAGCAGCATTTATATGGGGCTGCCACGGAGGAGGGCAGAGTCAGTGGCCTCCTGGTTTCCTCACTCCTCCCTAGTCTGACCTTCATCTGCTACTTCAGCACTGGGATTCCTGGGATATCTCCTGCCCACCTTCTAGTGAATGCCGCTGAGCCTCTTTCTAGGATGGTCAATTCTGCTGGTCCTTCCAGTTCCCCAGCCCTGGATTCTTCTTTAAGCAGCTGATCCCCTCTGACAAAAGTGGTTCAAGCGAGCTCTCTTACCAGGTGCCAACTGCGTTTGAAGGCTTTACTTGGCCTTGTTTGGGGGCTTGGCTTATCTAGTTTAAGAGTAGCCACCCTATACAAACTTAAAGGACAAGCAAAAAATGTTTGCAGAGATAGGACCAACAAGGGGTTAATGCTGTAATCTACAAAAAGGTTTTATAAATCAATAATTATATATATGAACACGGCAATAAAAAAATGGGTCAAAGGACTTGAATGAGCAATATTATAAAAGAAGGAGTAGGAATCATCAATATTCATATGAGAAAGTGCCTGACCTCACCAGTAATCAAAGAAATTCAAATTAAAGCAGCGATGAGGAATCATTTTTTTCGCTTTTCCAATGGGCAGATATTCCAATGAGGGTGTAGAGAAATGGCCACCTTCGTGCCCTGGTGATGGGACAACAGGAATGTAAAGAGGTACATTTCTGGAGGACAATTTAAAAAACTTGGCAAGCCTGAAACCTTAGAATCTGCAATTCGACTTCTTGGAATTTATCCTAAGGAAACATAGGAAGATGTGCCCAAGGATGTATGTGCAGTGATGTTTACCTCAGCACTATTTATAATGACGCCCCCCAAAAAAGGAAGTGACATAATGATCCATCAATAGACAACTGGTTAAATCAATTATAGTTCATTCATATAGTAGAATATTATGCAGCCATTAAAAATGATGCACATCTGAAATAAGTCAGAAAGAGAAAGACAAATACCATATGATATCACTTATATGTGGAATCTAAAATATGGCACAAATGAACCTATCTGCAAAACAGAAACGGACTCACAGACATAGAGAACAGACTTGTGGTTGCCATGGGGGAGGGAGAGAGGGAGAGGGACGGACTGGGGGCTTGGGGTTAGTAGATGCAAACTATTACATTTAGAATGGATAAACAACAAGGTCCTACTGTATAGCACAGGGAACTATATCCAATCGCCTGGGAAAAACCATATGGAAAAGAATATTTAAGAAAGGATGTGTATATGAGTAAAACTGAGTCACTTTGCTGTACAGCAGAGATTGGAACAACATTGTAAATCAACTAGACTTCAGTTAAAAATACGATGCACATCTGTGTCCACTGACATCAGAAGAGCCCCATGATCCTTTAAATTTTAAAAAGTTACAAAATACATAGAGTATGCTTCATCTATGTTGAATTTTATACCTAGGTGTAGATAGGCCCAGGAGGTTGTCTGGAAGGATGGTCACCTGTTTCTGGGTGGTAGGAATAGTGGGTTCTGTGGATTGTGCCTTCTTCGGGTAACCAGTGTCACATGGCCCTCTGGGCTTGCCATTGCCCTGCCTTCTCATTCTGGTGGAACTTAACTCACCCCAGGGTCAGAATGACCGGCTGTGCCCCTTGTATAGGCCCAAGGGGATTGATCATGGGGACCCGAACCAATCTGGATTGTTCTGGAGCTCCTGAGAAAGACTGTGTTACATAACAAAGCTCGCCGAAAATTATCGGTATAAAACAACAACCATTTAGGAATTTGGAGAGTGCACAACTGAACTGGCTTATCTCTGATCCATGAAGCCCGGGGCCTCAGCTGGGAAGTTGTAGATGACCAGAATGGCTGGAGGCTGGAATCATCTGGAGAGCTCTTCACTCACACGTCTGACACCTAGGATGACTTGCAGGCTGGGCTTAGCTGGAGCTGTTGACAGGAGCAACCTACTCATGGGCTGCACGTGGCTTGGGCTTCTGATAGCATGGCAGCTGGGTTATAAGGGGAGGGGAGAATTTGGAGAATACTTCAAGAGATGAAGGTAAAAGCTGCAAAGCTGCTTCGGTCTCAGCCTCGGAAATCATGCCGGCATCACTTCCTTCACATTCTATTGGTTACTAAAGCCAGCTCATATCCAAGGGGAGGGGAACTAGATTCCACCTCTAGTTGATGGGAAGTGCAAGGTCACATTGCAGAAGAGCAGGTGAGAGGGGAGATAGTGTGGGCTCTTGTGGAAAGGGCAGTCGGCCACAGACAGTCTTTCTTTCCCACTGGACTCAAAGTTGAGAGATGTGAGATTTGGAATAGCCAGAGCCACCTTGGAACCACAAAAAGGAAGCCTGGAACTTCCCTGTTGGCTCAGTGGTTGAGAGTCCGCCTACCGATGCAGGGGACACGGGTTCATGCCCCGGTCCGGGAAGATCCCACATGCCGCGGAGCAGCTGGGCCCGTGAGCCATGGCCGCTGAGCCTGCGCGTCCGGAGCCTGTGCTCCGCAACGGGAGGGGCCACAGCAGTGAGAGGCCCGCGTACTGCAAAAATAAAAAGGAAGCCTGTGCAGGAAGTCACCTTGGACGAGAGCCAAGGGATGTGTGAGAGCCAGAATGAGAGAGACAGAGACACAGAGAGAGGGAATATGAATATGAATATGAAAGGGAGAGAGACCAGGTCCAGAGGGCATCATGTGAAGCCAGCCCCACCCCTGGCTTCTCAGTCTCAGGAACCAATAATCTCCTTATGCTTAATCCAGTTTGAGCTGGTTTTCTATCTCTTGCAGAAGAAATGGTCCTAATCGATATAAAGGGATTTTACAAGAATAGTACTCCCTCTTCTTAATACTTTTTCATATGGTTGAATTTTCTACAATGAGTTTGTCACATTTTCAGTGTTTAAAAAATTAAACAGCCATTTGTGAGTCACCAATGGCAGCTACCATGACTTTAATAACCTCCCATTTTGATCGATTGGAAGACTAACATCCTTTGCCTTCCATGATCTTTTGTTTGTCGGAGTGCAACACCCACACTCCCATCCCACCATCCCTCGCTAACTCCTCAGTGTTCTCTGAGCTTCAAGCACCTTCCAGCTATCCCATCCGATGTACGGTTAACTGGTGGGAGGGTTCCGGTACAGCATGGTTCCTAGCCCCCAGGATTCCTCAGTCCAGGTAGGAGACAGGGGCAGGCAGAATCATTCTGATCAAGGGCTCTGCGTGCTAGGATGGAAGTACAACGTGCTGTGGGAGGAGATGGAGAAAAAGGGGGAAATTCTTACCAAAATGGAGTTGAAGGGGGCATTCCAGGCAGAGAGACCAGCTTGAGCCAGGTAGTGAGATCATACGATGTATGGTTCACATGACACAAAGCAAGTGACAGCAAAATAGGCAGCATGATATGGGGGCTTCAGGGGAGACTTAGATGACCTGTTGGAACCTAAGCTGGGAGGGCCTTGAATGCCAGGATAAGGAGTTTTAGCTTTGTCCTGAAGATAATGGGAGACACTGGAGAGATTTAAACAGACAAGTGTCATGATCAGATTTTGAGATGGGATGGTATCTCTGATGAAGGTGTGGCTAACAGATGAGGGAGGCCTGAGACCAGGTAAGCAGCCATTGCAATAGTCTAAGTGATAAGTAGTGAGAGCCTAAGTCGCCTTGCATCCTTGTAGCTAGTCTGTCCAAGCCTCACCGAAGAGCGGGCCTTCCTTGCTGCCTATGCCCAGATCCTGGGTTGGGGGAGAGAAGGCATTCTGGTGTCCTCCAGAGTCATACTCTGACCTTGAGACCTCGTCCTGCCCAAGCTGCATCCATACAGTTTCCCCACTCTACCCAGATCCTGGTTCTAGGTAGTGTGTGTGAGAAGCAGGGGGTGTTTGTATCTACTCTCATTCAATCTACCTGACTGAGGAATACCCAGACTGGAGGCAAGTCTTCAAATCACAAAAGGTGAAAACAATAAAGACAAGAACAATGATCACGTATTGCAAGACGACGGTGTAAACACTTGACATGGATTATCCCATTTCCCCCTCTTGGTAAGCCTCTGAGGCAGGCCCCAGTGCCCTGTCCACTTCATAGATGAGAACATGGAGTCTCTGAGTCAATGCAATAGCCACTCACACTGGAGGTGCCCAGGTCAGGGCATTGCCTGAAGATTCTACCCCAGCAGCTCTGAGGTCCTTGGTCTTCACAAGTGGAATGCAGTGGCCCACTTTCTCCTGCCACTCATCTGTCCAAGATCAACAAGGATGTCCCCTCTTCTAGGCAGCCCCCGACCACTCTGGTCCCATCCCCACCCACGCCAGTGGGGACAGGTTTCCTGCTCCCTTTCCACTGCCCCAGCATACATCTCACCACACTAATGGTTTGCTTGTCTGTACTACGGGGCCAACTCCCTGAGGAGAAGCAGGCAGCTCTCACTCACCCTGTGGCCAGCACCCACCCAAGCAGACTCACACGTTAAATGGTCAGACGTTGAAGGGAGGGGTAGGAGGTGCCCCCACTTCCCCACCAGAAGGCGATGGGGCCTTCTGGCTCTCCAAGGGCTGGGCTGCCTCCCCTGACTCCCCTGAAACCTTCCCCACCCCTGCACGGAGGACCAAGGAGGGTCTTTCCGAAGTTATGCGTCCTCCATCATTACTACTGCTCCCCACCCCTTGCCGTTTCTTTTCCAAATAAAGGTTCAAGTTCAAGGACTGCTGATAACCTCTAAATGGAGAGAGGCTGGTCCCGGCTCAAGTCTCATATACCGGGGTGCCCAACCCATGACCAACCCGGAAAAAAATGAGAGAGTAAGAGGGAAAGGGATGAGCTGGAGGCAGATGAAGAAGCGAGAGAGCAAAGTGCCTTCTCCTTTGGAGCCTCTTTTGAGTCAGGGATGTGGAGAAGTGGGGGAGGAAGCGGCACAGCCTTTAGCAGACACAATTGAGCAGTTGTGGTGTGCAGCAGCCTGTGGTACTTAAACACAATAGCTGATCTAATCACCAGCCTCATTCTCTGGGAAGCTTTTTGCTGCATTTTAGCACAGAAAAGTGTTGCCTTTCTCTCTTTTGTTGCTCGATCTGCTATTTAAGAAAGCAAAAAAAAAAAAAAAAAATCAATATTCCTTCTCTGGCTTTCAGTCTTTTTCCCCCAAAAGGTGTTTCTTTGGGGAAGGGGGAAAGGTGGGGGGGGGGATCGAGGAGTGTTTTTGTCATTCATAAGCCATGGTGACAAATCCTGGACACCATCCGCAGTTCCTATCGATCAGCCCCATTCGCGGCACCAGAGGACAAATAGAAATCATTTGTCTGTCTTGGCTCCCAAACAGCCCAAGACAAAGGGCTCGGCTGGCAATCGGCAGCTGGAGGTATTAGCAGTGGGTCAAGTTCGGAGGTCAGAGGTCAAACAGGTTGTCATCAGTTTCTCACAGCTATCAGAGCAAGGACAGGGGAGGGGCCAAGTAAAACCCACCAACAACACAGCTGGCTCTTATTAGCCAAATCCTGCCTCCCTGTAAAGAGAGATGGGCCAGTCGGGTCCACAGCTACCCCAGGGACACCCCAGGGTGCCGGGTTTCATTGTGCAGTGGCAGGGCCAGGGGGTGGCGAGGGGCTAGGAAGAAAAGAAGTGAGATCTGAGCCCTGCCTTCCACTATTCATCCTTTCCACTCTCCCCGGGGAAACCCTGAGTTATTCTGTCCTGGGCCCTGAAAGAGACAGAGGGAAAGACCTTGGGTTTCTTTGGAAGTCTGAGCAAGCCAGTTAATCCTGTAAAATTGGAAGTGGCTTAGATGGCCTGGGAAACAGGGGATGCAGCCAGGGGATCCTTGAGTAATTTTAAGTCCCTGATTACACACCACCTGTTTTGGTTTCTCCTCCCACCCTTGGGAGGAGGAGACCCAACTTTTAGGGCAATTTATCTAGAGAAACACACGAACGATGAGCGTGACAAATCCAGCCTCAGGGAAGTGATACATTGGGTGGTGACTCAGGAGGGCAGGAGAAGCACGACAAATAGGATGGCCGCTAACAACCCTTCTCACTGAGCACTCAGCACCAAGGCTCTGGGCCTACTGCAGAGGTGATCTCACTTAAGCACCATCGAGAGCCCTGTCAGGGCTTATTGGTGCAATTTTACAGATGGGGAGACTGAGACTCAGAGAGATTAGATCACCAGTCCCAGCACATACCTGAGAAGTAGATCTCCAGAAAACAAAGGTAGAGGCACCTTTGATGGGGTATATTCTCAGTGAACAGGAGTCCGCCTGATAGGAATATGGTGAGAGCTCTGGGTCCCTGGTCTTGTCAGCTGCTCCTTTGGCATGACCCCAAATACCCAAGGACTATATTGCCTTACAAGGATGAAAGGACCCAGAACTGGAACTTGCAGCCTCAAAGAGGACCCCCACTTGGGGAGGGAAAGGTGATGTGCATGTAGAGCTGATCAATGTCAGCCCAGGCTGGACTGCAGGACTCGACTCCACCAATCAGGTGGTAAAGCCAGCTCTCAGGAGCCTTCTAATCAGGTAACAAGAAGGATGATCCTTTTCAGTGCTACAGAGAGACAGGAATGGGCGAGTTGAGTGCCTGCCACTCAGAGGACTCTGCTGGAACAGGGGCCATTCCCGAGTCCAGGGGTCTCCAGGGGAGACCTTGGAGTGTTTGAAAGAAACCTCAATGATCCATGGGGTAAATAGTCCTTCTGAAACAGAAGACCTTAAAAATAACTAAGGGCTTTGTCTATAAAAGGGTAGCATGAAGGGTCTACAAATCTGCACATGGGATAGAACTGCACAGAACTAAATACACACACCCAACTGGCAAAATCTGAATAGGGTCAATGGATTGTACCAATGTCAGTCTCCTGGCTGTGATATTGTACTATGATTATGCTAGATGCTACCATTGGGGGAAACTGGATGAAGGTACATGAGACCTCTCTGTATTATTTCTTACAACTGCGTGTGAATCTACAATTATCTCAAAAGGAGAAAAGGTATAAAGGCAAAAAATAAGACGCATTCTGTTCCCTTCACAGAGTTCTAGTCTCTGCTGCTCGACAAGGAGACAGGGAAAAGCAGAGGGAGGAAAGAAACAAGCCCTTGATCCATGAGCTCTCTCAATGTAGAAGACAGAGAAGAAGGACCCACATTATCTTTAATCACACATTATTATCCCATTTTTTTTGGAGGGGAAAACTGAGGCTCAGGGTTGTGTACTCATTTGGTCTGAGGCCACACTGGCTGAGCAGGCTTCTCAGTCCTGGTCCGCTGATTCCAAAGCCTGGGTGCTTTCCACCACATCACCAGGTTGGTAGTGTTCCTATTCCCAGAGTCACAGAAAGTGTGCTTTCCACAGGTAGGCTTAGCCCAAGAAGAAAAATGTGTCACTTCCATCAAGTATCCATTAAGTACATTGCCACCAAGAGTATGGAGTTTTTTAAAAAGAGAATAAAACAAGACCCCTGTCCTCAAGAATCTATGGTTGTGTACAGGAGACCAGTGCACCTAGGGATGGGCTGGACTTTCGTAAGAGCAACACAGGGTCAGAGAAGGGGACATCTGTGGGGAGTGGACACATAGGGAGGGCCTCTTGAAAAGGGCAACTATGTTTTTTTTTCCCAGTTTTTTTTTTTTTTTTTTCTTTTGGTACGTGGGCCTCTCACTGTTGTGGCCTCTCCCGTTGCGGAGCACAGGCTCCGGACGCGCAGGCTCAGCGGCCATGGTTCACCGGCCCAGCCGCTCCGCGGCATGTGGGATCTTCCCGGACCGGGGCACAAACCTGTATCCCCTGCATTGGCAGGTGGACTCTCAACCACTGCACCACCAGGGAAGCCCCTCTTGGCTCATTTTTTTAATTTTTTATTTATTTTATTTATCTATTATTTTTGGCTGCTTTGGGTCTTCGTTGCTGCATGCAGCTTTCTCTAGTTGCAGCAAGCGGGGGCTACTCTGCATTGTGGTGCGTGGGCTTCTCATTACAGTGGCTTCTCTTGCTGCGGAGCACGGGATCTAGGCGCACAGGCTTCAGTAGTTGTGGCTTGCAGGCTAGAGCGCAAGCTCAGTAGTTGTGGCACACAGGCTTAGTTGCTCCGTGGCATGTGGGATCTTCCCAGACCAGGGCTCGAACCCGTGTCCCCTGCATTGGCAGGCGGATTCTTAACCACTGTGCCACCAGGGAAGCCCCTCCTGTTTCATTTTTATTCTTTCAAAGATTCTGATCTTCTAATCTGCACTGTCCCTTTTACCTTTCTTCCCTAGTGTTTTGGAAGAAGTTTTTATTCCATTACCGGTTAACTTTAAAGTTTTGTTTAACAATTCTTTAACTTGTAACCATTTAATATTTTTATTTTGAGATCCTTAAACTATAAAGAAATTAAGAAAAATATAACCAACATCTGTATTCCCACCATCCATCATTAGTGTGCCAGTCACCAATGTATTGCCTCTTACCTCCAAATCCATCACTGTTTGCCCTGCTCGGTGATACTGGAGCTGGGCCCTGTAAACACTTTTCTTTTATCAGCTGGCATGATGTTAGGCTTTATGAGTAGAGGGCCCTGGATGTGCGCTGCAAGGCATAGCAGAGGAAGGGGCTTCTCTTCCTGGTTCCTGTGTGCAATTCTTCCTCCCACGGCAGAGCTGCTAGCAGCATATGGGAGACCCAGTGGTGCTCACCCTCCAGCAGGTTAGAGTGGCACCCCTGTGGGCAGCTTCCTGGTTGCCAGCTGTGGGCCAGCTCTGGCTGAAGCACCTCAGTGAACTCTGTGGGGTCCCTCTTGAGTCTGAACCTCAATCTTGGGTTGGGGGGGGCCCTCTTCCAAGTGTTTACATTGTTTACATTATTTGGTCACTTGTGAACAATTGTGTAGTATACATCCTGTGTATACACACACCAGAATCCTCCAGGGAACATACCTAGAAATTGAATTTTCTGAATAGGTCTTAGAGTATGTACATTTAAAAATGTTATTAGATGCTGTTTATTTGCTCTCCAAGTGGCAGTATTTACACTTCCACCAGCCCTGTATTACAGTATTACTTTCCTTACAGCCTCACCAACGCTTTATATTGTTAGACCTCTTAATTTTTCCCAATCTAATGGGTGAAAAATTGTATCTCATTTTCTTTTCACAGCTTTAGTGGCTATTTGAATATCCTCCTCTGTGAATTGTCTGTTCATATTGTTTCTCTACTTTTCTGTTAGGTTATCTTTTTCTTACAGATTATAGGAATTCTTTGTACATTCTGATGGATACATTATATATTGCAAATATCTCACAGTAAATTGCCCACCTTTTAATCTTGCTTGTGGTATATTTTGCCTTAGACAAGATATAATTTTAATAACGTTAAATAAATCTATTTTTTATTTTATAGGTTGTTCTTAGGTTGTCCTTGTTTGAGAAATCTTTCTCCATCCTGGTTATGAAAAATATTTTCCTCTAATTGATTTTCATAGTTCACTAAAACATCTACATTTTATTTTTGTGAATGATGTGTTACAGCTCTATTATTACATAGTCTTTCTTTTCCCTAGTGATTAGTGGTGATATCTCTAACACTGCCATTTTCCTATATATAGAAATGAATATGTTCCTGGGCTCTCTATTCTGTTTTATGGGTTTATTATCTATGCCTGTGTTAATTAGGATAAAAAAAAAAACAAGCTGATATAAGAAGAGTCCCAACAATTGTGTGACTTAAAGAACAAGGTGTATATTTTATGTACATAATAGTCCAAGGTGGGCTCTGCTCCATGGAGCCATTCAGAAACTCATGCTTTTTCCATCTTGTGGCTCAATCATTCCCTGTTGATATCTGGGTCGCTGCCACATATGGGTTCCAGTCTAGGGGAAGGAAGAAGAGCATGGAGAAAACCTTCCTGCTGCTTTAAAAATTGTAGCCCAGAAGGGGAACATATCACTTCTGCTCAGATTCCATTGATGACAACGTTTTCTCATAGCCTCACCTAACTATAAGAAGGACTGGGAAAAGCAGTGCCCATCTAGGCCACCGTGTGTCTAACTACCACTCTATGAGCATGCAAAATGGGAAAAGTGGAATTGGGTGGACAGCTAGCATCTCCATCACAAACCTTGACCGATGTTACACTGATTTAATTACTATTCTGTCCTGTTAGTAGCTCCCTTCATGTTGGCAAATGGCTATCAGGGCTCCAAGCGTCCTATCCTTACGCACTGCTGGCTAGCCACCTATTGCGTCATTATGAATTACCCCAAAACGTAGTGGTTTAAACAATAAACTTACAAGTGAAGATGACAGAATAGAAACACGGCATCACGCAGCCTTTGAATGAACTAATCCTGCCACAGAACATCTTATTACAGAGATAATAAATCCCCTTAAGGTTGAAGCTAATTTGATCAGGGTTTTCTGTAACTTAGTAGCTGAAAGTAACCTACATGATACATATTTTATATTTTTAAATACCTGCTGTATCACTCAGAATGAACTCAGTTATGCTACAATAATAACCAGCAAAATCCCAGTAGTTTAAAACAGTAAAGGCTTTTTTCTCTCTTATACTACCAGTCCATCACAGGTTGGCTAGGGGCTCTGCCTATGCCACGCTCACTCTAGTCTACCAGCTATTAGAGCAGCCAATATCTGAAATAGTGGTGGTTGCCACGGTAGAGAGAAAGAAAGCACTAGGTGGTTTTGTGCCAATAATTAAATGTTCTACCTTGGAAGTGACACAGATCACTTTAGCTCACGACTCATTGGCCCCATGTAACCAAAAGGGACCAGGAATTCTAGTCCTACCATGTGCCAAAGCACTGGGAATATCTAGTGAACAGCACTAACAACCATGACACATACATTTAAGGTTATAAAATTTCCTCTAAATACTGCTTTAACTGCTCCTTACAATTTTTACATTGCACTTTCATTATCATTCTTAAATAAATGTTTTAGAGTAGTTTTAGATTTACAAAAAAATTGTGAAAATGGTACCTAGAGTGTTCCCCTATACCCCACACCCAAATTTCTGTATGTTAATATCTTACATTTAGTGAGTTACATTTGTCACTATCGATGGATCACTATTGATACATTATTATAAACTAAACTCCACACTTCATTCAGCTTTCCTTAGTTTTTAACCTAAGGATCCCATTCAGGATACCATATTACATTAATCATCATGTCTCCTCAAGCTCCATTTGGCTGTGACAGTTCCTCAGGCTTCTCTTGTTTTTCATGACCTTGACAGTTTTTTTTTTTTTTTTTTTTTGTGGTACACGGGCCTCTCACTGTTGTGGCCTCTCCCGTTGCGGAGCACAGGCTCCTGACGCGCAGGCTCAGCGGCCATGGCTCATGGGCCCAGCAGCTCCGCGGCATGTGGGATCTTCCTGGACCGGGGCACGAACACGTGTCCCCTGCATCGGCAGGCAGACTCTCAACCACTGCACCACTAGGGAAGCCCCCGACCATGACAGTTTTAAGAGTATTGGTCAGGTATTTTGTAGAATGTTCCTCAACTGGGATTCGTCTGATGTTTTTTTCTCATGATTAGACTGGAGTTATAGGTTTTTGAGAGGGATACCATAGAGATAAAGTGCCATTCTCATCACGTCATACCAAGGGTACATACTATCAACATGATGTATCACTGTTGATGTTGACCTTGATCACCTGGTTGATCAGGGCCCATCCAACCCCCCCAGAGGCACCTGGCTTGTCAGATTCTTGTAAAGTTGCTCTTTCGTCTCCTTTACACACTGGACTGTTTGGAAGGAAGTCACTATGCATAGACCACACTTAAGGAGAGAGGAGTTATGCTCCATCTCACTGAGGGCAGAGTATCAACATAAATTATTTAGAATTTTTCTACACAGATTTTTCTATTCTCCCTATTTATTCAACCATATATTTCTATCAGTAGAGACTCATGGATGTTTGCTTGCTGTGGATTATAATCCAATACCACGGGGGGTTTTTGGGTTTTGTTTTTGTTTGTTTGTTTGTTTTGCTTTTTTCTCAAATTGTTCCAGCTTTGGCCACTGGGAGCTCTCAGTTGGCTCCTATGTCTCCTGAACAGACATCCATCAATGTGAGTTGTTTCATATTTGAGCACTTTCTTACTTTCTGGCAAAACAAAATGCTCTAGGATCATCTTGTATATTTCCTGCCCTAGTCCTAGAATCAGTCATATCTCTAAGGAACTCTGGTTCCTTTCACTGAAGAATGGTATTAGAAACCAAGATCTGAGTAGTAGGTGTGATCATTGCTACCAGGGTCATTGTTTCTAGGTCCTCTCAGCTGGCAGAGCAAGGAAATATACGTGTGTATACTAACTCATGTATGCATGCATATCTATATAAGATTCTATATGTAACCATCTGTATCTTTTATTTATTTATTTATGGCTGCGTTGGGTCTTCATTGCTGCACATGGGCTTTCTCTAGTTGCCACAAGTGGGGGTTACTCTTCGTTGCAGTGCACGGACTCAGTAGTTGTGGCTCACGGGCTCTAGAGCGCGGGCTCAGTAGGTGTGGCACACGGGCTTAGCTGCTCCACGGCATGTGGGATCTTTCCGGACCAGGGCTCAAACCCGTGTCCCCTGCATTGGCAGGTGGATTCTTAACCACTGCGCCACCAGGGAAGTCCTGTATCTATCTTAAACTAAACATAAATCCATTCTGATGTCTCCAACTCTAATCCATCACCACATGGCTCATTCTAGCCTCAATCTCTTGCTCATCCATAACTTCCCACTACAACAGTGAGAAGCCCATCCATTAACTTAAATGTCTGAGTCCAGTGTACACATACAGTGGTTCAGAATTGTTCAGAATTAACCCTTTAATTATCATTTAATTATAACTAATTAATTTTCATTGATTTAATCTTTTTTATTGGGGTATAATTGTTTTACAATGTTGTGTTAGTTTCTACTGTACAGCGAAGTGAAGTAGAGTTCCCTGTGCTATACAGCAGGTTCTCATAAAAGGGAACAAAATTGGGTCACTTGCAGAGACATGGATGGACCTAGAGACTGTCATACAGAGTGAAGTAAGTCAGAAAGAGAAAAACAAATATCGTATATTAATGCACATATGTGGAATCATTGATTTAATCTCTAACCACAAATTATTTAGAAGTTTGGCTTTCAGTTTCAAAACACAGAAGGTCTAGACAGATCTCTTTCTATGGTTGATTTCTAATCTTCTTGCATGCGGTGTGGAAACATGTTCCGTGTAATGTTGATTCTCTGGAATGTTTTGAGACTTCCTCTAGGATCTAATATATGTTCAATTTTGGTAACAGTTGCATATGTGATTGGAAAAAATGTATAAATTTTGGTGCCTCTATGCCATTAAAAACATCATTATGAAAATGTAGAAAGTATACAAATGTTCACAATAATGTGGAATGAAAAAAAAAAGAACGCTAAACACATGCTATATTTGCAGCAATGTAAACGATTCAGGCATAAAAACAAAGACGAAAAGAATAAGCAAAAATGAAAATAAGTATCGACAAATAGTGGGGGGATTCTAAGTACATTTTTTTCTAAGAAGAGTATTTAATGTTGTTTTATTGTTTCTATAATTTATAAAACTCTAAAAAAATCATCCCAGAAGACACTGGTTTGATAACTTAAAAGGATCAAGAGTATTTTATTCTACAGACATTTTTTGAGCTCCTGCTATGTGTTGAGCACCATGCAGGATCCTAGGGATCCAGGAATGAGAAGTCAAGGTCACTTTCTTTAGAGACTCTTAGACCAAGAGGGGCTCACTAGGCATAAGTAATTCCTACATGAGGCAGAGAGTGAACGGTCCCAAAGAGGTCCAGACACAGTACAGCTGGGAGACAGAAACGGGAGAAATTAATTTAGGTTCGGCAGGGAAGATGAGGTATGCAATGTCCTTGGGGGACCAGTGGGAACCAGAGAGGATTTCAAAGCTCTGTGTGTGGACACTGGGATGGACCACAGGCAAAGGTGAGACGTTGAATAATAATAAAATTTGATGTTTGTATAGACTGTAACTTACAGAATCTTCCAACACACACACACACACACACACACACACACACACACACACAATCTCATTGCTAGTATCCTATCTTTATGCTCTTTATCCTGGGAGGCAGATATTACTATTTTTATGCCCATTTTTTTACAGAGTTGGAAACTGAGGTTCAGAGAGGGGAAGCAGCTTGTCCAAGGTTACACAACTAGTAAGTGACAGAGCCAGGACTCAGATCCTAGTTTTCTAGTTCCAGGTAAAGATTCCTTCATATAAAGCCCCCTTAGAAAATAACGCCTTAAAAAAAAAAAAAAAAAGGAAAAGAAAATAACTCCTTTGCAGTACCCTTAGAAAGAGCCATAAAAACGGCTCAGCAATGCTGTCCCCCTCAGCGAGAAAGGATATTATCAAATGTCTTCTCAAGGAGAAGCTACTGTGAAAACAGACATTGAGAGTCACACGAGGTGGGCAGCTGAGCAGAGATAAGACCTAGTTGGGTGTTTTGTGGAATTAGACTCTTGTTCTTTGTTGACCACAGAAGGGGCCCATCCAACCCCCCCAGAGGCACCAACCCACAGTGGTGAGAGCTCAGAGCCACTAGCAGCCATGGAGCCAGGCCAGGGGTTCAAGTTGGGTTACTGTTCCATATCCAGTTGAAAAATGGTGTATACATTTTGGTATATCAGTGTATTAAAAGGATCATTTGAAACATCATGAGACTTGAAAGATGAAAAAGTTGCCCAGAAGAAGAGCATTCCAAGCTGAGGGAGGAGAGTGTGTGAAGGCCTTGGGCTAGAAAGGAGCTGAAGACTTTGGAGAATTGGAAGCCTAAAGCTGGCCGTGGGGCTGGAGCCAGAGAGGGGTGACTGTGGTGGGGAGAAGAAGGCACAGGCCAAGTAATAAATAAAATAGAAATGCGTATACGTGAATATGTGCAGAATCTAAAAACTAATACAAATGAATCTATATACAAAGCAGAAACAGACTCACAGTAAACAAACTTATGGTTACCAAAGGGGAAAGAGGGGGGGAGGGTAAATTAGAAGTATGGGATTAACAGATACAAACTACTAAAATAGATAAGCAACAAGGATTTACTGTGTAGTACAGGGGACTCTATTCAATATCTTGTAATAACCTACAATGGAAAAGAATCTGATATATATATATATATATAAAACAATCATTTTGCTGTACACCTGAAACTAACACATTTCTTAAAAAAAGAAATGCGTATAAGTGAATAAGAACCGAAATGCATTACAAGAGCCGACTGTCACCTCCAGGCTCCTACCCGCTTCCTCCCAAAAGTTCAGTGCAGCATACAGACTTCATTCTGAACCGATTTGGAGTCAGAAAGACAACTCAGAGGGCCAGCGCACCCTGCATTCCCCGAGTCCCCACTGCCATGCTGGATTCCTGGTGCCTGGCCTCAGCCCCAAGATCCTCACCTGGGGATGATATCAAGGTCAGAGTTCAGGGGAAATAATGGCTGGAAGGCCTGCCTCATAACAGGTGCGCACATGGGACTTCCCTGGTGGCACAGTGGTTCAGACTCCATGCTCCCAGTGCAGGCAGCCAGGGTTCGATTCCTGCAGGGAGCTAGATCTCGCATGCCCCAACTAAGACCCAGCGCAACCAAATAAATAACTATATATTTTTTAAAAAAACAGGTGTGCACAACGCCAGTGCCCTGCTTCTGTCCTCCTTCTCTACACTCTTTCAGCCCATTTGTGGCGCTCCTCAGCTGCAGTGTGCCGATGCCTGGGTGCGAATCCCACCACTCTCAGTCAGCTGTCCCTGGGCTGTGACTCTGGGTGCACCAGTGTCTGCACCTGTGAAAATGAGGACAATCGCTCCATCCACCTCGAGCTGCGGGGGAGGGGAGGGGGTAAAAAAGATAATAAGGTACTTTACACACCTGGCATTGAGTTGAGCCTGGCACATAATAAGCACTCAATAAACGTGGTGTTATTTCTACCCCACTACCATGGCTGGGTGAATGATAACCAGGACGGACAGGGACAGGATGGTTGCGGGCCTTTGCGGGTCCGTCCCTCCCGCCCCGCCCCACCCCGCCCCACCCCGCCCCACCCCGCCGCCCCATCCCTCCGGCCTGGCCAAGGGCAGCACCAAGGGCGGACGACCAGACAGCAGCTGCCCGGGGCGGAGCTCCACCCCCGGACCCCGTCGTCTCACGGATCCTCCCGAGCATCCAACTTCATTTCCACTTCAATTTTATCAGCGGCCGGGGAACCGAGCGGGAGATAGGAGACTGGCCCTGACACGAATTAGCCCGGAGATTGCCGGATACGCTGGCCCGGGCTCTGGCGCGCGCTCGCCTCCCTCGCCTCTCCTTTGTGTCGCCTTGCGGCTCCCGCCCAACGCCCTCACTCCGGCTGCGCCGGCCCCGGGGCCAGCGAGCTTGTTTGCATTTGGCCATGTTTACCAGACCGAGGCGGGCGGCGGCGCGGGCCTCCTACCCCCGCAGGGCAGGCAAGGGCACCCTGGGGCCGTCAGGGCGCGCAGGGTCCTCGCTGCTCCTCCCCAAGCCCCTCACCTTCCCAGGGGCGGGGGAGCGCTTGGGAGCCCAGGGGAGCGCGTCCGGTGGGGACGTCCTACTGGGGGACCTGTCTCTGTGTAGGGAATCGTAAACACCATCCTATTGAATCTGCCCAAGAACCCTGAGAAATGAAGAGATAAAGGGAAACTGAGGCTCAGAGAAGCAACGGTACTCGCCCAAGGTCACACTGCGCTTAAGGGGTCCGGCCAAGATTTGGACTCAAATTTGTTCCTTCCAGGAGCCTTGGTGAGGGGGGTTCTGTCATATTTACACAATCGGTATTCCGCCTTTTCCTACTGCACAAGTCACAGGAATTAATTATTCCCCCAATTTACTGCAAGAGAGTTAGGCCCTATAAAATGGAGACAAAAGAGGCTCTGGGGTTTCCAAAAGGGGGTAGGGTAATGACTTCCTTCTGCTTCTTCTGCCCCCAGGTGCCCCCACCGCGATACACCCCCTCCCAAGATCCCTCCCCACTTTACCCTACAATCCCCACCCTCACTCCCAGCTCGACCCAGAGAAACCACTTTGCTCTGTTCCAGCCAGGAACCGGCCTCTGGGACCCAGGGGGTCTCTCCCCAGACCATCCCCAGGGCCTGGGGGAGGGGAGGGGAGCCCGTCACCTCTGTTTCTGGGGTGCTGCTGGGGAAAATGTATGACCCTCTCAGGTTTGGGAACTGTTCCCACACTAAAAAGAAAGAAGAAAGAGAGAAAGAAATGATTTTAATTTTTTTTAGGTCCAGAAATGAAGCAGAAGTGAGTAAATTTTAATGAAACGGTGCAAAAATGACATCATTTACTCAGAAATCATTAATTTGTCAGCATTAATATTTCAGCTACAACATTGCCTGTCATTTTGTGCCTGCAATGACTGATATATCTATAAAAGCGTGCTGCTAATTTACTGAATATTTATGTGCAGTGTCATTTGCAGAGTAAGGATGGAATTTATTTCATGCCGAGTTCTGCAGGAGAACATTCCCCACAAACCTTCACCCTGGTGGGTGGGGGAGGGCAAGGGGAGATTCCAAACTTCCTGGAAAACTGATGACAAGATGGGGACAAAGAGGGCCCCAGGGCTCAGCCCCCCTCTCCGCCCCCACCCCCTCCCCAGCTCCAGCACACCCGGGAGGGACCATCTTGCTTTCGCTCTGATGGTTTAAAGGCACTTTGGGGACACCCTTCCCTCCCCAGTCCTGGCAAGTCCAAATTTTACCGTCAAATGTTCCTGCTCCCAGGAAGCCACCCTGGATTGTGCTGCCCCTGCACTACCGTGAGGTGGGACCACTGTTCAGTGGATGTGGGACTGGCCCTTAGTAGAGAGGATGGCAGGGCAGGTGGGCTTCAGGTCCTGGGTGAGTTATCAGAAGAGGGCATCAGAAAAGAGGTCAGCTGCTGGGTGTGGGATTCAGGCAGCCTGAATTCCAACTCCGGCTCTATGAATGGTCTCAGAAATCTGGGTCTCAGTGTGCTCATGTGGAATGTGGGGACACTACCAGTACTTGTTCCTGGAGAGTCTGGGGATTGACAGACCTAGTGCAAGGAAAGCTTCTTAGCAGAGGACTTCGGGAAACATTAGCTGCTGCCTTTGTTGAAGGAATCACCACCACGGTCCCTGCTCCTGAAGTGTCCCTTTCCCGGGTCTGTTTCTCCAGATGGGAAGTAGGGGGCCCTGAGACCCCACCCCCAGGGTCCTGAGAGGGACATGACCTTGCTCCTTGTTCCTGAATGTGGGTCTGGCTCCGTCGACCTCAAAGGAGAGCCCATCTCCTCTCCCCACTCCCTCCTCATTTCCATATGCTTGAGTGACCAAGAATTCCGGAGGATCTATCCAGAAGCAGCTTCATGGAAGCATCCAGCTTGTGTTTCCGCCCCCCCCCACCCCCACCCCCCGGCCCTGGGAGCTGTTTGGGGAAAGGATGGCTGTCCTTTGAAATGCCTCCATTTTACAGAGACCAAAATCAAGGCTCTGAGAGGGGCACCCGAGCCCGATGACCCCTCACCCCCACTTCCCCATCCCCCATCCCAACAGGAGCACAAATCACGAGCCTTCGAGGCTGGCACAATTTTGCTCAATTTCCTGCCTGAATGGCACAGGGTCTGACCCTCTGCAGGTGCTCAGGAAATGTTCGTGGAATCAATAAAGAGCAGCTAAATCTCCCATCTCCTGAGAGAGTTGTCTCCTCCTCCCTCGTGCTCCCCACACTCCAGCAGGGGTGGGCTCCCATGGTGGTGGTGGTGTCCTCCTCTGTAGGTCCTCTCCAATCGTTCCTTTTTATTCTCTGTTGCTGCCACTGCTCCAGTAGCATCCCCCATTAAGTCTTCCCTGGACCACTGCGATAGTCTGCATACGGCCCTGCCTGCCTCCCTTTTCCCACTGCCACGAGGTCAGCACAGGGCTTGGTAAAGAGCAGTCCTGAGACTGCCAGTCAAAGGGCTCCAGTGGCTCCCGCTGCCTGGTGATGGCATTCAGCGCGCCCTCCCAGGTCCTTCAGGCCTGCTCCTCTCCGCTCTCACAGACCCATCCACTGCTTAATATACACGCCCTGTGTTTTCCAGTCTCCAGGCCTTTGTTGACCCTTCTGCCAGATATCCCTCCATTCCTCACAGCCAAATCCCATCTGTCCTTGCAAGCCCCATCACTACCAGGAAAGCTCTAGAAAGCTTCCCGATCCCCTCAGAAGAATTCCTCCTTATTCCAGCAGGGCTGAGGGGCAGGGAGCCACGTTTCCTTCCAAGAGGGTCCTGGTGTGGGAGAACCTCTCAGCTAGAGGAGGAGAGGGGCGCCCACTGTCTGAACCAAGGGGAGAACGCTGGATTGGTGGCCAGGGGACGTGGGCTCTCGTACTTACAGATGAACACTGTGTGGCCTTGACCTTGCCATACTCTATGAAATGGGCTGGTCCAGCTCCCTCCCGTCCATATGAATCGGTCGTGTCCACAGCTGCATCCTGGCACCAGGCATCGTGCCAGGCAGACAGCAACTACTCAGGAGATACTGGCTGAATGCCTCCATGCCGACGTTCTGAGGTCCTGTGACTCATTATAGGCCAGGCAGTACTGGGGGTTCACCCAGGACAGGCAGAGGGGGATGCTTAGGATACTATCATTGAAGAACAACACACTTTCCCATAAATGATGTTATTTAGCCCTCACAGCTTCCCTGTGAGCTGGACTTTCCCGTCCCCATTTCACAGATGAGGAAGGTAAAGGTAGAAGGTAAAGTGACCTGCTTGGGCCTCACATCCAGGCCCTTGACTCCAAATCCAGTGCCCTTCCTGCTGCTGCGTCCAAAGGCTTTCCTTTGCTCTTAGAATAAACCCTAGTCCTCTGTGGCCTATGAGGCCCGGCATGATGGGGCCCCTGAGACCCTCTCCAAGCTCACTGTCCCCCTGCGTCAGAACCACGCTGCCCTTCTGGCAGCTCCTTCAACACTCGAAGCTCATTCTCACCCCTGGGCCTTTGCACTTGCTGTTCCCTCTGCCTGGAGAAAGCTCATCCTCACCACCCAGCTCTCAGCTCTAATGTCACCTTCTCAAGAGGCCTTCTGTGCTCACCCAAACTGAAATGTGTGTTTACTTCCTTTCCCTCCACCACCTGAAATGGTCTTATGCACCTGTGTCCTCCATGAGGGTAGGGACGTAGCTGCCTTACTCACCCCTGTAGGTCTAGCACATGGGGCAGCGCCTGGCTGAGGGCGGCTGGTGGTTAGACAGATCCATGCTTTGGGTGTGCTAGAGTAAAACTGTAAGCTCCTGTCTTCCAGGAGAACACGTGGGGGCTCTGGGGCTGGTGGGGTGGTAAGGGGGTCGGGGGGGCAGGGATGTGGTAGGTCGGGGACACCAGGAATAGAAGATGCATCCTGCTCCCAGAAGCTGGATCCAAGAGAGGATGAAGCTGGGAGGCGCCTCCCCACCCTCATCCTCACCATCGCCCACCCGCCCCCACCCCCCACCGCCTCACACTCATTTCCTTCCCGGAGTCAGTCTCATTTGCTTTCCCTAAAAGCCGCTGGAGGAGCCAATATGTACGTGATGAATATTTCATCTCCTGAGCGTGGGTTTGCGGGAGAGCTGCGATCACCCGGGGAGGGAACGCTGCCCAGCGTGCCTGGGAAGGAGGGGGCCTGAGAGGGGTGCTGGCAATAGCATCTCAAAGATGCAGGCTCTCCAGGGCCCACCGTCCTGCTCCTGTGGACACCCTTGGCCTTGGGAGGCTCAGAGCAACTAGGGCAGCCATGAATCTGGGGCACAGATACTCCGTGCTCCCTGGGGCTCCCACTCCTTCCTTGGGGTTTGCCTCTGACTAGGGGCAGACTTGACCATAAGCTCAGAGGCTCACGTTGCCCAGGCTGGAGGTTTGATTGGCATGGCCATGGCCAAAGGTGTTGAGCCTGTTCTGGTCGTCGTGTAGAGTGGCTTCTCAACTAGGATCGTGTGCATCCTCTCACCCCAGGGACCGAGGCTGGGAAACTGCAGACTGAGGAAGGAAGGAGGGACAGATAAAGATAAAGCACTGTGCAGTGGGGCAAGGCAGGGGCTGTGAGCGGCCAGTCACTCCTGGGCCATGTCCGCCCTCAAACCCTCCATCACGCTTCCCCGCACCCATGACTGCATCGTCCCCAGAGGGATGGTCAAACTGAGCTTCTCCAGCTCTGGAGTCTGGCGGTCCTGGCTGTCCGTCATCTGCTCCTTCACCGGTTAAGTGACCACTGGACCTCTCTGAGCCTCAGTTTCCTCATCTGAAAGATGGTGTTGGTCACGCCACCTGGCAGGGTGATTCTGAGGGGCCAGCAGAGTGCCTGGTACATAGGAAGTACTCAAAGGATTCAAGGCCTGCACTCCACACACACACACACACACACACACACACACACACACACACACACACAGCACCACCATTCCAGTTCCGTTAGCATCCACCTCAGGTTAGAAAACAAAGGACCATCCATCCCCTCCTCCTTCACCCAGGTTCTCTCTTCTCTCCCTCTACCCTGTCCGCCCTTGCTGCCCACCTCACTCCACAACCTTGAGCCTCTGCTCCCTAATGAATTGAGGGGGGAAGGAAGGCACCTTGCTTCCTGGGCCTCAGCCAGCCCTGGGTCCAGATGACCCCTTGCCGGGGAATCCTCGGCCCCAGCTCCAACCCTCTGCAGCCAGCCCCTGTCCCTCCGCCCCTGGCCAGGAGCAATCCCATCCTTCTAGTCCCTACCCACCACATTACCCTCTGAATACTCTCATTATACCATTACTAATTAGGGCCGCTCAGCAAATTGGCGGCTGCATTAGAGGAAGACAGTGCATGGGAGCATATGGCATAATATCGTATTAATGAACACTCTAAATTCAAACCCGGGTCAGCTGCTCGCTTCTCGCCGGTGTCACCCACGCTAAAGGGAGGGAGGGGGAAAAATGCAGTCAACCTTTCCCTCGCTTTCCTTGGCTGTCTCCAAACACACATTCCCCAGCGTGGGCTGGGCTGCTGGAGGTTTTTATGATATCTGGAGAGCCAAGAGTCTGGGCCTTCTCGGGGGCTGCAGAAGGACCGCCCCCACCCCATCCCAATCATGTATAAGCATATGCTTAGCATGATTGGGAAAAATAATAATTAATAATAATACACCAGGCTGTGGGCCAGGCTTTTGAGCCAGAATATCTCTGGCTCCCAATAGCCCTTGGAGGGGTTTTAGCACAGACGGCAAACCAAGGGCTACGGAGGTCGTGGAGCTTTCTTAAGGTCACATGGCAGCTGAGCTGGAAAGTCCAGGGGGAAGGGACGAGTCTCAGGAGACTCAAGAAGATCCCAGCACAAGACCCTTTCCCCCCTTTCCTCTCCAGGAGTCCAGTAGCACCGGAGCCCCAAGGTCAACCGGTGAAGTCAGGGGCGGACCTCAGACCCAGATCCTTGTGTTTAAGCCGCTGTGTGATGCTGGGGGTCTGTTCCCTGTCCCTCCCCCAGCAGGCTGAGAATTTGGCTTGTGGAGCTCAAATCAGCAAGCCAGGGGTGGACGAGGTCCTTCCTCTTCTCCTTCTCTCTCCCTCCCCTCCTTCCCACGATCCTCAGAGGAGTGCGGAATTCACCGGCTGGTCTGTGAGTCTTGGAGTTGCCCTCCTGCCTCCATGAATCCTGGCAGGAGGAGGTGAGGGGGGGAGACACCTGTGAGTGGGGGCCAGGTTGGCGTCAGTCTGAGGAGGCCTCGAAGAAGAGGTGAGCTCTGACCGAGGCTCCCGAGTGGAAGGGGAGGACCTGCACTAAAGCTGCCTCTCCCCCTCCCCCCAGCCAAGGGGGCAGCAGCCACCGATGCCCGGCCTGGGCCCGTCCAAGGCACCCTGACTCTGGCACTTCTGAGCCAGGCCTGAGCTGAAGGGGCCTCCCCGTGCCATCCATCTCGCTGTCTGATGGGGTGATGTCAGTGATCCTCTAACAGAAACTGGCTTCCTGAGCTCATAATTCCGCATTTCACCTCAAGATGAAGGGCTGCTCCGTTCCCGCCGCCGGCTGAGCTCAGAGCCTGGGAGGAGTACGGGGCTGGTCCACTCAGGCACAAGTCTCCCAACCCCGCCCAGGCTCAGCCTCGCCCTGCCCACAGCATCCCTCAATACTGTCTCCTCTAGGAAGCCTTCCTTGGCTGAGACCACAGAGCCTTGGCATCTGAAAGTGTCTTAGAAACTCATTTTATGTGATGGCCTCAACCGAGGACCAAGTGTCTCTGAGAGCCCGGCTAGACTCCAGACCAAACCAAACCAAACCACCCTCCTCCCTCTGCCCATCACACCCCGACGCTGGGGGCCCAGTTTCCTAGGAGGAGGGGTTATTTGTCTCAGGTGTGTGTATGGGCTAGGAGACAAGACGGATTTCAACTCCAAACGAGTCACAGTGCAAACCTATTCTAGCACCTACCCTGGCTTCAGTCTTTATGAATTCTCTTTCTTCACACCCTCCCTGTCTCCACCCACCTGCGAGGATGGGGATAGGAGGAGATGTGACGATCAGTGGATCTTCTTGGTCCGTGAAAGGGTTTATTAGGGCACAGTGGACAGAGCACTGGAGCCCCCATGAGGAGGTCCTCCTCTCCCGAGTTCCCGTCCACCTCTGGGTTTCTGTTATATATATGTGGAGCAGGGATTAGGGGTGGTAGGGCGCTGACCTCCTTCCAGGGCCCCAGTCTGGAATCAGGGAGCAGTCCCCTGACCTTTAACATTTAATGTGGCTGCAGGACTTGGGGGAGTGAGTGCCTTCTCTGTTTACTTTTCCATTTGTGAAATGGGTGTATTGACATTAGCTTAGCCAAGATTGGGGGATGTGTCTGTGAAAGACCCACCGTCAGAGGCAGGAGGCTCTGGCCGAGGTGAGTACCGCCAGGCTCCTCCCCAGTCAGCTCCATCAAAATGAAGCACCTGGACAAGCAACTGTCCCTCCCCGGGCCGACCCAGAAGGATGGCGGCTGGGGGTAGCTCTGCAGCGCTGCTCCCTCACGCAGACTAGCAGACTGCAAGGCTTGAGGGGCGCCAACAGGGGGTGCGAGAGGGCCCCTTCCCAGCAGACCAGCAGCCCCTAGGAGCGGCATCCCCCGACGGCAGGACGGGGCCCCAGAACCCAACACGGGGTCGGGGTGGGGGACCCAGGTTACCGTATGGGGCCCTCCCCTTCCTCCGGCAGCCTGGACCATGGGGGCGCCCCGGCCGTGGACTGTCTGCGCGTGCGCACCGTGTACACCCTGCACCCCGCCAGCCGCCGCCCCGCCGCCACCCTGGCCCCAGCCGCGTCGCCCTCTCGCGTCCCTGCGCCCTGCCACTCACGCCCCCGTCATAGGATCATTTTCCTTTGTCTCCAGAACCCGCAGATCCTCTCCGTAGCTCTCCCTGCAGGGGAGCCCAGGAGAAGTAAATAATTGTCGCCCCTCCCGGCCCTGAGCAGCCAGGCGGAACGCGGGGGTGTCATCAAGCAGTGGATGCTAATTACTTTATCCGCCCCCACCAGCCATAACCACGGCACCCTCTGCAGCTCCCCGGCCTCTAGGAGGGGAGGCAAGCCTGGGAAAGGTGCTGGCTGGTCTCTGGATTTCCGAAGCAGCTTGTCTGGACTTGCCTGGGTGTGGGGACACCCCTGCTTCATCTCTCCAGAGGCAGTGATACAGCTCTGTGTTGAAGCTGTTGGCTCTGATGTGTGTGTGTGTGTGTGTGTCCCTGCAGTAGGTGCCAAGATTCCAAGGTTTGGCCTCTTCCCCAGGAAGGAGTGCCTGAGCTAGAAAGGAGCTAAGAGGTCATCTCCTTGGAAGCCTGAGCTTGGGACCCAGAGAGGTGAGGTGACTTGCCCAGGTGACAAAGACAGCAGGACAGAGCTCCAGGTCCGGGTAAAGTGCACTTTCCACAAGTGACCCTCCTCTCTAGAGCTCTGTGCAGAGACCCCCCTAAACAACAGAACCCCAGACTCACACTTTGCACACAGCCTTGTCCCACTGGCCCTGTGTCAAGGGCGAGAACAGGACCAACTACAGCATTTGGGGTGCCTAATGCACAATAAAACTTCAGGGCCCCTTGTTCCCAGTTAGTAAGACTTCCAAGACAGTAGCAGAACATTAAACCCTTAAACCTGCTAACTGCGGGGCGCCGTGCACACATCACCAGCCCATGAACCCTGCCCTGGGCTAGGACCAGGTCAGTCTACTTCCTCTGCAGCTGTGAAGGCCTTGAGTAAAATCCCCACACACATTCTAGAAGCTTCTCTGCCTGGAGTCAGGGTTCTACAGCCACCGTGACCCCACTGCAGCCTCTGCTAGGTGCAGTCAGCCCAGCAACTCCAGCCCAGGGAGGGGGAAGTGGGTCAGCATCTTGGCCTGGGCTGACCCCTAGAATCAGGGGGAGCTGACCTGGGGATGAGATTGGACCTGGCTCTTGCAGATGCAGTAGGCATAGGCTCTGGCATCTAAGGGAGAAGCTTCCAGGCTCTGTGGATTTTAGAAGAGGGCAGGGGCCAGGGGTTCTTGAGGGCCGTGCTTCCGCGGTGTTTGCATGTGTCTTGTTCTGATTATGGGCCATGCAGAATCGTTCATTTCTGTGCCTCCCCAGGTGGCCCTTCTGTGCACAGGCTGCACTCAGAGCCTGAGAGCAAGGTGGACAGGCTTTACCCTACCCCCAGCCCCCCGCCCCGACCCGAGCTGCCCCCATGGGCACCCTGGCCCCTGTTATGGTGGGTATGTTCCTATCCTCGGGCGTTCTGCATTGGAATTCAGGCCCTTGCCAGCCTGTTCCCTGCTTGCTAACTATAAACTATCTGATTTATATTCATTAACCAGTACTAGACAGTGGCAGGCGCAGCAAACTTCGGTGGGAGACATGCCTCCATCGACAGGCGGACTGCATTTCAGTTAATTAAGGGGCTGTAATTGTTGTCCAGGACAAGGGTCCCCAGGGCACAGGCTTTGTAAATAACTACCCTCTGCTGCCCCCACCTCTCACCCTGCCCCTCCCTCCCTCCTTCCCAGACCTCAGAAGCCAGGTAAAGGGAGCTAGGGCCGGAAAGAAGGCTGTGAGAGGTGGAGGTGAGACCTGGAAGCAGGGGGTGCCCTGCCGACATCCCAACCCCAGAAAGGCCACAATCCTAGGACCTGGGGTGGGCTGGGGGGAGTCCTGGGCAGAGCACGGTGCGGCTGGGTCATAGGAACCTGGGTTTTACTGCCCAAACTGGCTTAGTCCAGGAAGGCAGGACCTGCCTGCACACACATACACACACACAGTGCACGCGTGCTCACACGCACGTACACCCCACAAAGCCCAGTAGTTTGTGCTGTTTCCGCCTCTTCTGCCTACATACCCACCCTGTGAGCTCAACCCTGGAACCTGGGCATGGGGCAGGCTTTCTGGCATCTGTCGGGCACTGGGGGACTTCAGTGGGCCCAGCAGCGAGCTAAACGAACAGGGGGGTGCCATCTCACCAGCCCCAACAAATGGAGAGGGAATCTCTTACAAGGATCGAATGAGGAATAAAAAAATTTAAAAAAAAGAAGCGAATGAGGAAGGCTTGTCCCCTCTGGAACTCTCAGACCAATGGGGGGACCTGCAGTCTGATGGGGGCATGGGAGTGTGATCAGAAGATCCCACTCTGATAGGGGAAAGGGTCCCTCCTCTCAAGAAGTTCCTGGTCTGGTAGAGAGCGAGGAGTAGGGGCAGCCTGGGAAGACAAAAGTGGTGCGAGAGGCACATGTTGAAGACACCCAGAGCAGCCAGTGTAAATAGACATCATGCAGGCGAGTGGGCCATCCCTGTGGATGACAGAGCAGGAGAGGCCTCCTGGGAGAGGGGTCTGAGCAGGGCTTTGAATGAAGGGTGATCGAGCTTCGAGGCGGGCTTCATCCAGCTCTTCTCTGTGCAGGTGTTTCCAGGTGCCCACAAGGTGCTGGGGACAAAATGGCAAATAAGACCAGCAGGTTCCCTGCCCTCCCAGAGAACAAAAGGATGGAGATGTGTGTGCACTCATGTGTGTGCGGGGCTGTGTGCCTACAGGGCATGTGTGTGCGTATGCATGTGCTATTTGGGCATATTTTCTAAATATCTATTGAGTGCTTGCTGCATTTTATTTTATTTTATTTTTAATTAATTTATTTCATTTATTTATTTTTAGCTGTGTTGGGTCTTTGCTACTGCACACGGGCTTTCTCTAGTTGTGGCGAGCAGGGTCTGGCTACTTTCGTTGCAGTGCGCAGGCTTCTCATTGCAGTGGCTTCTCTTGTTGCAGAGCATGGGCTCTAGGCACACGGGCTTCAGTAGTTGTGACTCGTGGGCTCGGGAGCGCAGGCTCAGTAGTTGTGGCCCACGGGCTCAGTAGTTGTAGCGCACGGGCTTAGTTGCTCCGCGGCATGTGGGATCCTCCCGGACCAGGGATCAATCCCGTGTCCCCTGCATTGGCAGGCAGATTCTTAACCACTGCGCCACCGGGGAAGTCCTCTTGCTGCATTTTAAACCTATGAGGCGTGGGAGAAAACAGCCAGCATGACGGTGTTTCTGCCCCCGTGGAACTTGCACTGGCCCACGCAGATGTGTGTACACACAGGTGTGCAGTGAGCGCTTATGCTCTGTGTTCTCTGGGTTCTGTGTCCGTGTGTGCAGGTCCCAGAAAGGACTCACTCAGAACTTGATCCAGGATTCACATTGCTCTGCGACTGTACTACTTTGTGACCTTCCCCATCCTACCCTTAGAACTATCACCTTCTGACATTTTGAACCTGTGACCACTTCTGCTCACACCTCACCACCCCCATCCCTTGCCCAGAGAACCCACCTGCGTTTTGCCTTCAGCCTAAAAAGGTATCAGCTGCCCTTGAATCACTGAATAATCACCTGAAAGCAAATCAGAATTGATTTTTTTTTTTTTTTTTTTTGCGGTACGCGGGTCTCTCACTGTTGTGGCCTCTCCCGTTGCGAAGCACAGGCTCCGGATGCGCAGGCTCAGCGGCCATGGCTCACAGGGCCCAGCCGCTCTGCAGCATGTGGGATCTTCCCGGACTGGGGCACGAACCCGTGTCCCCTGCATCGGCAGGCAGACTCCCAACCACTGCGCCACCAGGGAAGCCCAACCACAACCTTTAATGTGACTTTTGACAAGATGCTCCTGGGAGTAGGTATTTAACTTGGATCTATCGAGACAGAGTCGAGCAAAGAAGAGAAGTTTCTCTGTCCTCCCCCCACCACCTCTCCACCCCCATTTCCACCTATCAGCCCTTATCTGAAAGAAAAATTAGAGAGTTATTAGGAGTTTCATTAGCGGTGAGCAGGTTGGTAATGAAATTACATTTCAGCTCCTTCTCAGCCCCTGTAAGTATTAAGTGGTTTGATCAATGGTGTTCACACAATTAATTCTGCCTGGTTGCGAAGAGTGGCTGTATTGACAGCTGGGTTTCACACCTCGAACTTTGTCTCTTAGCCAAAACGTGCCTTCAGGAAGGAAGCTTGGAGGGTGAGGGTGGGGACCCCTTTCGATAAAGGCCTTTGCTGAATGCCACATTCAAGCTCATAGATTATTTTTTTCTTTAAGCTTGTAAGGAAATTTCGGTATCACAGCACAATTACTGAACTCTAGACCAGGAGAGGTGATATGACCCGCCCTCGTTCCTCCAGTGTATGAAGTGGACGGCACCGCAGGAGTCCCCACGCCAGTTCTCAGGCCTCCTTCCTGGGATGGGGAAGTACAGCCTCCTTCCCCCGGCCTCTCCTGCCTGTTATCCCAGGCTATCAGGAGAGCCTGCCTTGGAGCCCACTCAAATTTCTGCTGCTTTAATTTAATCCACTGACCCTTGTTGGGTCTTCCAGGGATACGGAAGGCAACTTTTATTTGGTCCTTTGTGAAACGACACTACCAGCAATAAAGGTCGTGTTCTTGAAGATGGGGAACCTCCAATTCCTGGGACCCTGCCCATCAGGACGTATGTCCTTCCCATCACCCCCAGTCCACGTCCCTGCGGCCTCTGGACCTGCTGCTCCAGTGAGGATGAGGGAGGCCCTCACACTAGGGTTTTGGGTTTGCTGTGGCTCTTTACACAATCCCAGAGTAAGTCCTGCTTCTCAGCAATGTCCCCCATGGGAGAGCCCGAGTTTACTGGAGGGGAAGGCTGTAAAAATGTTGGTGACAAGGATGTGCTGGGAAAGGGGTGGGGGGGCAGAGAGAGGGGATGGACAGACTAAGACTGGGACCAACAGTGACATTCTCTGAACGCTCACATGTGCTGTTTTACAGACATGGTTTTGTGAAATCCTCCCAACTGACCCAGGAAGTACATTCTCTTTTATTCCCCTTTAGCAGATGAGCAAACTGAGGCCCAGAGGAGTCAAATCTTTCCCAGACTCCACCACTTGTAAGTGGTTGAACTTCCTGAGAGGATGGGAAAGAATCATGTCTTCCCTGCTCAGCTAGGCTCACCCAGTTGTGCCAGAGACCACCTCCACCTCCAAGAAGTCCTCCAGCAGAAGCAGAACGTGAGGGGGTTGCCCATATGCCCATCACTCATCCCTGCCTGCACTTTTTTTCTCAGCATCAAGAAGGCTTCTGCTTGGGACTTCCCTGGTGGGCCAGTGGTTAAGAATCCGTCTTGCAGCACAAGAGACGCCGGTTCGATCCCTGGTCGGGGAACTAGGATCCCACATGCCACGGGGCAACTAAGCCCAAGTGCCACAACTACTGAGCCTGCGCACCTCAACTAGAGAGAAGCCCACGCGCCACAACGAAAGATCCCGCGTGCCGCAACTAAGACCCAACACAGCCAATAAATAAATAAGTAAGTAAGTAAGGTTTCTGCTTCCTGCTGGCTTGTCTGCCTGTGTATCCTGAATATTTCTGTTGGGTCACTTGTCCAATTCTGGCAGCAATGGGCAAATCATAACATCTGGCCCCCAGTACTGCAACATCAGGGCTTAACAAAGAACACCCTAGGAGGAAAAGGATTCTGTGCTCCCTGACTAGAAGGAGGTGCTAAGAATGCGGAGGCCAGCTGATCAGAGCTTTGAGTGAGGGGCTTCTAGTCCAGGGAGTGGTCTTTCATCCATGTGGCTGAAAAGGAAAGGGTATGATTATTGGGCCCTTCTGGTCTTCATCGTAAACCTTCACTCCGGATCCCAGCTCAACAACCATAATGACCAACCATAAAGGATTTAGGCCACCATTTTCCATACATTCATCTGATGGAATATTATGGGACCATTAACAGTACATAATAACACAGGGACATCAAGGGTGCGGGTGGGAATCAGAATGGAAACAGTATAAGCCCAGTTTGGGGTGTGCGCGTGTGACTCTATGTCAGGCCCTAGTGCTGGGCAGCATCCACACCTCTTCAACCTAATCCCGTGGGGCAATAATATTATCCTTTTCTTATAAATGCAGAAACTGGGACTCAGAGCAGTTAGATAAATTACCCAAGGCTGCACAGCTAATAAGTGGTGAAGTCGGGATTCCATTCCAGACGCTCTGACTCCAGCACCTGTGCTATTAACTGCCACCCTATGATGACCCCGTACCATTGGCCAATCCTTTTCACTCTACGAAGTGCTTTAATGTTTATGATCTTTATAAAAATATTCACAACAGCTCTATGAGGTGCCTATTAAAAAACCCATTTTATGGGCTTCCCTGGTGGCGCGGTGGTTGAGAGTCCGCCTGCCGATGCAGGGGACACGGGTTCGTGCCCCGGTCTGGGAAGATCCCACTTGCTGCGGAGCGGCTGGGCCCATGAGCCATGGCCGCTGAGCGTGCGCGTCCGGAGACTGCGCTCCGCAACGGGAAAGGCCACAACAGTGAGAGGCCCGCATACCGCAAAAAAAAAAAAAAAAAAAAAAAAAAAAAGCCCATTTCAGGGCTTCCCTGGTGGCGCAGTGGTTGAGAATCTGCCTGCCAATACAGGGGACGCGGGTTCGAGCCCTAGTCTGGGAGGATCCCACATGCCGCGGAGCAACTGGGCCCGTGAGCCACAATTAATGAGCCTGCGCGTCTGGAGCCTATGCTCTGCAACAAGAGAGGCCGCAATAGTGAGAGGCCCGTGCACCGCGATGAAGAGTGGCCCCCACTTGCCACAACTGGAGAGAGCCCTCGCGCAGAAACGAAGACCCAGCACAGCCATAAATTAATTAATTAATTATTATTTTTTTAAAAGCCCATTTTATAGATGAAGAAACAGAGAAGTTAAGAGACTTGCCCAAAGTCAGTATCATTCCACGCTGGCAAAAGAAGGTCTTAAACTCAGGTTGTACTTGACAAAGCCCTGCAGTAGCTCAAGAACAGAAATAGACAAGAGAAGGCAACACACACAGATGTCAAAACAGACACAGCAGAGACCAGGAAAAGGGAAGGAAGAGCATTCTCCGCCCTTTGCCCATCTCCACTCAAATGTAGAGGGGAAAAAAATCATTTTAAGCAGGTGACTTAGAGCCTTGAATTTAAGAAAAATCCGTGGAATTAAGTTCCTAAAAAGCCGGGAAAGCTAAACCAAACCATCATTGGGGCTTGAAATGAGATTTTATGTTTTCCCATTCTGGGCACTGAGCCGTCAGTGGTGCCACGTGCCAGGCTGGTGAGGACCACTTGTTCGTTAGAGGCACCAAGGGTCGGTAGCCGCCGCCCAGCCTGGCCCTGCCCTGGTGAGTGCCAGCTGCTTGCAGGCCTATTGGAGGGCTGGGCTCAGAGAACAGACATAGGGGTGTTCTAGCCCCTTGCTTTTCCGAGTGTGGTCCACAGACTGGCAGCATCACCTGAGAGTTTGTTAGGAATGCAGAACCCTCTCTACCGAATCAGAATTCGTATTTTAACAAGACCTGGAGGTGGTGTGTCTGCCCATCACAATTGCAGAAGCCCTGCTTTAGCTAAAATCTGAATAGAGGAAGGACAGGTCCAGGTCTCAAAAGCCCCTTCTCCCCCTGCCCTGGGTCCCCAAGTTCTGAGCAGCTCACACAGACCCTGGGATCCCTGAAGCCAGACAGCATGTGGCCATGGGCACAGGGGAAGGAGGGAGAAAGGAGGCCCTCCCTAACCAGAACCGCTGGAGGTGCCTGCCAGCCACAGCCAGAGAGGGTGGGGGTGGGGAAGTTTTTCTTTGTCAGCACATCTTTCTGGAAGGAGAGTCAAGGTGCCCCTAGTTTCCCCCTCCCACGTGGGGACCGAGTGTAAGGACACCGTGTGCAGAGATGGCAGGGCAGGTGGCCAAGGGCACTGGGTTCACCTTTCCCAGAGGCACCAGGGCTCGCATGGTCTGTCCCTGTCCCTCCCAGGCCGGTACCCCCAGAGCTGGTCTCAGAGGGTCAGACCAAGGAGCTGCTTCTCTCCAGAAAAGGGGGGGACCTCTGTCCCCTGCCTGCCTTTGGAAGGTTGCTTCCCCAGCTCCCAAAGAGGCACCTGCTCCGCCCCAGCCCGCTCCCCAGCCACCTGGCCAACCGGGCTGGGCCCTCCGCTGGCCCCTTAAAGAGACAGCTGTGCCATGTTTCTTCCCAGCGTATCCACCTTGAGCACAGAAACGCAGAAGCTGCAGTCTACAAGCCTGGGGAAGGGGGTGGGCTGTACCCTTAGCCCCGAGAACTAGTCATCGTCTCGTCCAAGGGATTCTCAGCCCTGGCGCACACCTAAATCACCTAAGGAGCTTTAAGGAATGCTAATGCCTTTGGCCCAGCCCAGGCCAATTAAATCAGAATTTCTTGGGCTAGTGGGGGAAGGGGGAGGGTCATTTTTAATATGTATTTAAATATTTAACTAATATATTTTTTAAATACCGACTAATGTGCAGCGAGGGTAAAGGAAGCACTGAGCCAGTCCATCGACCTCACTTTCCTGATGAGGATGTGTGGCCCAGATATCCAATAGTGTAGCTGCATCTCAAGAGAAGGGCTCACTCAGGGTCCCACAGCAGCCGAGCCAAGACCAGAACATACCAGGCAACACAGTGGGCTCTAGGCACTAACAAGTCTACCAACCTCAGGGCCGTATGACCTTGGGTGAGTTTCCTAACCCGCCTGACTCTCAATTTCCTCACCTATAAAATGGAGATAATCACGCCTAAATGATAGACTCATATAGCAAGGGTACCTGACACATGTAGGTGCTCAATAAAACGTTGCCACATGAATGAAGGAAGGAAGGATGGATGGATGGTGAATGAATGAACACTTAGACTGTTCCCTGGGATTGGCATGGGGTTCTCTGCTTAGAAATCTAAAATCTGCAAACCAATCCCAAGAGAATCCTGCTTGTCCAAGGTTCTAGAACTTTTGAAACTTCTACTGGGAGGGGTCACGGCAGAGAACCAGGCAGTGGGAGGCTTTCCTTCAAGAGGCCCCAGGATTTCAGGCCAAGGTGTGGGTAACTTGACAGAAGAATAAGCGCTTCATTCATTTTCCAGCCGCCTCCTGCCCAGCGCGGTTCCACTGGAGTGGCTCTGGCCCCATTGTGGGAGGGCCTGGATGCTCACCTTCCCCTTACCCCTCTCCCTCGCTGGAGCCCAGCCAGGGCACCTGTGGGGTCACAGAGATGCTGGCACGGCCGGCCCCTGGGGTGGGGAAGCCAGGCAGGGCCTCCCTTCCCGTGCTGGCCAGGGT
This sequence comes from Phocoena phocoena, assembly GCF_963924675.1. NCBI lineage: Eukaryota > Metazoa > Chordata > Mammalia > Artiodactyla > Phocoenidae > Phocoena > Phocoena phocoena. The sequence continues at coordinate 26,776,954 of NC_089237.1, read as the reverse complement.
GAGGTCTAGTCAGCAGAGGAAGACGGGGGTGGGGGTGGGGCCCTCTCAGGTCTGGTGACAGGTAAGTGGCCTCCTCAGAGGGCTAGAGGAGGGTGGAGGAGGGGAGGGGGTGATGGGACATCCCTCTCAGCCTCCCCTCCCCTCCGCTACAGGCCCCAGCAGGCACCTTTCTACCACCACTCCCAGCCAATTTCCTGGTTCTCAAACCTCTCCCGCCTGCTCTGCTTCACTGCCGCTGTTCCCCTCCCATTGGAGCCACAGGTCCTGGCCTTCCTTCCCTCAACTTCCCCACCCCCACCACTTGTCACCATAACCCCCAGGGCAGCCTGGCGCCCAGGTGAACCAGGACAGGGCCCACCCTAATCTGCTCCTTCATCACTGCTCTGATGAGAAAGAAATCCTGCGGATGGAGAGATCAAACTAACTGTAGTGGGACATGAATGGGGGCAGGGAGTATCTCCTGGATCTGAGCTGCCATCCTGGGCAGGAGGGGGCACTGGCTTGTTTTCCTTCCTTGAGCAGGTACAAAAGAAGCCACATTAATACAGCCCTGCCTTTGAAGCTCACCTTTGAAACCCGGGTTCCTGGGTCTGAGCCAAGCAGGCTCAGCCGCTAGTGCCCTCTCCCCAGCCACGCCAGCCACCCCTCCAGAGGTGTTTCGAACTGTGAGATCAAAGGATCCTGGGCCCCTCCCCACCGTGCAGTTAGAGCCCTGGGTTAGGAGTGACTGTGGTGGGGCTCAGGGGGTGGGTGGGGGGACGTGCTGTGCACAGGGTCCCCTGCAGGAGTGCAGGCCCGGATTTCAGGGCTCCAAGACACATATGCTCCCTAATAGGTATTGGGCGTGGTTGGCCTCATTTCTTCCTCGCAGTTGTTATTGTGTCCTCTGTCCCATTTTACAGATGGGGAAATGAGGCTTTGAGAGGTTAAATAACTTATCCAAGGAGTTAGGATTGGAGATCTGATCCCAAATCTAGGGCTATCTCTCCATTGGAAAGTCCTACTCCCACTTGAAAGGTAATTTTCAATTCTTGGTCACCAGCCCAGTTATATGCTTCAGTCCCCAAAGCCAACAGCTCGCAAAAGGCTGCCATTTTCCTATTTCAAAGTGGCTAATGTCAGGGGGCCCTCTCCTCCCTCCCCAACCTGCACAGGTAGGACAAACAGGCATCCAGGGCTCCACCACAGACCCCAGTTTTCCTTCTTCTGGAGGCACATCAGCCCTCACGTTGGCTTTGTGTTTGCTGCATGGCCGTGAGAACTGGAGAGCTGGCAGTGGGGTTAGCAGGGAAGCCAGCCTCAGCGCTGAACTCTCCTTAAAATAAAGGAGGGGGCTTCCCTGGTGGTGCAGTGGTTAAGAGTCCGCCTGCCAGTGCAGGGGACACAGGTTCGAGCCCTGGTCCGAGAGGATCCCACATGCCGCGGAGCAACTAAGCTCGTGTGCCACAACTGCTGAGCCTGCGCTCTAGAGCTCGCAAGCCACAACTACGGGGCCCATGTGGCACAACTACTGAAGCCCGCGCGCCTAGAGCCCGTGCTCCACAACAAGAAAAGCCACCACAATGAGAAGCCCGCACACCGCAACAAAGAGTAGCCCCCGCTCGCCACAACTAGAGAAAGCCCGCGCAGCGACAAAGACCCAACGCGGCCATAAATAAATAAATAAATAAATTTATTTTTAAAAAAAGAATAAAGGAGAGATGGGAGGGGCTCGTCCCTGGGCAGGGACTCAGCTCTTTCTCAGGTAGAGAGAGCCCGGGGTGGAAGGCTCACCCCCACTCTTGCCAGCTCAGCAGCTGAGTCTCTCACCTGACCACTCACCTGACCCTCTGCTTCCTCTCCTTCCCACCACCCCTCACCTCACTCCAGACTACCTGATCAAAGGCAAGAATTTGGGAGCCATTAATGATCTCCTCTTCCTCCTCCTCCCTCTGGCTCCCCTCTCCACCCTCTGCTCTTCCTGCCTGGACACAAATAACTGTTTCCCAAGGTGGAACCAGACTGAGTCAGAGGTGGAAAGGCCTTCTACATCGGGTTCCTTCATTTTACAGCCGAGCAAGCTGAGGCCCAGAGAAGGTGACGCTCTTAAAGTCACAGAGCTCATTCGTGGCTTGGGACCAGGGCAATATTTAGGTCTTTGGAAACCTAAATAATGAACTGATTTTGTTTCTCCCCCAGCAAACGTGTTTCAAAATAGAAACAACGTTAAACTGTGAAACATAAGACTAATAAAAATCAGATAGAACTTTCTGCAGTGGTGGAAATGGCCCTATGGTGGCCAGTAGCCACTTATGGCTCTTGGACACTTGAAGTGAGGCTAGTGTGACCGAGGAGGCGGACTTTTAATTTAATTTAAATGAATCTAAATTTACCTGGACATAGCCGCGTGTGACTACTGGTTGTTGAATTGGACATCCCTCCTTTCTAGATTTTCTGCTTGCAGAATTCTGGTTCAGTTTATTAAAGTGAGAAGTTGGGGGGTTGGGCTTTGTTTTAGGGGTACCCCAAACCACTAAGTCTGTCTGTTGAGTAATCTAGTCCTGTCTGGAACTCAAATTTGGGTCTGTAAAGGGTGATAAACGGTAAAATCAGATTCTAGGGAGGGACTTCCCTGGTGGCGCAGTGGTTACGAATCCGCCTGCCAATGCAGGGGACACGGGTTCAAGCCCTGGTCCGGAAAGATCCCACATGCCGTGGAGCAACTAAGCCTGTAACCCACAACTACTGAAGCCTGCACGCCTAAAGCCCGTGCTCCGCAGCAAGAGAAGCCACCGCAATGAGAAGCCCACGCACCGCAACCAAAGAAGTAGCCCCCACTCACTGCAACTAGAGAAAGCCCATGCACAGCAACAAAGACCCAACACAGCCATAAATAAATTAATTAATTAATTACTTGATTTTTAAAAAAAAGATTCTAGGGAGTATCAGAAGAGGAAGGGATTGCATCCAGTATGGGGGTAGGAGGGCCAGTTGAGGGAGAGTTTCATGGAGGAGACATTGAGATAGACCCTGGAGGCAGTGGGAACAGCATAAGGAACAGCATAAGGAAAGACACAGAGGCAGGCAGTTCAGGGTCTGCTCAGGGCCAATGTCCAGTGCCCAGGAGACACAGAGGCTCAGCAGGACATACAGATTCCCCAGGCCTCTGAGCTGCAGTCCCCTTCACCTTGTCATGCTCTGACTGTTGTCCAGTTTTCCCAGGGAGACTGTGGTGGCCTTGCGTGCCGGAGGGGCGGAAGCCCATCTGAAGCGATGGGAAGGAAAGCAGGGAGCCAGATGGCCACGGGCTGTGTGAGAACTGAACAGTGATGGGGAGCCCGGGGCCTCCCCATCTGCATCCTAACTCTGGCAGAGACACCAGGAGGGCAGGACAGATGCTGAGGCCATTTAGAGTCACACCCCAAGGAACTGTGGCATCCCAAATTCATCACCTAAGTTTCTGGTCCAGCGTCCTCAGTAATGGCCTTCTAATCCAGGGGCTTGTGGATAAGGATGTGGAGTCTGACCTCCACGGTCAGTCTAAACATTTAAAAATTGGAGATCCAGAATATACAAACAACTGAAAATTAATATGACAAAAAAAAGAACTTGACAGAAAAAAAACGGTGGGGGGGGGTGCAAAGGATAGGAACAGGGAATTTACAGAAGAGGAAATGCAGATTAATGGTCAATTATCAGGAAAGAATAATCAACCTTGACACATTGTACACTTAAATTTACACCATGTTATATGTCAATTATATCTCAATAAAGCTGCGGTGGGGGAAGAATAACCAACCCCACTAGTAATCAGGACAGTGCAACTGAAACAATCCTGTAACACCATTTCACATCCATTCGATTGGCAAAATTAAAAGTCTGGCAATACCTTTGTATTGGTGTGGACACCCAGACACCATTGGCAGGAGACTATACAAGGGTTGGGACATTATAAACTGATACTTCCCCTTTGGAGAGCCATTTGGTAATATCTCGTAACGTTGATGATGCTTCTACTCTATTGTAGTAGGCTGTCATATTGGTGGTCCCCAATGAACTATACCTTGCTGGATCCACGCCCTCCCTCATTGACCTCTAGGCCTGTCCATGTGACTTGCTTTAGCCAGCAGGTTATTAGCAAGAGTGAGACAAGCAGAGGCTTAATAAGCACTTGTGCAATGTGGCTTGGAATCCTGGACCACCATGCTGTGAGGAAGCCCAAGCTAGCCACAGGAAGAGGCCATGTGGAAGAAAACTGAGGAACACATCTGACAGCTAGAACCTAGGCCCCACACATATGGCCCCAGTTGAACTGTCCCAGGTGTTCAAGGGGCCCAGACTGAGACCTCAGACATTGTGGAAAAGAGATCGCTCACCACTCTGCCCTGCTTGAATTACTAACCCACAGAACCGTGAGCAAATAAAAGGGATGTTGTTTGAAGTCACCAAGTTTTGGGGTGGTTTATGATGTAGAAATAGAAAACTGATAAACCTGTCATCCAGCAATTCCATTCCTAGCTATATGCCCAAAGAAGACTTTGCATGTGTGCACAAGGAGATTTGTACAAGGGTACGTATCACAGCCTAGTAATAAACGAAGAATAAACTGAGCCATATAACTTCATTCAATGAATATGGCACAGAGCCACACGGAACAACAAGGATAAAATGAAAAAATGCTGAAGGAAACACCCAAGGTGCTGAAGTTTACATACAGGATGTAATATATAAAGTTTATATAAAGTTGAGAAGCATGCACACCCATACAGTGTAGTGCTTATGTATTGATAATCTAAAGTTAAAACCTGCTTGTAAAGAATAAACCCTAGGGCTTCCCCAGTGGTGCAGTGGTTGAGAGTCCGCCTGCCGATGCAGGGGACACGGGTTCGTGCCCCGGTCCGGGAAGATCCCACATGCCGCGGAGCGGCTGGGCCCGTGAGCCATGTCCGCTGAGCCTGCGCGTCTGGAGCCCGTGCTCTGCAACGGGAGAGGTCACAACAGTGAGAGGCCCGCGTACCGCAAAAAAAGAAAGAAAGAAAGAAAATAACACCTAAATTCAGAAAGGTGGTTCCCTCTCAGGAGGAGGAGAGGAAAATGAGCCTTGGGAGGGAGAGACAGGGAGTTTCCATGGCATCTATAATGATTTGTTTATTTAGAAAATATAAATCTGAAGCAAAAATGGCAAAACATTAAGATTTATCAAAGCTGGGTAGAAGAGACTTGGGTGTTCATTATATTATTGTTTATAGTTTTCTCTGTGTGAGAAATATTTTATAATAAAGATAATTTAAAAAATAAGAATAGAGGTGGGAGGCTCTGAGTAGTGAAGGATAATTTAAGAGGAGATAGAGGCCTTCCCTGGTGGTGCAGTGGTTAAGAATCCGCCCGCCAATGCAGGGCACACAGGTTCGAGCCCTGGTCTGGGAAGATCTCACATGCCACGGAGAAACTAGGCCCGTGCGCCACAACTACTGAGCCTGCGCTCTAGAGCCCACGAGCCACAACTAATGAGCCCGCGTGCCACAACTACTGCCACAACTACTGAAGCCTGCACGCCTAGAGCCTGTGCTCGGCAATAAGAGAAGCCACCGCAGTGAGAAGCCCGCACACCGCAATGAGGAGTAGCCCCCCCGCTTGCCGCAACTAGAGAAAGCCCACGTGCAGCAACAAAGAACCAATACAGCCAAAAATAAATAAGTAAGTTAACATTTTTTTTTAAAAAAAGAGGAGATAGATTTGGAGAGAGGGTTCTGATGCCTCCTAGGTATGGTCCCAGCTTCCCCTTTCCCAGGGCAGCTGCATTCCTGCCCATGGGTTCAAGTCCTCCCCATACCCTTATCACAGAGAGCCTGTTTCTATGGAAATAAACAAACAAAAAAACTTCAAATGGTTAAGTTGCTTCAGCCTGCAGGGGGGGCGGGGGGGCATGCAGGGAGGGGTGTGCAGGGAAACAGACCAGTAATAGACACCTGACCAAGACTCAGGAGATCTGAGCTGGGGTCCCAGCTCTTTCACAACCCCCTGCATGACCTTGCACAAGGTCTGTCTCTGAGCCTCAGTTTCCTTATCAGCAATGTGAGATTAGCGGATCAGATCAGGGACAATCAACCAGACAGAGCTATCAGAATCAACATTCCCCCTCCACACCCAGCCAAGGTGACCAGAGTCTCTCTCCATAAGGCAAGGGAAGCAGTCATTTGAAAAAGCCCCTGGGGATTGTGGTACCTACACGTGGGCAAGATGACCTCTCAGAACCCTCCAGGCCCAGCACTGTGGGAGTCTAGGATGTGGTAGTCTCTATCTAAATTACGTTCGGATTGTCAGCAAAATTAATAGGGCACATCTGAGGTGTCCACTGTACACACTTCCCCTCAGGCTAGTCTATCCATCCATGCATCTGTCCATCCATCCCCCTATCCATTCCCAAAACATTTGTTGAGTGCTTATTATTTGCCAGGCCCTGTGCAAGGTTCTGGAAACTCAACAGGGAATGAAGTAGACATGATAAAAATTAACACATAAATATCAGCCACTTCAGAACACTTTAAATTTATTATTTATCCTCATAAGAGCTCTGTGAAGTAGACACGATTATCCCATATTACAGATGGGGAAACTGAGGCACGGAGTGGTTAAGTATCTCACCTACGACCAGCAGAGTATAAGTGGTGGAGCCAGGATGCAGCTAAACACTCTGCACCATCACCCTCTGCATCCTTCCTGGCCTCCCACTCGGGTCCCTCTTCCTGGGCTTTCCTCCCACACCTGTCTACACAGAAGAGCACATTTCTCTCAACCCCGACCCCTCACCTCCCACCGGGCAGGGAGGAGGGACTCTGAGTGACACAGGGTCAAGCGGGCCTGCCATGTGTTGGAGGCAAGTCTCATCCCTTGTGTTTGTGAGGTCAGAGAGGGCCACGAGCTCCTGCACAGAGGGGGGGAAGGCAAGAGCCTGGATTTCCAATTGGCGGAGCCCAGGGGGTGGGAAGAACTGGCTTCACAGGAGGTGGGTGGGACAGGGCAACAGGGGACCCAGAAGCCATCAGCACAGTAACTACCATTTACTGTGTGTCTGGCAGTGATTCAAGGAAGTGCTTGACAAACATCCCATTTCACAAACTCCCTTAGGTGATAATCACTACTCCCATTGTATGAATGAGACAACTGAGGGCAGAGGGGCCCGAGTGACAATCCCAGTTGCTCAACTGGAATCTGAACCCAGGCTCTCTAACAACAAATACTTCTTTGTAGGAGCCAGGCACTGTTCCAGGCTCTGAGGACAACAGCGAGCAGGGTGGGCAAGCTTCCTGCCCTACTGGAGCTCACATCCTAGTTGGAGCAGGCAGGCAGTAAGTGAGCAAACAGATGATAATTGTTATTTCAAGGAATGACAAGTGTTATGAAGACAAAGTGCCCGAGAGGCTTCAAAGTGCACAATGAGAGTGCCCGAGGGACTTCCATTCCTTACAATACAATGAACTGGACACCCTGCCCCAAACTCCTAATGCAAAACACCTAGAAACCCAGAGTAAAATATACAAATATCCCGTTACAGGGAGAGCTGAGGTGGCAAAAATTAAGGGAAATATCAGGGGTCAAAACCAAAGAAGAACCTGGAAATCTGAAGCTTCCACTGCTGGTTTTGGCAATTTTGAGGTTAATAGTCTTGGGAGGGACAGGAGACAAGGTGGGGAGATGGGAATGAGACACTCATCTCCTACACACACCACTAAAGCCTAGACCCTTGAAAAGCTACACCCTCAGTAAAGAGGAGAACTTGGGGATTGGGAGTGGGGATCTACCTACTCAAAGGAAATCAGCAGAGAAACGTGACCGTTCCTGTCTCCACCTGGGCCCTGACTGAAAAGGAAAAAGCCTCTGGTGAGAATTCCATAAGCACAGGCCTGCCTTCAAATGGGTAGGGGTCTACTCTCCACCACTCGTGTGCAGCAGGAAAACCCACGGCAAGAAGTGAACGAAAATGGACCTAAGCTGGCATTCACCTTAGGGTTGAGGAAAGACAGATTGTCTCTGGAGAGACCTACCTCCAACCCAAGCCTCTCAGAAATCTCGTAAATAAGCTCTTCAAGCAGAAGCCCACGTTCCAAACACATAGGACACATCCTACAAGGAAATCAGCAACCATGAGTGAGAGCCTGCCAACACAACAAGCAGCAGGTTTAGTCCCTGTGAATTTCGTCTCATGGGGTTCTCAGAGAACCCCAAACGTATATATTTAACCTGTCAAAAGAGGTATACGAGGGAATTAAGTATGACTGAAGAGGCAACATCGGACTGGTGGTCAGGGAAGAGCTTGTGAGGAAAAGACACATGAGATAAGACTTGAATGACAAGGAGCTGACCTCCCGACAGGAGAGGAGCCTTCCAGGCAGAGGAGACAGCAAGTGCAAAGGCCCCGAGGCAGGACTGCCCTAGGCCTGTTGAGGAGCAGAAAGAGGCAGTGTGCTGGCTGGGATGACCTTCGGGACCGTGATAGCGGATGAGGTGAGAGAGCTAGGAAGGAGTGGGATCACACTGATGGGCTCTGCAGGTCCCGAGGAAAAGTCTGTTTTTATTGTAAACGCAATGGGAAGGCACAGGGCTTAAAGCAGGCGCATGCCGCGATCTGATTTGCATTTTTAAAAGATCCCTTTGGAAATCCCGAGGCAGTCCAGTGGTTAGGACAAGCCACGCAGCGCAGCCAAAAAGAACAAAAACAAAAGAATGAAATATCACTTTGGTTTGCCACGTGGAGAAAGTAGGTGACGGGGTCCATGTTAGAGCCTAAGACTCCAACTCTAATCATCTCTAGAAGAAGACTCTCCTCGCTCAGAGAGGGGTCCCAGAGGAGTATATGGGGAGTAAGTGTGTGAGATGGGGGTGGGGGTGGGTTTAGGGGAGAAACTGTTGGTCTGTAAACTCAACCACAGAGACAGAGATAAAGAGCTGAGACTGGGCAGCCCACTCTGACTAAGCCCCAGTGCCCAAATTAGTGACTTAATCCACTGAGTCACTTATTCAGTAAAATGCTACTGGGTGTATCCTCTGTGCCAGGAGTAACCATAGTCATCCTACCTGCTGGGGATGGAGAGCTGTGAGGCCCAGTCTCTGCCCTCCAGGAGTTTGCATTTAACAAAGAATGGCAACCCTTGGGGAAGGTTCTGGGCTAGAGAAAGCCTCTGGGAGCACGGAGGGAGGGTAAGGGTCTGTTCTCAGGGAGAGACAGTGTCAAGAATAATTTCTTAGAGGGGCTAACAGGAGCTGCTCCTCCCCTGCATCTCCCAGGACCCACCACATCTCCCGCTAAACATTTCTGCACCTGTCTAAAAGAATGGGGTGGTTGAACCTCTCCTACCAAGAGCCCTCAGCTGAAGGAGAACTTCCCTGTCGTCCACTGTGGAAGGAAGAGAGGAGACAGCAGCTAATGATAATAACCACAAGCCTTAGATCTGGGCCTCTTTCACTTCCATTCCCTTACTTGATGATGTTAGCCAGGCCAGGATCATTACCCCATTTCACAGATGAAGAAACTGAGGCTCAGTGAAGCTAAGTGCCTTATGCGAGGCCTCACAGGGAAGGTGTGGCTGGGTCCACACCAGAAGTTAGTCTTCTGTTCCAATGCTCTTGAGAGGAGTGTCCCTCTGGCCTTCCTCTATGTCCACTGCCCTCACTCCCGGTCCCACCCAACTGCCCTCTGCTCCCCATCAGGGCCCCAGCAGCAGAGGTAGTGACAGCCAAGCTGCTGCCAGGAGCAAAGAAACTAGGGGAAGCCACACCAACTTCCCGGCCTGGGCATCCCAACTTCTCTGCAAGTTCCCCAGGAAGAGTTCCTTGGAATGGGGTGCAGGGAACAAACTTTATAAAATTCTCCACAACCAGCCAAGCGGAACCTATTTTCCCTCACAATGCAATTAACAGCACCAACATTTACAAAATATGATTTCAAGCGCTTTGGTTAAGTAGAGGAAAGTATATTAGATAGCAGCGAGGGGTTGATCTTAATGTGCATTTTTTTGAGAGACTTGCATTTTCTTTGTGCAAATAAAGAGGCCCTAAATTCTCCATAGGCACTAAAATCAATGCAGTGGAACCATGGTAACAAACAGGCCCCACTTTTTGCTACATCCCCCAATTAATTAAGCCTTTCACGGGCATGTAATGAGGAACATTAGCAAGTCATAAAATTGCCGTGAGTCTTTAAATTATGTGCTGGCCCTCAGCAATTTGTTTTTAATTCCTTCTGAAGACAATGGCACTGCGGGGCCCAATAGATCTTCCGAGCGGCCTACTGTGCTCTCCTTTATTGAGGGAGGGCCGGCAGGCAGCCAGGGTGCCCCGACTCCGACTTCCGCTCCCAGGGCCCAGGAGTGCTGCGAGGCTCTTTCTTTCCCCCTTCCTTTCTCTTCTTTGTTTTACTACCCCTTTAATTCTCCTTCCTCCCTCCCTCCTCACGTTTCCTTCGTTTTCTCTCTTCCTTTTTTGATTTTTTTTTTTTTTTTTTTGCGGTACGCGGGCCTCTCACTGTTGTGGCCTCTCCCGTTGCGGAGCACAGGCTCCGGACGCGCAGGCTCAGTGGCCATGGCTCACGGGCCCAGCCGCCCCGCGGCATGTGGGATCTTCCCGGACCGAGGCACGAACCCATGTCCCCTGCATCGGCAGGCGGACTCTCAACCACTGCGCCACCAGGGAAGCCCTCTCTCTTCCTTTTGACCTATTTACCTCCTCCGCCTCCTCTTTCCTTCTCTCCTTCCTCCTCCTCCACCTCCACTGCTTTCTTCTCTCTCTTCCTCCTCTGGCTTTTCTTCCCTGCTCCCCCTCCCAGCCCCCACCCCAGCACCAGGCTCCTCCTTACCCTTCCATTGATCCCTCAGGAGCGCTGGGCACACAGGACTGCTTCCCCTCCCCTCCCCTCCCCTCCCCTCCCGCAGGACCCAGCCCCTGGCCCCTGATTCGTTGTAAAGGACCATCAGAGGCCATCTAGCCTAACCTGCCGCCTCTGATTTATAGCATCGGTTACACTCCTTGGGAGCCAGACACTGAAGCAATCTGGAGGTGCTGGAGGGATGAGGGGCAGGGGTTATGACCCCACTCCCATCACCCTTCCTCCTCTGAGGGAAGGGAAAGTGGGAGGCAAAGCTGAGGGCTGTGGTGTCCGCCTTGCTGGCACAACGCCCCTGAGAGGGTCTACACTGGCCTTTCACTCATCTACCGGGCCCCCTGGGACCCAAGGGAGTTGGAGAACCCTGCTCCCCATCCCTGCACCACCCCAAATCCCCTGGCCCCCAGACTGTTACCCTTCCAAGTTTACAGCCACCAGCTCCAGGACTTAGGGGAATTAGGTTTTTGCGTTTAGGGCTTCTAAACCAAGCCCTGCCCTTACATCCTCCACCCAAGGCTTCCTTTTCTGTCAACCAGAGGTTTCTGAGTTATGAATCAAGATCTACTAGAAGATGATGTGGAGCCTGGAATGGCAACTCCCCAGGCCTAGTGGCACAATCCAAGCCTCCTCCAAGGTTTGCTGAAATTCTGGCTGGGCCCCCACTCCTTTCCTCTGTACTATCGGCATCCCCTCCCCACTCCTGGAGACCACAAGGGATATCTTGGAATCCTCACCGTTTAGAGTGGGGAGGAACATTACAAAGGAGCAAGTGAGAAACACACCAAGCAAGAGGTCAGGAACAAAAGACCTGCTTGCTCAGCGGCCAACCATCGTGATCATCTCTTGTTCACAGCTGCCATGGGGTCAGTGGCTCCTCTGCTTCTCAATCTCTTGTCAGCTTCTCTTCTCACTGAGAACTAGCTCTTTCTCTCCGCATTTCCCAAGTACGGTAGACATTGCTAGTGCTCAGTAGTATTCTCCGTTCTGCCTTCTGGGCAAGATTGTATTCCTGGCCCCACTGAGGTTAGACGAGGCTATGAAACTTACATGGGCCAATGAAAGGTGAGCAGAAGGGATATGTGTCACTTCCTGGTAGAAGTCTTTAAGAGCCGATCTTCAATTCTGTGTGTCTTTTTACCCGGCCCCTATGGAAGCACTTGCTAGTATGGAGGTGCCATGGTGGAAGTGGCCCGAAATGCTCAAACCACACATGGTGGCAACTGCTCTGGAGAGCTGCCCAGACCCAGCAAAGAATTCGCATGAGCAAAAAGTAGATCTTTGTTGTGTTAAACCACTGAGATTTGGGTGATGTTTGTTACCACAGTGTAACTTAGCCTGTCCTGACTAATCCACCAAAAAAGAGCCTCTGGCTGGTCCAGCTAAGACCTTACCTGAGCCAATGTGGGGGGTTAGTTGCCTTTGGATCAAATGCATAGCTTGCCTCAATCCGGGAAAACAGTTCTTCAATTTATGTTTCCTATTCTCAACAGAATAAACATTTAACTTATTTGCAAGGCTCTCAGTGGGCTGACCCCTGCCTACCCTCCAACCACATTTCCTGCTACTCCAAACCCTCTTCCACATCTAAGGCCCAGACACACCAAGCTCCTCCTATCCCCTCAGCATATCAAGTATCAAGCCATCTCTTTATACTTGCTTGTTCCCTTTGCCTAAAATGCTTTTCCAGTCACACCTCCTCCTGAGGAGATTCTACTAAGTATTTTAAGGTCCCAGGTCAAGTCTTATCTATTCTTTGAAGGCTTCCCTGGTCAATCCCGACATGTACCCCTCATGGCACATACTTCTATCGTAGACTTCTCACATGAACTTTTACTTATTTGCTTATCTGTCCATGTGCTCAGTCATCCCTAGACGGTAAGGTCCTCGCAGCGTGACTAGCTCCTCAGTCATCACTGGGCCTGCCCCTCCCTCCCACACATTGCTGCCAACAACCAGCACAACGAGGCCAGCGTCTACTGATTGCCTACCACTGCCCCACCTCTGCTACACATCGTACCTAGCTGACCTCCGTGAATGAGTATTATCATCATCTTCACTTCACATCCTCCAGAACCTCTCCATCCTACGGCCTCCCCTTATGGTCCTGCAATCTCTCAGTAATACTCTGTTGAATGAATGAATGGTTGCCTGCATGAAATTAATGAATGAATAGGTGAATTCTGACTTACACACACAGAGGCCAGGCCTTCGTGGGACATACCTGTGAAAGCCCACCTCCTCCCCGAGTCACATATGCCTGCTTTACAAACTGCCCGGGCTGCTGTTCACTTGTCTGGGTTTTTTTGTTTGTTTTGTTCTTTTGCCTGGGATTTTCTTTCATTGAATCTCTAAAATTCACCCAACAAAGTTTAACCATTTCAAAGTGAACAATTCAGTGGATTTGGTACATTCACCTTGTTGTGTAACTATCACCTCTATCCAGTCCCCAAACATTTCCATAACCCCAGGAGGAAACCTTGTACCCTTTGAAGCAGTCATTCCTCATTCAACCCTCCCCCCATCCCCCCTCCCACCCCCACTCCACCCCCTCCCCAGGCACTTTTAAACCAGGGAGTCTGTGGATGGGCAGGGGTGTCCCCAGGCGGAAGGACATGCATTCCCGGGCCCCTCAGGAGGCACACGCAGGCATTCCTGACCTGAGCAGGCAGCCCTTGAGATTTCTGCTAGCTCAACACCAAGGTAGGCCGGGTGCCCCAGGACCCCAGCCCAGGGCTCTGCTGGGCGCATTTTGAGGCAGCCACATTCCCTCCCTAGGAGAGGCAGCTGTGATGGGAGCCTGGCGAGCAGAGTCCAACCTTGAGTAAGTGTTTTCTTGTTGTCATCCGCAGATCTAACTTGAAGTCTGCCGAGAATACTCGGCGGGGACATATATTACACCCGGAGCTTTTTATCTCGCACACGTGACCCCGCCCATCCTGAGCTGTGCGTTTTATTCTCGCTGGTAGGACAAAAACCACCTCCCACTGCAGCATATATCAAGGGGAAGAGTGTTGAACTTTCTTTGCATTAATATAAATAGCTGTTTAGGCCTCATTCCCCACCCCAGGACCCTCTGTGCACCTGTCCTTCATCTACTCTATTTGGCATCTGGTTCAAATTTGGTTTATTTAGAGCCCAAGTTGGCAGGCTTTTACATATTAAAGGTGCATTTTAGAAGAGCATTTTCTATTCTAATTTGGGGGAGCCAAGCTCTTTAGGGCTTTCAGGAGCGGTGTCCACCTGATTTACATTTTCCGCACTGGAGCCGAGCCATCGAAGCACACTAGAGTGTAAATAATAGTGATGGAGACGTGTATCTTTAAAGATCCATTTTCTCTCCATGTTGTCTCTCTTTGCGGGGAGGGGACAGGCCAGGGAGGAATGGAAGTACCCAGGCTGTGGGGGCAGAGGAAAGAAAGAGGAAGGAAGGAGGACGCAGTGGGTTCCTTGGGAAGGCTGGCTCCGAGGGAGGAAAGGTTGCAGTTCAGGGGCTTGGGATGGGGCCAGGGTTTCTGCAAGATGGCAATCAGCAAACTTGGCAGGGCCAATCCCTTCTCAGTCTGGGGAGAGGCTACTGTGCTGCAATTAAGCCAGTATTCAAATATTGGTTCCTGTGTGACTCTGGAAAATTCGCTTTGCCTCTCTGTGCCAGAGGACACCTATCAGGCTATGGGCATCATCATAATCACCCCATCCAGGGCTGGCATGAGGTATCCATGAGATGACACCTATAAAACACAGGCATAGTCCCAGGTACACAGTAGTTGAGCAACTTAATACATGTTAGCTCTTGTTTATTATTATTTTCTTTGTACATTTTGTCTTCTATGCCAAGCCCCAGTGCCCTGCACATGGTAGACACTTGATTGGCGTGTATTAGCTGGACTCCCCATTCATTCGGTGTCAAATAATTTACCTGGGGTATTCCCTGGTGGTCCAACTCTGTGCTTTCCCAGCTGAGGGCCCAGGTTCAATCCCTGGTTAGGGAACTAAGATCCCACAAGCTGCACGGCGCGGCCAAAAAAAAAAAAAAAAGGGAAATTCACCTGGCTCCTACTCTGGACTATGGACATGGCCCAAGGCCCTGGAGAAAGATGATGACTGAGGCCTGGCCCCTCTTCTCTACCCACCTGCCACTCCCACAGAGACTCCCGTCTGACCTACCTCTTCAGGTGCCCATCTGAGCCATGGTCTCTCTTGCTTTCAATACCCTCAGTCCAGGACCTCCTCTCCTCTGTTCTTCACCTGAATAAATCTCATTCACCTCTTCCAGGAAGACTTTCCAACTCTCCAAGCTGGGTGAGGTGCGCTCTTCCCTTCATTCCACCACACTGCTTACCACCCTGTGTGATAACCCTTTTGTGGGTCCATATAGAGTGTAAGCCCCAGGGGGAGAGAGGAAGAGTGTCTGTTTGGGTCATCATTCTATTCCCAGCCTGACACACAGTAGGCGTTCAACAAATGTTTGCTAAGTGAAATGATGAAGTTGATGCTTTCAAGGCAATCACAATCTTGGCAGGGATGGACCCACATACAAGTTGTTGGCCACATACAAAATGAGTTTGGAAGGGGAAGCTGGGTGAGTCAGGAGGGCTTCCCAGAAGAGGTGACAGTTGAGAAGTACCTTGAAGAATAAGTAGGGGCTGTTCCAGAGAAAGAGGGAGAGAATTTGAAGGGAGTGAAAATTTGACAAAAGAGAGACTCTGAATGAGTACAAAAAGAGGTAGAATTCATTTCTGGATTTTGGACCACCTCTTACAGGTGGGATGGGACCCATCTGGGGGGTGTTCCCCAAATGTGGGCACTAGGCAGATCTAATTGCGAATGGCAAGGAAAGGGTGGAGGGAGCAGGGAGAAGATGCCCACCTGCCCTACCCCAGAAGCCGGCTTAGGCCCGGGGCCAAGACAGCGACCACTGAGGAGGAGGAGGTGAGAAGAGGAGGCCCTCCTGGCCTCAGTTTCCCCATTCCGGAAGCTCTGGCTGATGTGCAGGGGAGAAAGCCTGGGGCCCTCGCTCGTGAGCTATCTTGCGGGTGGAAGGCCGGTGGAGACAGGGAAAGAAACAGGAGAGGGGAGGGAACGAAAAGAGAATCCAGTCAGGTACTGGAAGTGCTCTTCATCCAGAGAAACAGGAAACTATGGGGAGGGAGTGGGAAATGGGAGATGGGACAGCAGGGGCAAGGGGGCGTGCAGAGCGGTGTGGGGGTTGGGGAAGAGCCTCCCGGGGAGGTTTGACTGTAGCAAGTGCTGGGACAGGAGAAGGAGCAGGGGGGGAGGGAGGGCAGGAGGCAGAGAAGGAGATGAAGATGTCCTTTCATCTTCTTCCTGGAGAGAAGGGGCCAGGTTGTGATAGGGAGAATGACGGAAAGTCTCATTGGAGCTGTTGGTTTGAAAGAATTTGTCTTCGGAACAAGCTTTTTATCAGTCAGCCTTAAAGATCAGGATTCCTCAGAGGCTGCTGCATCTCCCCCTCCCTCATTTCTCTCTGTCTTACCCTCCTTTCCCGTTCCCTCTGGCTCCCTTCGCAGCTCACGTCCCCGTTTTCGTCGGTGTCTATCTCTGTCTGTGCTTCTTTTCCAGGTCCTGGGAACCCTGGCCATCTTTCTCTGCCCGGCCTCGCTGCTGGCTGACAGCAGGCCAGGCCCTCCTCAGAATCTCAAGGGGGCCGTGGGGCGGAGAGGGCAGCGGGCAGGGCCTAGGCTGGCAGAGACTCCTTCCAGGCTGTATGTCTCCTTTGGCCAAACCATGGAAGCTCTCTGGACCTCTGTTTCCTCCTCTATAAATGGACAGGGTCAGACGCTGTGACCCTTAAGACTGAGGTGGTGGGTAGGCAGGTATGACAGTCCTCAAGGTGGGGAGAGCCTTGCGGCTGTCCAGGAAAGGGGATGCCTTAGAGCTGGTGCGCCTTTACCTTCCTTTATCGAATGAGGTCCTGGGGCGGGGGGCTGCCCAGGGTCTTACAGTCCTGTGCTGGCTGACCTCCAGACCTCACCCGGGGAGGCAGAAGGGAGAGGTCTGGGCCTGTGATGGGGGGCAGGGGGCATCAGGGCTACCTTAAGACCTTTAGGTGCCCCTCTCCAAATGTAACTGAAAAACCCACCAACTCAGCGATAAATAGGTGTAAGGAAGGCCAACAAATTTGATTCCCCCATGTTACTTTTATGCTTTCTTAGGAATATTAAATTCTTCCCCAAACCATGTTTTGGTGGTCCTACTTTGCTGGTGATCTCGGCCTGCCCGCTGTGTAATCTAGCACAGCCCACCAGGACACAGCAAACCTAGAGATCACGGGTGAGCCAAGGTCACAGCCACAAAACCCCTCTTCGAGCTGTACTTCAGACAGTGAGGTTGGGGCAGAGAGGGACTGGCCTCTCCTGAGGAAGATGTGCTCTAGGCCAAGCTAGGAGGCCCTGAGTCCCAGGGAAGAAAGGGGTGGGGACGGCCTCCCTGCCACCATTACCACTCCAGCCAAAGCTAACTTTCCCACCATGGCCCACTATCCAGGTGTGACTCTCACCTTTGCCCTGTGTCCACAGCAAAGGCAGGTTTGAGGAGCGAAAGGAGAAGCTATCCTCCACCCCCTGGACTCACCAGCAGGCCTCAGAGCGGGTGGATGGCAGGAGTTGGCTTGGAAGGAGTTAGTTAAAGAAAAAATACTCCGAACACTCGGTAAAACTGGTTAGGCAGTCTTGAATCAGGGCCATCACAGTAAGCATAGGGACCACTGCAATGGGATTTTGCAAGGATTTGGGGCTCAGCTCCAGATACAGCATCGGCAAGTGGGACTTTGTAGCCAAGGAGCCAGGTGGGGGTCAGTGGATGGAAAATTACTAAGAGGAAACATCAGGGGTAAAGGGGGTTACCGACCCACCAGAATTCTCGCTGAAAACAGGCCAGGGCGATCAGACATCCCCTGTGGGTATCAGATACGGGGTGAGGGAGCTTTGGCCAAACTGACTTAATAGGGGTCTTGCTAAAACTGGATTTCACAAAGAAGTGCACAGATGGGCCTAGGAGAAGGTTCGGGAGGCTGACTAAAGTTTGGTCAAGCAGAAAGTCTCTGTCAAAAAGAGGGGAGGAACCAGCCTGGGTGGAGTGTTGACAGTGTGCCAGGTGCTCTCCCCGCAGGAGTGGAGGAGTCTCAGCCCCATTTTCCCCAGGGAACACTGAGATGTTTGCCCAGTGTCCCATGGCAAATGGCAAGCGAGTGGAACCCACGCGGAATCCATGGCAGGAAGGGCGCTACCTTGAAGGCCAGAAGGAAGCCAAGTCAGGGAAGGTGGAGGCCTGGGCCCCTGCTTTATTCCGCTTGCCTCTCCTGGAGCGTTAACATTTTATGTTCCCTACCACCCTCGTCCAAGATAACCTGGCTTTATCTGCGCCCTGTCTGGTAGCCTGGAGGACTCTCATCTCCTGCCCCTGGGTGTTAATGCTAAAATGTTAATGATTTGTTTTTCTTCGAAGGGATAGGGTGTGGGGTCAGGGGTTTCCTTCTTCCAACTCGGACTCTGCGCCTGAGGGCCCCCAGCCCAGAGGGGTGCGTGACCCGGGGAGGAAGAAGGATGAGCAAAGGGTGGCCTGGGTGTCAGGCTCGAGTGGCAGCTCCAGTAGCCCCACCTCTGGGTCAGCGACTCTAAGCCACCTCTGAGGTGCCCACCCTCCAGAGTTTGGAGGTGACCCTCTGGGGCACCCAGGTCCCCTCCCCTTGCCTGGCCCTGCTTTTCCCAGGCGCCTGGGATGGGAGGGGGCCGGGCTCGGGGAGGAGCAGGGAGCGGCCAGGCTGTGTGTACAGAGAGGCCTCAATTTCACAGGGCTTGCTCCTGAGTGAGTTTCGCATAAAAGGATTAAGGCGAGAGGAAGTGCAGAGGAAATGGGGTGTTGGACACCTTGTTAAACGGGCTGTCAGGGCTCCCAGAGCGTGGGTGCTAACTCTATTCCCTGCCTGCGTCGGGTGCAGGCCCAGCCATCACCTGAGCGATCAAAGATAGGGCCGCGGAGCCCAGCCTGGAGGACGGAGAGGCTGGACCAGCCAGAGGAGGGAGGCCCGGACCAGCACCCCGACCCCCAACACGCCCCCTCCTTCAGGCCTCATTCCTGAGGGAATTCCACAGGGCCTGGCCGGGGAGAAGGGGAAATGAAGGCTCAAAAACTCTTTTCACCTGGGCCTGGAGAGATCTCCGCCCCAGGATTAAATCACAGCATGTTTGGGGCGTGAGGGAATGGGGGCCTGGGGGGCGCTGGACCTAATGATGTGTGGATTATCATTTCCTCCCTTATCTAACACTGAGGGACATTCTTTTTACTGAGCCCAGGGAATTGGCTCCGTTTGTGAATGAGTCTGATTGGATCAGCACTTTTCCTGAAGAGATAAGGGGGTTATCGGGATGGGGGCAGTACTTCCTTGAGGGAGAAGGGCTGCCTGAGGACCTGAGATGTGTGGGGGGACTGGCTGCGGGGAGAGACCCCAAGGCCTGAGGGCAGAGGCAGCCACCCATGTGTGCAGGGCATCCCTACCTTTGTCCATGTCCGTCCCCTGCCCTGTCTGGACGATCTTCTGCCCACTTCACCCAGCCAATTCCTACTCATCCTGGTTCAGGGTTCATAGCCCTGGTTGAACCTTTAGATCACCAGGGAGACTTTAGCCGTACCCAGGACCCACTTGAGACAGAAGGAACCAGAAGCTCTGGGGGGCTCAGGTATGGCGTGGTTTTCGAAGCCCTCTGGTGAGTCTGAGGAACTGCCAGTGTTAAGAGATGCTTGTCCAGGAAGCTCTCCCTCAGGCCAGGCTGGGTTCGACTCCCACCCCCTCTGTCTCCTCCGCTCCCTGGGGCTCATCTTCACAAGTCACACCTACCACCTGTTGGTTTTCTGTTTACTTGTCCGTCTAGACCTTCCACCCCAGACTGTGAACACCTGAATGTCAGGGCAAGGGGCACTCACCATTGTCCCTGGGGCTTCTTCCTGCACATGGTGGACCGTCAATACACACAACACTGAAGACCCGAGCACAGAAGCAGGACTTAGTCATCTTTCTATCGCTCTCTGTCGCAGGGGTTGATTAGAGTTAGTACCCGACAAAGTGACATCATGACCGCATGAGGATCAGTTTCCGCCTCTGAGATGTGTGCACGTGGAAGAGTTAGCAGACACGCCCTCATCTTTCCTATGGTTGGAGGGGGAGGGGGCTTCAGGATGATACCTCCTCTGTTCCCGCCATTGCCACCACCACCGACTGTCTTTTATTTATTTTTTAACAATTTTTAAAATTTAAGAAAATTATTTATTTATTTATTCGGCTGCATTTGGTCTTAGTTGTGGCACGCAGGATCTTCGCTGCGGCATGCGGGATCTTCTGTTGTGGCGCATGGGCTCTCTAGTTGTGGTTCGCAGGCTCCAGAGTGTGCAGGCTCAGTAGTTGCGGTTCGCGGGCTCTAGAGCACAGGCTCAGTAGTTGTAGCGTGCGGGCTTAGTTGCTCCACGGCGTGTGGGATCTTAGTTCCCTGATCAGGGATCAAACCCATGTCCCCTGCATTGGAAGGCAGATTCTTAACAACTGGACAACCAGGGAAGTCCCCCGATTGACTCTTAAATGCTTTCACCTGGGGGAAATGAGAGTTTAGGTCTGTAAAGGGCCAGAGAGTAAATATTTTGAACTATGCGGGCCGTTCTGTCCCTGTCACAACTACTTCACTGTGATACACAGAGGCAGCCATGAATGATACATAAACGAGTGGGCATGGCTGTATTCCAATTATACCTTATTCAAGGATGCTGAAATTCGAATTTCATATCATTTTCACATGTCACAGAATTTCTTCTTTTGATTTTTTTCAACATTTTAAAAGTCGTTCTTAGCTTGTGGCCCAACAAAACCAGGGTGGAGCCAACTGGATTTAGCCAACGGGCTGCATTTGCAGATGACAAATGGCATCTATGCCATCTGATTTCTATGACAGTATTGGTGGTGATTTCCCAAGTCCAAGCTTAGAGCTGAACACTGCTGTCCACCCACGTACCTCTGAGGTTCCCAGGGACCTGGGCCATGCTAACTGCCCCTCAGTAAGATAGAGGTGTAGGGCTTCCCTGGTGGCGCAGTGGTTAACGCCTGCCAATGCAGGGGACACGGGTTCAATCGCTGGTCCGGGAAGATCCCACAGGCCGAGGAGCAACTAAGCCCGTGCGCTACAACCACTGAGCCTGCACTCTAGAGCCCACGAGCCACAACTATTGAAGCCCACGCACCTAGAACCCGTGTTCCGCAACAACAGAAGCCACTGCAATGAGAAGCCCGTGCACCGCAACGAAGAGTAGCCCCCGCTCGCTGCAACTAGAGAAAGCCCGCACGCAGCAACGAAGACCCAACGCAGCCAAAAAAAAAAAGAGATAGAGGTGTGTGTGAGGGGACCCAAGCAGAAGCCCTGATCCCTTCAGGGTTGGGGGAGGGAGTGTGAAGGTGATGAATTCCAGAGACACTCTGATAAGTAATGTGGTTTCACTTCAGGTCATTTCCTGAAAGTCAGATCCACTTTGCACGTGAGGACGAGAGCAGGGAGCTTCAGAATTCACTCTTGGGGCCTCCAAATTAAAAGCCAAATAGGAGGTAGCTTTTGCCTGGGCTGCATCTTCATCCGTCAGGAGCAGTTATCTTCATCGTCCACCGCTGGGGCCTGCTGCTCTCATTCACCCCTGCCCAGCACCCACTTTGTTGTCTCCTCCACATGGAGCACCCCAGTGGGGAGAGGGGTCCACTCATGCGCCCAAGATCCCACTGGTTATTCAAACCAGGAGGGAGGTGAGATTGGGGGCCCCAAAGGGAGGACTCACCCAGCTGGGTCTTTAGAGAGATCTGCCACTTCTAGCCCAAACTCCTAGCCAGAGCCTTGCCACTTGGGGCCTGGGCCAGACTCCTGGAGTTTCTCTCTGGGGAGAAGGTTGGGAATTCTCATAAAGGCCCAGCTATCTTAGAGGAGAGTGGCAGAGTCTGATGCCCAGAAACTTCCAGCTCCAGGCCCTGGCATCTCTCCATATGGGAAGGGAGGTGGGAAGGTAGATGGGGACACAGAGAGGACCCAGAGAGCAAGGGTCTCCGTGTCACACAGTTTTAGTCCCAGCTCAGACCTTTACCTGCTGTATGACCTTGGGCCAATCGCTTCACCTCTCTGAGTTTCAGCTTCTTCAAGTGGGATAGCCTTACCAGCCATGCGCCTCTCAGGACTGTACATTTTAAGGCTCACGAGAAGCCCAAGAGAGCATCATGGAGGCCCCGAAGTGCCATTCCCGTTCAGGGCTATGAGTCAGCGTGTCCTGGAGGACAGCCTGGGAGCAGTGGGCTCTGCAGTAGGACCACTGAAGTGATGGGGGCCCTTGTTTTCTCCCTGCCCTCCTCCCACAGCTGTTTTTGGGAGGGGGCTTGGAAGCTGCCTTGGGGTGTTCCTTTGTCTCCCTCGTGAGCCAGAACTATCAGACGAATCGGCCTCATAAAACAAAAGACACTCTGTAATCGGAAGACTTGGGTTGAGATTCGTCTCCTCACTAGTGTCGTCGCTGGTAAATCAGCCTCAGGTTTCTCATCTGTGAAATGGACATAACATCTCATTGGGCTAGTGCTGAGGAAAGTACTTCGCTAACCTAGTGGGCTGTACACGTGATCATACAGATTGATGGGTCCCCTCCTCCCTCCAGCCAGTCACAGGGGTCTCCCCCAGTCCTACTGCCATCCCTAGCCTTGTTCTGTGGACACCTCTACCCCACCCCACCCCCAGGACATTTGTCAGTGCTGGAGCCTGCCCTAGACGTACTATACTTGATTCACTGCAGAATAGGGCTCTTCATCCACTGACTCAAACCATCCCTGGGGTTCCCTCACCCCCTGTGGCTGAGCCAGACCAGGATGAAGCTTCCAGCCCTGCTCTCCCGCCTAGTGGCCCTGGCCCATCACCTTGGACCCCAGCCCAAGGCATCCAAGGCCTTGAGCCTTGACCTCCCTGCCTTGCTGTGAGAATCCCAGGCGCCAAATCCCACGCACTCCAAGTTAGGGTGCCCATCCAAGGCAGCCATGCCCTGCACCCAGTAGGTGCTCAGTAACTGTTGTTGGCTGACCAGTTGAGGGCAGATTTCCTCGGCCTTTGGTATAACCCTGTTGAGAGCAGTAAGACTGTAGCTGCCTTGCTCTTGAGGGACCAGCAGGATTTAGATGTCATTAGGGGTTCAGATATTAAGATGTGGGGTGGGATGACTTATGATCAGCAAAATAATGACCCTTCTAACGACAAGATGAAGATGGGGATTCTCAGGCCCTGTTTCTCCACCGGGACATGGCAAGTGATATGTTGTCTCACTTGAATGGAATTTTTTTCATTCATTCATGCCCTCGGCAAATACTCACTGAATCCCTACTGTGCGCCAGCCCAGGGAGGGGGATGTCAGCAGTGGAGAAGAAGGGCACTCGAATAAGGAAACGTGGCTTCCCAGCTGTTAAAAAATCAGGACATTTTCCTGGAGGAGAAGGAATGCGAGTGGAGGTGTGGGGGTGGGGAGGGCAGGGACACGGGCTGAGGGGGCTGGCTCTTTCCAGCAGGTGCAGAGCAGTGAGGCCAGGTGCTGCGGTTGACACTGAGTGTGAGGGGGGCTTGGCCTGGGCCTCCCTAACCCACCTTCCTCTCCCTTTGCTCACCTTCCACCCAGGCCGTGGTAGGGGGAGGGCTGGTCAGGGGGCCCCTGGGCACCCAGCTCCTGAAACCCAGTGATACTTGCAGGGAGGGTGGGAAAGGACTGGTTTGATCTGAGCTGGCCCCTTCAAGGCCGGGAGATCGGTGGGGGAAGAGGAGGGAATGTAATTAAAAAAAAAAAACAAAAAAAAAACACCTTTGTGACTGAGAGTTCTCAACTGGAACAGCCCGACAGCTGGGCCCAAAGCCAGGAGGTAGGGCTACAGGCAGGTCCCGGGATCTGGTGACCCTTCGGTGCCCTCAGGAAGGTTTTGGGCAGGGGAGGGGGAGACGGCTGTTTCCGTCACGCCCAACCCTCCCCCATCCAGCCTCCTGAGTTCCACCTTGTCTCTCTTCCTCCAGTCTCATGTCTCATTAGTCTGGGGTCTCGAGAAAGAGAGGGCCTAGGTATAGAAACTTCCAGAAGAGGAGGGATGGTGAGCTTTCACTACATGTACCAGCTAGGCCTCAATGCCTCCTGCTCCCGACCTCTGCCAGGCAGCCCCAGGCCAGTTCAATGCCAGCGTGAGACACTAAGGATGCCAGGACGATAAAGCAGGCCCTGTCCCCCGTGACCTCAGCAGGGCACAGGAACTGCTCAAGACTGTGCGATCAGTGCCGTAGTGGTGGCATCTGTGGGTGCTGTGCAGGCTCAGAGACGGGAACGGTTCCCTCTGCCTGGAACCAGAGAGAATAGGGGGTATCCAGAAGAGTCTTTATGGTTGAGTAGGAGTTGGTCAGGCAAAGAAGCGGTGGGAGGGCGTCCTTTGCAGAGGCAAAGCATGAGCAAAGCATGCAGGGTAAGGGAAGCTGGGTTTGAGAAACTGAGGCCGCTTTGCAGAACCGGATCCGAATGACCGTGTTAGAAGTCCAGCTCCACTTTCTAGCTGGGTCACTTCGGGCACTTTGCTTACCCTCTCTGTACCTCCATTTCCTCATCTGTTACAGGTGTTAATAATAGCTGTGGTAGTCCTTAATGCTATTTATCACTCTTGGCTCTCACCCCTTCCAGGCACGGGTGGGAGGGATTTTCTGGCCCCGCTGTGGTTAGGTGGGGTCATGTGAGTAGTCTAGGCCAACGAGCTAGTGAGCAGAAGTGTCATTTCGAGACCTGGATGTTTCACGGTCGGCGGGAGGGCCTCCAGCACCTTCTGGTTTTCTTTCTGGCCCAGGGAAGTGCCCAAAGGGGTTAGAGATGTGACTCACGATCTGTCCGAATCTCCAAGTCTCTCCGATGAGCAGAGTCCCTGAGCACCCACACTAGACACGTACTTTACTAGACAACCTTGGTTGTTTAAGTCACTGACACGTGGGAGGTGTTTGTCACCACAGGAGGACTTAGCCCGTGCTCACAGAGGGCTGTGACCGGGATGCCATGAGCTAGTTCAGGTAAAGCATGGGACCCATGGCACTGACATTTCATATTCCATACATGTGAGCTGCTCTCATCATGAGTTTTGTTAGGGAGGCAGAGAGGGGTGGCCGTGGAAAAGGCTAAGATGGGAAGCAGAGCCTGCTCAGGGAGCATCTTTTTTTTTTGCGGTACGCGGGCCTCTCACTGCTGTGGCCTCTCCCGTTGTGGAGCACAGGCTCCGGACGCGCAGGCTCAGTGGCCATGGCTCACGAGCCTAGCCGCTCCATGGCACGCGGGATCTTCCTGGACCAGGGCATGAACCCGTGTCCCCTGCATTGGCAGACGGACTCTCAACCACTGCGCCACCAGGGAAGCCCAGGAAGCATCTCGAACACCAGGCTCAGAAGCTCAGGATTGAAGGCAGCAGGGAAGCAATAAAGATTTTTTAAACAGAAGAATGGCATGCTTTACAGACAGTTCACTCCAGGACTTGGCAAACAGCAGGCATTTAATAAGTATTTCTTGAAGGAATGAATGAATGAATGGAGTTTGGAGGAAGAGGGACCAGTGAGGACACAGCCTCAGCAAGCGGGTATCCCATGGAGAAGGCTGGACCCAGGGCAGGTTCCACGCAGTTGGGTGGGACCCACAGCCAGGCACCGGGCTTCCGAGCCCACCCTCACTTGCCCACCCCCAGCACCACCCGGGCAGGCAGCTCCATCGGCACCGATGCTGGTGTGCAGTGCGCACCACCACCTCATAACTCACTGTGTCTATGATGAAGCGGAGCGATTGTTTGGGAAGACAGCCACTCGGATACCCACCAACCCCCAGGGCTGGTCCTGACGTTTCTCCTCCACCATCCCCTGGTTAACACGCCAGCTCTGTCTCTCACACCCTGCTCCCCACACCCCCATCAATGGCACCGATCTCTCCCTGCATACACACCCCCCCTCCACCCGCCTCTCCAGGGCTGCAGCCAGAGGAAATTTATTGCAGCCCCAGACTGCTATGGGCAAATACTAATAAAATGCTGTTTTGCTGCAATTTGTTTAATTGGCCACAGAAGAGACGTCTTGAGCATGTGCAGGCTCTGCCTGGCTCACAGATGCTCCTGGCTTCCTGCGCTTTGCCTCCCTGGCTGCGACCGCTGGGGATGGGATATTGGGGAAAAGGGGAGCGAGGGAGAGGGGAAGCAGAAGGAGGCCGCTGGACTGGAGAGGGCGGTAAGGAGCCCACTTCCAGATATTCTTTTTTTTGTTTTTTAAACATCACTATTGGAGTGTAATTGCTTTACATTGTTGTGTTAGTTTCTGCTGTATAACAAAGTGAATCAGCTATACTTAAACATATATCCCCATATCCCCTCCCTCTTGCGTCTCCCTCCCACCCTCCCTATCCCACCCCTCTAGGTGGACACAAGGCACCCGGCTGATCTCCCTGTGCTATGTGGCTGCTTCCCACTAGCTATCTATTTTACCTTTGGTAGTGTATATATGTCCATGCCACTCTCATTTCGTCCCACCTTACCCTTCCCCCTCCCTGTGATCTCAAGTCCATTCTCTACATCTGCGTCTTTATTCCTGTCCTGCCCCTAAGTTCTTCAGAACCATTTTTTTTTTAGATTCCATATATATGTATTAGCATATGGTATTTGTTTTTCTCTTTCTGACTTCACTCTGTATGACAGACTCTAGGTCCATCCACCTCACTACGAATAACTCAATTTCATTTCTTTTTATGGCTGAGTAATACTCCATTGTATATATGTGCCACATCTTCCTTATCCATTTGTCTGTCAATGGACACTTAGGTTGCTTCCATGTCCTGCCTATTGTAAGTAGAGCTTCAGTGAACTTTGTGGTACATGACTCTTTTTGAATTATGGTCTTCTCAGGGTATATGCCCAGTAGTGGGATTGCCGGGTCATACGGTAGTTCTATTTTTAGTTTTTTAAGGAAATTCCATACTGTTCTCCATAGTGGCTGTATCAGTTTACATTTCCACCAACAGTGCAAGAGGGTTCCCTTTATCTCCACACCCTCTCCAGCATTTTATTATTTGTAGATTTTTTGATGATGCCCATTCTGACCGGATTGAGGTGATTGTAGTTTTGATTTGCATTTCTCTAGTGATTACTGATGTTGAGCATCCTTTCATGTGTTTGTTGGTAATCTGTGTATCTTCTTTGGAGAAATGTCTTTTTAGGTCTTCTGCCCAGACGAAAAGACAACCCTCAGAATGGGAGAAAATATTTGCAAATGAAGCAACTCACAAAGGATTAATCTCCAAAATATATAAGCAGCTCATGCAGCTCAATATCAAAAACATAAACAACCCAGTCCACCTATACATATAACACTTCACGAGTGTTTTCACCCACAGCCCTTGGGATCCTTGTGATCAGCCAGACTGCCTGAGTTCAAATCCCACCACCTCCTCTTCTTAGCTGTGTGCCCTGAGACAAGCTACACAACCTCTCGGTGGCCCCAGTTTCCTCATCTGTAAAATGGGAATGATAATAACAACATTCTGAGGATTAAATGAACTAATCCATACCCAAAAAAACCCTTAGAACGACACCTGGCTTGTAGGAAGCACAAAATCAATGTTCAGAACTTAGATTGCTTGGGTTCTAATCCCAGCTCCGCCACGTGCCAGCCGTGTGGTCTTGGGCAAGTTACTTAACTACTTTGTAGCTCAGTTTCCCCATCTGTGAAATGCGGATAGTCATTACAGCTACCTTATAGAGTTGTGCAAAGATTAAAAAGTTAATGGTTGTAAAGGGATTAGAACAGAGCCTGGCACATGGTAAGAGCCCAGATGTGTGAGTTGCTATTACTCAACAGCCCATGGCATTACGGTGAGCTCCATACTCTGGTTAGGACATTTGGGAAGTCTTTGAACCGCATGTTCCTTCACTGGAGGAAACTGTAGGGCAGGGATGAGTTCCCAGAGATAGGAATTCCCAATGGCAAAAAGTTCGAGCTGGTTTCAGGCTAGCTGGCATGGCTGGTGGGGTAGGGAAGACCCTTACTGTCGCCCAGGGGTTGGGAGATGCAGTGACCCTGCTACAGTTCCCCAGACGGAGCCCTGGGGCTGGGCTGCTGCTTGTGGGGTCAGCCCAGCCCCCCAGCTGCTCCCCTCTTGGCCCCTGGCACCCACACCCTGGGACCGGGCACCTTGCCACCCGCCAGATGGCACCAGCAGAGGCTGGGGCATGGGGGTGAGTGAGGAGGGTTAGGCCAGGCTACAGGATCTGGGCTCCCAGGTCTTGAGACAGATGGGCTTGTGTCTGTCCCCAGCACAGGATGACCGTGGGCAGGGTAGGGGCAGCCACTTCCTCATGACAAAGCTGGGTTTCAAGATTTCCCCATGTCGTTGCCAGAAGAGTGTGAGATGGGAGTTGGGAGTTCCCAGGCAGATCCCTTCCCTTCTCTGAGTCTGTTCCTCCTCTGGGAAAGAAGAGGTTGCCTAGATGATTTATCTGATTACCCAGGTGAAATAAATGGTTAGCCCGAAGCCCGGAGCCCAAGAAGTCCTCAGCGCCTGTGTTATTATTGTTATTACTTCACAACAGGGCAAAGGTTGAGATTGTGGATTCAGGAGTCAGATAGCCTGCATTCAAATCCTGACTCTGTCACTTTCCAGCTGTGTGACCTTGGGCAAATGACTTAACCTCTCTGTGCCTCGTTTGCCATCTGTAAATGGGCTAGTGATAGAAGAGGGTTGTTGTGAGGATTAACTGAAACAGTATTGGACCCTTACTTCGTGTCCTGTCAGGTAAATGCTATTTTGCTCCATTTTTCTGGTGATGAAACTTAGGGTCAAAGAGGCAAAGACACTGGCCCAAGATCCCACGACCGGGTAAGGGTCAATCTGGAGGCATTTTCAGCCACTGTGGCTCAATGCCCTGTATCTAATCCTGTTTCCCTCTTAAATGAGGCTCCAGGTTGCTGGCTGGCTGATGCCCACATGAGGCAGTGCACACACACTCACGCACCTGTATGCTCTATGTGTTTCTGATAGCCTTGTTTCAGTTGGCTCCGGAACTTTTGTCCAAAGAAAACTTGCCCCTCCAGAAGAAAGCTTCCACCCTGACCTTCAGGTCATGAAAGCTAGGGTGTGCCCCGGGTTACAGAAGGCAGTATAGCTTGCATATATTTATTTATTTATTTTATTATTATTATTTTTTAACATCTTTATTGGAGTATGATTGCTTTACAATGGTGTGTTAGTTTCTGCTTTATAACAAAGTGAATCAGCTATACATATACATATATCCCCACATCTCCTCCCTCTTGCGTCTCCCTCCCACCCTGCCTATCCCACCCCACCTAGGTGGTCACAAAGCACCCATCTGATCTCCCTGTGCCACGCGGCTGCTTCCCACTAGCTATCTATTTTACCTTTGGTAGTGTATATATGTCCATGCCACTCTCTCACTTCGTCCCACCTTACCCTTCCCCGTCCCCGTGTCCTCAACGCCATTCTCTACATCTGCGTCTTTATTCCTGTCCTGCCCCTATGTTCTTCAGAACCTTTTTTTTTTCTTAGATTCCACATATATATGTGTTGGCATACGGTATTTGTTTTTCTCTTTCTGACTTACTTCACTCTGTATGACAGACTCTAGGTCCATCCACCTCACTACAAATAACTCACTTTCGTTTCTTTTTATGGCTGAGTAATATTCCATTGTATATATGTGCCACATCTTCTTTACCCATTCATCTGCCGATGGACATTTATGTTGCTTCCATGTTCATTGCAGCTCTGTTTACAGTTATAGCATTTACATACGGCCTTAAAGTCAGATCGACATGAGATGGAATTCTGGTGGGCAAGTCACCTAACCACTCTGAGCTCTGCTTCCCTCGCCTGTGGAATGCGGAGAATGTATTTGAGGAGACAGTGGCCCTGAGGTGTCTTTCCCGGAACTCCTTGGGGAAGAGGCAGGATGGCACAGGGGTTGGAAGGGCACTCCCGGGCCAGAGGACCAAGCTTGAATGCCAGCTTTTCCCCTGGGAATTCAGCTGGATGCTCTTGGGCAAACAACCTCATCTCTCTGTACCTCATTTTCCTTATCTGTAAAATGGGGGTGATGACAAGAGTACCTACCTCAGAGGGGTGTTGTGAGGGTTAAAAATGAATTAATATCTGGGAAGTGCAGGAAACAGGGCATGGCACACAGGCAGTCCACATATCCGGGCCACTCAACTGCTTCTGCCCCGTGGTGGTTTCTGTTGTTGCTATGCTGGGCTCTCTGATGGTCGGGGCAGAGGCTTGCCCCTTCCCTGGCATACGTTAGGCAGGCAGGCAGGCAGGTGGTCAACACTTGGCTGGTTGGCTGGTTGGCCAGATGAGTGGCTGTGCGGTGCCCGGCCTGCCAGAGTGGACGGGTTGCAGGACGGCACCCTCTGTCCACCCTCTGCAGCCCTTGGCCCTCCTGGTTCCTTAAGGCCGGTGCTATTTGCAGCACCACGGAAAGCCCCGCCCTGCCCTGCCCTGGGGAGCGGGTCTCACAGTGCAGCTGTGGCCCAGGTGCTCTGCGCTTCCCTCCCTTCTAGACTCTTCCCACAGCCTCCTCCCTTTAGCCTCCCAGCCCCTGACTGCTCCCCTACCCGATTCAGGCATCATCTCCAAGCAGGGCTCCACTCCTGTTCTCGGGCCTGTCAAGGCCCTTCCCCAGAAGGTGAGGGCTTTCCCGAAGCAGCCTACATCCCATTGTACAGAAGAGAAAATGGAGGCCCTACAAGGGGGAATGGTACCACCTCTCACAGTCCTGAGTGAAGGCATCCAGCAGAGTCAGGGCCCAGGAATGCAAGAAGGAAGGGAGGAGGGGATGCCATCAGTCCAGGCCTAGGACTGAACAAATGTGTCTTGTCCCCAGCCAGGAACGTTCCCAGGTTCTCTTCACTCTCATCCAGTCTCGGGCATTAAATGGAGTGGGAGGAAGGGGAGGGCACAGCCTGCCCTCCCCGGCTCTGCAGAGCCCGATGCAGCCAGCTGTGGCAAGCAACAGCTGGATACACACACCAGGATGCACGGTCCCACGCCCTCTGCCAGGCTGGGCAGTTGGAGAGCAGGGGGAGGGCCTGGATCCAGACAGCTGCTGGGGAGGGCAGTGCAGCAGCTCATGAGGCTGGGGGGAGGGTGGAGAGGGGAAGGGGAGGCCTGGGGAGTGCTCAGCCAGCCCCCGAGCCCCAGGTCTCCTCCAGGCAACCACACCCTGACTCGTGGGTGGATTTAGGGGTTCTGTAGAGGCAGCCCTGACTGGGAACCTCATTCCCCACTCTCCGTCTCTGGGGAGTGGGCTGCGGTGTGGCAGCAGGAGGCTGATAGGAGGTCACAGGACAGGACAGGTCCCAAGAATGAGCGGGGAAGGCAATCTTTAAGAACAACCCAGTTGTAATAGCCCAAAACTGGAAACAACAGAAGAATGAATACATAAATTGTGAAACAGCATATAATACCACACATGCATTAAGGAGGATGTATCAACATGGGTGACTCTCAATAGATGATGTTTAGTTTTAAAAAGAAGAAAGTCACAGAAGAATCCGGAAAGTATGATTCTAGTTCAATAATATACAAAATTAAATTGTATATTGTTTAGGATTTGTCCATATGTGATAAAACTATAGAGAAAATGCAAACGAAATTTTAAAAATTGGTTACCTCTGGAGAGAAAGGTTAATGTGATATGATAGGAGCTCAACAAGCTTTGAAAGTTTTGGAAATAAACTCTTCTTAAACTGGTATGTGAGTACAGGGTTATTGTTTTATTATTATTATCATCGTTCAAAGAGTATACGTATGTAATTTACATGTTCTTTTGTACAAATGATACGCTTCATTTTAAAAATGAAAGTTAAAGGCTTAAACTGTATATCAAAAGTATCACAAACATTAAAAGGTAATTAACAAAGCAGAAAAAAAAGAAAGAAGAAAAACCCAGAGTGGGCTCCCTGACCTCTGTTCCCTGTACCCTAGAGCTGTCTGCTCAAGTCCCTTTGAGGAGTTAAAGGGATTCAGGAAGAGCGAGGGTGTTGTCAAGCACTTGTTCCTTCACAAGTACTCACTGAGAACCAGCCTCCGTAAACGGGAACACGGGCCTTGGCTTCACGGAGCTCAGAGTATAATGGAAGAGACAGACAGCAGGCAAGTTCACAGGCGATTCCCAGTCTGTGTTTTAAGGGCCATAATAGGTGTGTGCAAAAGCTTGCGTGGACAAGTGGGCACCTAACTGATAGCGATCAGGGGAGGCTTCCTGGAGGAAGCGATCCCAAACTGAGACCCGGAGGATGAGGAAGTACTCACCATGAAAGGAGCCAGGGCAGGGAGGAGTACTCCTGACAGAGATGGGTATGTGCCAAGGCCCAGGGCAGGGTGAGGGGGACATTCTGAGGAACCCAGAGTTCAGTGCAGCCAGGAAGGGTGGCAGGTAAGGCTGGAGTGGTGGGTCAGAGCCAGCTCTTGGGGAGTTAAGACATTTGAACTTCATTTTGAAGGCCTTGGAGGCCCTGGAGGGTTTAAGCAGAGGAAGGACAAGCTCCAGTTTGCATTTGAAGAAGAGGACTCTGATTGCAACTGGAGGCAGGGAGCCCTGGTAGGAGGCTGTTGCAGTAGTCCAAGATGGCGGCCGGGTCTAAAAGAAATGCGTAAGATGCAGAATTGGTGGTGGTTCCAAGGCAGGGAGTCAGGGCTCTGCTTGGCCCAGTCATGGCTGTGGTTTCAGTCACCAAATATAGGACAGCAGGGTGTGAGCAGCGTTGGCTGACGTGGATGGAGCAGAATCTGGGTTCAACTTTGGTCCTGGAGAATGTGAGGTGCCAACCCCTCCCACTGTCCCTATCCCCTACGGTTATCCCCTACGGTTCCTCCTTGCCCAGTGCTCCAAGCATCAGATCCAAGTCTGAGCTTTTGCTTACCAAACATACTCAGCATGTCAGCAGTGCAGGGAAAACACAGAAATATCCAGCCACCTGGTTCTTGCCCTCCAGGCCCTTCCAGTCAGCAGGGGAGGTGGGCCACGTGCACAAATGGCAGCAACACAAGGTCTGGTCTGAGCCAGAACTTTATTGCTTTTGACCAAGGCTGTCTGCAAAGGCAGTAAATGATTAAGGGCCACATGAGTGGTGTAGATGGTAATGACCTCAGCAGGTCAGAGAGGAGGGAAAGCCCTCCTTGTTAAGGCCTTGGGGATGAAGAAGGGCAGGGTGTTGGATGACTCCGAGCCAGGGCAGTGGATTCAAAGTCCCAGCTGTGCCCTAACGTGGGTGACTTTGGCCAAAGGGCTGTATCTCTCTGGGCCTCTGTTTCCCCATCTGTAAAATGGGAACAAGCAAAAAGTTCAAGCTATCTATTCCCAGGCCAGGGTGGGATCAACAGGGTTAATGGACCCAAACCATCTCTGGAAATGTTAAGTGTCACTCCTTTGCAAAGGGTTGAGGTCCACCCTGCCCTGGTCATGGAGTTTGTTCTGGAGGCCAGTGCTTTTGGAATCAAGCAGACCAGGGTTCAAATCCTGGTTCTGCCATTTTCTGCCTGGGCACCTTTAGGCAAGTGACATACCTGTCCAGGCCTCAGTGTCTGTAAAGTGGAATGGATTCTCCTGCATCCAGGGCGAATGAGATCACCATCTATGCCTGGCAAAGGCTCCAGCAGTGACACCAAATCTCTGGGACAAGTTGCCCCAGGGCCCTGGCCACTCTTAGCCACACATCTTCCCAGACACACAAGAGGTCCTCATCTGCCCCTCCCTTGTCATCCTGCCCAGTGGAGTAGGGGCCCCAAGTCCCCAGCAGCTCGAGCCCAGATAACACACACGCCAACAGGGACCCTGTGGAAACTTCCCAGATAAATGCTGCCACCCCAGATAACCGGGGCCTATCAGCCTGTCATCTTGTTTTCCAAACCACGTTGCTGGTGATAAAGGGATTGTGCAGGGCTGCATCTGCCCGGGCCCAGGAGGGAGCTTCTCACAGGGTTTTTTCTCTCTCACTCTTATTAACGACAAATGTTTGGCCTCTTCCGGGACAGACCAGTCCTCTGGCAGCCAAAGTCTCCCAGCTCAGCTTCCCCTCCCTCTCCGTCACATCTTCGCAAGAGGGCCATTTGTCCCCTTTGTCATCCTTCCACAGAAGGAGAAGAAGGCAATCAGAGATGGGATTAGGCAGCGGCAAACAGGCAAGTTCTGTTTAGGGGTCTGCGTGAGTGGGGTGCCCTTGTGATAGCGCTTAACTATGGATGAGGTATAGCTCATCGGATCCGATGGGAGAGGCCTACTGTCTCCTTTGTTTCCATTTCACAGGTAAGGCAACTGAGGCTCAGGTCACAGACACAACTGATAAATAAATCTGGAAACGAAGGCGAGGGCTGAAGGCTCCAAACCCTGTGCTCTTGCCCTCTGCACCCTGTTCCCAGAGTCGGCCCTGTGCTTGGACATTTCTGGGGCACAGAGAGGAAAAGGTGGCTGCTCTCCGGGGCACAAGCAGAAAACTCTAAGCCACAACTGGGAGCTGGCTTTGGGCCAAGGCTGGGGTGCTGGGCTGGAACCTGGGCCTCATGAAGTCTTGCTGGCCCCCCAACTCTCAGGTCTTCACATCCCAGGGCAGAAACAGCCTTGGAGGTCCACCAGAGCAAGGGTCTCACAGGACAGATGGGGAAATGGAGGCAAAAAGGAGGGATGCGACGTGCCCAGGAGCATCCAGTGAGTGAGCGCTTGGTTTGAAGACTCTGGCTTCATGTGGTCCCAACTCATTGATTTTACAGATGAGGAGACTGAGGCCCAGAGACAGGGAATGACCTACAAAGGGCTCCGTAGGTAACTAAAGCAGAGCTGGGAATCGAATCGATCTGCAGCGCAGGGCCGTTTCCACTCTCCTGTGTTAGTCACTCACCACGAGGTGCAGACGTTCACACAAAAACATAACCAGAGACCCTCATGGATGGAGACTCAGATGCACAGGTAAGGGCCCACCCAGGTGGGCAGGAGACTCACCCACACTTCCAAGTACACACGCTCAGGCTGACACTCCCATGACACTGTATGGGACACACTGTCCACCTCCCCTGCCCCAGGACCTGGAGGTGACACTGTTTACTTGTTCTCGCTCCACCCCCTCTCACACCCCACCCCTGACAACCCCCCACCTCCAGAACAACACCAAGCCAAGAAGCTCCACGCTGGGCTTAAAAAGGGCACTTAATTTTTCATTCTTAAGTGCTGGGATGCTCTTGTCTTCTAGCTTCACCCAAACCCCTTGGTGGAGATGGATGGGGGCGCGGAACACAGTTATCAGAAAGATTAAGCCGGGACTTGTCATTTTTTTATATCACGAAGAGCAGTCAGCCCTACGAGTGATGTCCTCCACTCCGCCAGGATGAGTCCAGAACCTTTAGTGCCAGTAGTAAAAAAAGACTATAAAAAACACCATCGGAGAAAGGGTAATGATGGCATTTAACTGCTCCCACTCACACACCTGGGGTCTGCTCACCACGGAACCAGGGGTTCAGTCACATCATCCTTTACTGCTGTGTCCTTGTCTCGGAGTTTAAGGTCCTTCCGCTGAACCAGAACACTGTGTCCACTGCTGGGACCCTGTGGCCCGTCTGCCCCACCCCGCCCTCCCTGGCCAGGAGCGCAGAGAGAGGGAGGGAGCAGGACAGACTTAGTGCTGGGAGGCCTTAGGGACTGTTGGCTGGAAAAGGGGTCATGGGCTGGATTTCCCAGGAGTCCCGCTGAGCTGCAGGTGCTATTGAAAACTGGTGTGAGGCTACGTTGTGGTTGGCTCTCATTTTATTTCCTTCCTTTCTTCTCTCCCTCCTCCCTCTTTCCCCCTTCATCTCACTTTTATGTGCCAAGTCCTCTGTTACATCCAGCCTGGGTACCAGGGTCTTCCATTGCTCTTAGGACACAGTACTCTGCTCACCCAATTCCTAGCCATCCCCGCTCTGATCCCTCTAGCCCCACAGCCCTCTGCCACACTGCCTCTTTATCCCTCCTAATGCTCTGTTCTAGCATATCGAATTTCTTCCAAATAATTTGCTCTTTCCAGCCTCTGAGCTTTCGTGCGTGCTGTTCCCTCTGCCTGGAAGACGCCTTGGTTGACTCCTACTCATCAGCGGGTCCCAGCTGTAACTTCCTCCAGGAAGCCCTCCCTGCTGTTCTCCAGGTACACCTTAGGCTTCCTCGCTAAGAGCGCCCTCAGCTGACTGCGCTTCCCTTCCAAGCCTTATATCATCACAGTGTATTGTCATTGTGTGTTTCATTGTAAGGTCTGTGATTCTGGGTCTGAGGACTTAGTGGTGAACAAAACAGACAAGATCTCTGGCCTTCATGTGGCTTACATGCCAGTGGAAGTGGGTGGAACAGGACCGTCTGTCTTGTTCAAATTTTGTGGATGTGTCACTAAAGCCAAAGTTGAGTTTCAGCCTCAAAAGCCCCTGTGAGGGAGGTGGTATCATCCTGCCTGTACAGCCAGGAGTCCTTGGGTCACCTAGCTGGAGAACGGCAGCCCTGAGGTTCAAGGCCAGCTCTGACGGGCGCCTGAGCCACGGGGTCTCCATTGCACGATCTGCCTCCTCTCGCTCACCCTGCTCAGGCCTCACTGGCCTCCTTGCTACTCCTTGGCACGCGAAGCATGTCCTTGCCTCTGAGCCTTGTCACTGCTGTTCCTTCAGCCTGGAATACTCTTCCTGCAGAAAACCTTAGGCTCAGCCCCTCACCTCCCTCACGTCTTGGCTCAGATGTCATCTTCTCAATAAAGTCTTCCCTGACACAACTGCACACACACACAAACACACACACTCAAGCTCCTATGAACTCCCCGCCGCCCATATTCTGTATCTTACCTATTGTGTCTACCTGACTAGAGTGTTAGTTCCCTGAGGGCAGGGATTTTGCCGATTCTGTTCACTGTTGTATCTCTAGCACCTATAATAGATGCTCAGGAAAGATTTGCTTAGATGGATGGTTGCGAGGATGAGCAGGCGGATGGAAGAGACCCAGAGCTGAATAAGGCTGGGTCCCAGCCCTGAAAGGTCTTGAGGTCCAGCCAAGGGAGAGGGACCGTCTCCTGAGTGAGAGGTGGTTTTTACCAGACGTGTGTATACAGAGAAGCAGCCACACACCCCAGCACTCGTTCCCTCCCCGCCTCAGGACAAGGTCCTCTCCTGAGACTCAGCCTCTCCCTGAACACCCAGGCTGTCGGCTGCGGGCAGGGAGCACCCCAGTTGGCCCCAGGGCGGGCAAGCTGGGAGGGGCTGTATGAGCTGGACCCTGGCACAGCCCTGGCACAGTCTCTCAGTTCCGGAGCATGACTGGGGGAGCTGGGGAGAAGAAGCAAGGAAATGGAGCCCCCAGCCCTCTGATGTCCCGCCCACAGTGCCTGCAAAAGGCCCTTCCCAGGACCCAGGAGGCTCGAATGCCAGTCCAAGACCCCACCTCTGGGGAGGGATAAATTAGGAGTTTGGGATTAAAATATACACACTGATATGTATAAAATAGTCCAGTGGTTAAGACTGCACGTCCATTGCAGGGGGCACGAGTTCGATCCTTGGTTGGGGAACTAAGATCCCGCCTGCAATGCAGCACATATATATATATATCTATTATATATCTATTATATATATAATATATATATATAAACTAGATAAGCAACAAGGAAACAGGGACCTACTGCATAGTACAGGGAACTATTTTCAATATCTTGTAGTATATATATGACTGAATCACTTTTCTATACACCTGCAACTAATAAACATTGTAAATCAACTATATTTCAATAAAAATTTTTTGAAAAGAAAATCATAATAACATGGGGAAGAAAACAAGACCCCACCACTGACCCACCAAAGGGCCCGGAGCAAGTCACCTTCCCTCTCTGAGTCCTACTGTTTTCTCTTCCATAAAATGAGAAGATTTGAACACACGAATCACTCCAAACCTTTTCAAGTATGAGGATCCCCTTCAAAGTATTTTATTGGAACATCATGTACATGCAGAAACGTACACACATCGTATTCAATGATATTTCACAAAGTAAACATGTTCATGTGACCCGCACCCTGGTCAAGTAATAAACATTGTCAGCTCCCCAGCAGCCTCCTTGGGCCCTTTCTCAGTTCCTGTCTCCCCCACAGGCAAAAATTCTCCTGGTATTTAATGCTATAGGTCATATTTGGCCTGTCTTTGAACAACTCAAGGATCCGCTTTTAACCTCTACAAAATGCTCTTTTGATTTCAGTATCTGTGGTAGCCAGCCTCTAAGGTGGCCCCCAACGATACTTTCCGGCTGGTATTCACACCCTTTGCAGTCCCCTCCCACACTGAATCAGGGTGATTTTAGTGACCAGTAGAGTATGACAGAGGTGACACTGTATGGCTTCTGAGGTTGGGTCATCAAGTGCATAGTGGCTCTGCCTTGTTCTATCGGATCACTGGCTCAGAAGAAGCTAGCCCCCATGTTGTGAGCCATCCTGTGGAGAGCTCCACACGGAGAGGAACTGAGGCATCCCACCCACGGCCAGCACCAATACCAGTCATAGGAATGTGCCATCTTGGAAGCAGACCTTCCAGCCCCAGTGACGCCTTCAGAGGGCTGCAGCCCAGGCCAACATACGATGTAACCTCGTGAGAGACCCTAAGCCAGAACTGCTGGCCAAGCCACTCCTGAATTCCTGACCTATGGAAGCTGTGAAGGCTAATAAATGTTTATTATTATTTTAAGCTACTAATTTTGGGGGGGAGGGGGAATAATTTGTTGACAGCAAAAGATAAGTAATGCAGTATTCATTGACTGAGCAAATACCCAATGAGCCAAACCTCCTAGGCTTTCAGGAACCCTTTAAAGGAATCCCTTCTTAAATTTATTTATTTTATTTTATTCTTTTGGCCACGCCGCAAGGAATGTGGGGATTAGTTCCTCGACCAGGGATCAAACTGGCGCCCCCTGCATTGGAAGCACGGGGTCTTAACCACTGGACCACCAGGGAAGCCCTGGAATCCCTTTTTAAAATTATCTTGATAGTATCCATTCACACTTGAACAAAGGGCCTTCCTTTTGATGCATGACAAAGACTTGGTCAGGCCAAGGACTGCAATGACCTCAAGGGTCTGAGGCCCCCAGGACTGGGCCAGGGTGGGGAGCTATTGCTGACTCAGTTCACCTCTACAGCTCTTTTCCTACTAAAACTCTGGAATCAGAGACTTTCAGGAAGCCATCGCCCAGTTCTTGATCCCTCTACCTCATTGGGTGGTGGAACATGATAATGAGGACCCCAAACTTGGGGCTTAAGCAGTCCTGTGGCCAAATCCTGGCTGTTCCTCTTCCAAATCTGGGTGACCTCACACAAGCAGCTGTACTTCTCTGAATCCCGGTTTCTCATCAGAGAATTTGGAGGCCAGATGCCTCGCTTATAGTTTACTGTATAAAGCAGAAATAACACGTGTCTCATCATGGTGACACTTTGGAAACACTCAGGAAG
Organism: Phocoena phocoena; assembly: GCF_963924675.1. Taxonomy (NCBI): domain Eukaryota; kingdom Metazoa; phylum Chordata; class Mammalia; order Artiodactyla; family Phocoenidae; genus Phocoena; species Phocoena phocoena. The sequence goes on along the minus strand of NC_089237.1, from coordinate 26,737,542 downwards.
CCCAGCAGCTGTAATGATCATCAAATCACAGACCGGCAGGTGCTCCCAGAGGTGTCGGGGGACTGTGGTCTCCCTCTGGCCCAGGTGGAGGTTCGGTCCTATTCGGCTGCCCCACGTGCTCACTCCCTCCTTGCTCATCCACACCCCAGCAGCGAGTTTGAGGAACCAGGTGAGCATACAGCCTCGTGACAGAACTTGGTGGGAGACGGGTCTGCTTCCTCTCCCTCGTTAGTGTCGCCCGGCGGGCCTGTGGTCTCCTTAGCAGAGGCCTGGATAACGAAGGCCACAGCCTATTAATTGCGGTGGCAGTGATAAAGGAAGAGGGGGAGGCTGCTATTTGTCTTGCCCGTAACCTCTCGCATCACTCCAAGATGAATGAAAACTCATTTTCTGCTTTGATTCGGTCTAATTTCCCTGGGCCCCCTGGGCCTGGTTGGGGGAAGGGACTCACAGCCCCTGCTGAGAAGGAATGGAGGGGAGGAGGGGGAGGGGTCAGAGGTCACAGAGGGAGGAGGACAGGCTCCATCCACTAGGGAACCAAGGACTTGTGGGGGGGAGGGGTTGGTGCATTCATTCACTAGGCACCAACTGTATGGGGCCTACACAGGTGCTTCCTGATTGGATTCGCAAACAATCCTGTAAGGAGGGACTCTGCTACCCATTTCACGGATGAGGCAGTAGCGGTGGTGGAGAGAAAGGGGCTTATACAAGGTCACACAGCTAGTGAGGGCTAAAGTCTGGCTTCAGCAGGGAGGGTCTGTCCAGCACCATCACCAGCTCTTTCCTGACACCCACTACATCACCTGCGCCTGGATGAATGAGCGATTTCATCAGAATGGAAGACCCTAGAGGGGAAGGACCATCCAGGTCGGGGAGCTACCACCCACCCAGGGGACAGGAGCGGACGGGGAAGGAAAAGCGTGGAGGGGGGTAGACCTTTTTTTCCATCAAAGAGCAGAGACTGACTGGGGTCCTTCTTGGCAGAGCCATTTTCTTTTTTGTAAGATGGAACCAGCAGTGCCTCCCTCCCAGGACTGCAGGGTGGCTGGAGAGGGGGGATGAGTATGTGTATGAAGGTGCTTCACACCTGGTACTTCTTCTCTGTTTGTGGAAAGGGAGAAGGAACCAGTAGTCCCCCGCGATTTGAGCTGCTTTATCCCAGACGGATTAACTATATGTCCGGGGGTCACCTGCCTGTGAGTCCCTGCACCCACCCTGCCTGGTCACTTGCTGCATCACCGGGGTCCCCTCTGATGATCCAGAGGTCCAATGAGGCCCAGAGGGGCCTGGGCCCCATTGACCTGTCTGCTAAAGTGGCCTCGCGGCCCCAGAGAGCTGCATGAGATGTGAAGAAGGTAGGAGACGCCCCCAGGTCTGGTTCACAGCAGAAACTCAGCAAAGCGGGTTGAACACACTTCATACAACATCCTCTTGGGGCTTTGGGGCGGAAGGTGGAGGGGTTGCAATTGGGAGGAGGTTTTAGGTGGTGCGAATGCATGAATAAGAACGTGGGTTCCGCCGGGCAGCCGGTGTGAATGCTCTGCCACTGACTACGCACGTGCCCTTGGGCAAGTTGCTTTGCCTCTCCGGACCTCACTTCCCTTACCTGTAAAATGGGGTAATAATGGTATCTCCCTCATAGGATTACCACTTAGCTTATGTAGAACACCTAGAGCACTGTTGGGTACAGGTCAGTGCCTGAGTGGTTTTATGAGGGGCATCGGGCCGGAAGGGCTGGTCTGGGCTTGGGATGTGTGTGAGAAGTGAGGCAGCTGACTCCACTCGTGTCCCACCTCCCCCGACCTCCTCCAGCGATGTCCTTCCATCTGCCCCAGATCTGAATTGCAAATGGCCTTCCCTTCCCCAACACTCCAGCTCCAGCTGGAGCCAGGACGGAGTCCGGTGAAGATGTGTTTCTGCCGCTGCGGGATGCCTGTAGCCTGGCTTTGTCTCAAAGGGTCTGCAGGCGGAGCCCTCAGACCAGCGCCCCTTTCCCGCAGTCTGGGTAAGGGGAAGCCAGGCCCAGTACACGAAGCACCTAGCCTGACATTCAAGGCCTTCACAGCTTGCTCCTACCCTGCTTTTGTAAGAAACCTCTGCCCCTTCCTCCCCCTGCCCCCTACCTCCAGCCTCAGCTCTGCTTCCCACTACCTGATGAGGTGTGCACTGCTGGTCGTCCCATTCTACAGATGGGGGCACTGAGACTCAGGGAGGTTCACAGCTGACAGGTGGCAGAGCTGGTACGCACAACTATATCTTGTTCACGCCGGAGCCCAGCACTTCACTGTGACCCTGGCCTGCCACAAAGCAGACTCTTCAATTCTCCATACAGGAGAAGTGAAGTCAGGGAGTCGGGAACTGCAGTGAAGGTATAAAAGGAGCTTCTACAGGAGGTCGTTCATTCATTCATTTGATATTTACCAAGCACCTACTTGGGGCCGGGCACTCAGAGATAATAATGATGTGATGAGAATAGCATCAATGATAACAGCAACATTAATGACAGTAATAATGTGACAGCAGTTGCTGAGGTTTCCCGAGCTCTCACTATGTACTCGGCGCTGAGCTAGGTGTTTTGTATGCAGGGCCTTAATCCTCGTAGTAGTCCTGCAAGGCAGTTCTATTTTATTTTATTTTATTTTAATGACATATAGTTGATTTACACTGTTGTGTTCATTTCTGCTATGCAGCAAAATGATTCAGTTAGACATATATATTCTTTTTCATATTCATTTCCATTGTGGTTTATCACAGGATATTGAATATAGTTCCCTGTGCTATACAGTAGGACCTTGTTGTTTATCCATCCTATATATAATAGTTCACATCTGCTAATCCCAAACTTCCAATCCTTCCCTCCCCACCCAACCCTCCCTGGCAACCACAAGTCTGTTCTCTATGTCTCTGATTCTGTTTTTGTTTCGTAGATAGGTTCATTTGTGTCATATTTTAGATTCCATATAGAAGTGATATCATATGGCATTTGTCTTTTTCTGACTTACTTCGCTTAGTATGATAATCTCTAGGTTCATCCATGTTGCTGCAAATGGCAGTATTTCTTTTTTATAGCTGTGTAATATTCCATTGTCTATATATACCACATCTTCTTTATCCATTCATCTGTCAATGGACATTTAGAATTATTATTACCACATTATCGATGAGTCAGCTGAAGCTCAGGGACCTCAGGTGTCTCAGGTCACACAGATTTCATGCACCTGAGCATGAATTGAACCCTGCCTGTTTTGAATAACAATGACAACGATGGCGACCACTGCCTAGCACATACTGGGCACTTCCTGTGTACCAGACAGTTTGCTAAGCGCTCAAAATGACAACGTAACCTTGGGGAGGAGTGACAAGTTTAGACTCAGTAAGCTGATTCGTTCACCTGCTTCCAGACTTACTGGGAGCAGAAGGCCTGGCCTCAGTCTCTTCCTGCATAATCACGGGCAGCCTGCAGGGTTAGGCAGGTCTGGGTTCTACGAGGATCTGTGAAATGGGAAGATGATACCCAACTCACAGGATGGTTGTGAACATCTGCAGCATTCCTTATGGGGTAGGATTGACACTTTCTAGCCTGAGAACAGGCCTCCCAGCCAAGGTATCACAGGTCCCAGAGCAACCCGTCCTCCTCCCTCCTTGTCCCACCTCCACCCCTTGTGGGGCCCTTTGTCCCCTCTGTCTCCCTGAGAAGCTCAGCCACTTCTGCAAGGGAGCACCTGCTAGATTTTTTTCTTCCACCAAGTTGTGGGTGGTGACATAGCAGAGACACTTGGGGTTTCAGGTAAAGGGAGGGTCTGTGACTCAGAGAGAAAAGTGGGGCAGGGGAGGAGAAAGGAGGGAAGAAAAAGAGAGGTACCAAGAAGGAAAGAAAATTGAAGTAAAACGGCAAGACAAAACCAAAAGACCAGAATCAAAAGACTAAGATACCAACGGGCACCACGGAGACAGAAAGATGGAGACAAAACAGAGACAGGGCAAAAAAAGAGAGAAGTAGCCGAAGCTAGAAAGATGCTGCCAGAGAAAAAGTGAGTCAGAAGGGAAGGGTCCCTCAAGCAGCTGGGGAAGGACAGGGACAAAGCTACCCACCTCGGCCCCAAGCTGAGCAAGGCTTTTAGACTCTAGCACCCTGCTGCTGAGAGAGAAAAGCCTCTTCTCCCACATTCAGATGAGTTTGATATTCAATCAATGGAGATTAACTCACCGAAGGTAAGGGGGTTTTACATCCATAAGGAAGTCAAATACGATTATGCAGATGAGAAAATTATCCTGAGATGAGGCACATCTCATATATGATAATTCCGGGAAAGGGTGGACTCCCACGCTGATTAGCATATCTTCAAGACCAGACCGAGATGGGGAGATGAGGACCCAGAAGTGGGCACTTAGGGATGCGCTGACCAGGAATCCTGCTCGGAGAGAATGGTCAGAGACGTCTGCTCCCTGATGTCCTTTTCTGGAAAAGAGGACACTCGGCTTCAGTCAGGGGAGACCTTAACGAGAGCCTTGACCCTGCTGTGTCCATTGAAACTCTTTGGACCTCAGCTTGCTCTGGAAACAACAGAGCGCTCCAGAGCAGGTCTTCTCAAACTTTAGAATGAATACAAATCACCCGGAGATGTTGGTTCTGATTCAGTGGGACTGGGGTGAGTGTCTGTGTTTCTAACCAGCTCCCAGGTGATGCTGACGCTGCTAGTCTGCAGGCCACACCTTAGAGGGCCCAGCTCAGTGGTCCTCACCACTGAGTGACATGTTAGAATCACTTGGGGATCATTTAAAAAACTGCCAATGCCCGGGGCCCACCGCAGACCAATTAAATTCGAATGTCCTGGAGGAGAGCCTGGGAGCTGGTATTTTTAAAAAGATGATTCTAATAGGCAGCCAGAGTTGAGAACCTCTGGCCTGAATGATTCCTGGGTTCACGAGAAGTCTGTGGATCTATTCCAAGTCTCCAGGGACCCTCATGCCCCCAGACCCTCAGAAGCCACAGACGTGGGCAGGGCCGTGGAAGACGTAGGGACTGAAGATGGGGTGAGTAACCCAACATGGGATGGGCCGAGGACACTGTCCTGGGCCTGCTGGGGAGCCCTGATGGTAACTGCCAAACTCAGCCCTTGTGTATTAAATACCTACTCGATACAACACATATAGTCTCTACTACATATATTCTACTATATATACACACGTATTCTCTCCAGCTCTTAAGTGGAGATATTATCATTTCCATTTGACAGATAAGGAAATTAGGCTCAGAGAGGCAAAGCGATTTTCCCAAGGTTGTAGAGTCAGGATTCGAACCCGTCTTTGTCTGACCCCCAAAGCCCCATGCTCCTTCTACTCTAGCCATTGCCTCCCACTCACTGGGTCACCTTACCCCAGGGAGTTAGCGGCTGGCCTCCGGGCCCTAAGGCCTGACTGAGCCAGGGGGCTCCCACTCTGCCAGCTCTGCCTGAAGTAGGCCGACCTCACGTGGTAGAGGTGGGTGAGCAAGGGCTTGGAAGTCAACAGCCCTGGGTTCAAATCCTTCCCTTAGAGCTGTGTGACCTTGGGCGAGTCATTTACGTTCTCTGAGTGACAGACAGGCTCCTCCTTGGCCCAATAGGGATAATGAGATCAACTTCCGGGGTTGCCGAGAGAGGAGATGAGGTCAGCTAGCACATGTGTGACATGGAGTAGACACATGTAGACAAGGTGGACCCACGAGTGGACAGAGTAGATTTTCCCCTTGCGAGGGGATGGAAGCTGGTTGAGCCAAGGCTCAAAGGTTCTAGAACTCATGACTCTTCACTGCCATCCTCAGAAGCCCGAGAGCCAGAGCCTTGGCCAAGTGACCACAGGCCCCTCCTCCACTCAGTTGGTGCGACACCAACACGGACATGAACCCAGTGCTTCGCAAGTGATGCCTCAGGGCCCAACCCCAGGCTGCGAGCCGCATCTGGACTTGTAACCACTATCTCCACAATACGAATGGCTGGGACTGGACCCTCTGCCCAGGAGCCCACCAGGGCAGGTCTCCTCTGCCTCCCCAAGGAAACTTGGGGTATGGCCCCCAGCACCTCTCCCAGAGCAGGTGCCCCATTACCTGCTGGTGAGCAGGGGTGGGGGAGTTCTGGCCCTTGAGTTCCCCCCTGTAAAGAGAGGCAGTGGGCCTGGGCCGTCTCCAAGGAACCTTCCAGCACCAGACAGCCTTCCTTTCCTCTCCCAGGAATTTGCCTCGGAGAACCTTCCTGTGTCCGGGACTGCTGAGTAGGGTTGCACCCTTCACCAGGGGCCAAGTGGGGCAGGAATCCAGCCCCTGATCGGCTCACCAACCTGTGCTTCTTTTGCTAATTGTCACGAAAATACCCCGTGTGTCGTCGGGGAAGAACTTACCTCTGTGGGCCTCAGTCTCCCGGTCTGCAAAATGCAGCCAGTAATGGTGCTCCATGAAGGTTCAATCCCTGCCTACTTCCCTCTGGCTTTGCATCCCTACAACCTCCCCTCACTGCCAACTGCACCCAGCACCCCTTGTCTCCAGGTCCTCTAACAGAGACCTGGAGCAGGGGTGCCCTGGGCAGCCAGCAGTGGTGCCCTGGGCAGCCAGCAGTGGATGACCCCAGTCCTCATTCGGTTTCTATCTCCGCATCACTCCCCAGGATCTCCCCCAGCAGCCAGGGCAAGTGAGGATGCGGGCGAGGAGAGAAAGAGAAGAAAGAGAAGGGAAAGGGTCCGCAGCTGGGGAGTTAACAGCTGCCTACGGGCTCACTGGTTTCTCTGTGCCCTCGACACTATATTGTCTGTCTCCGTCCATGTGTGCTGGGTGCTCGTCTGGGCACCCATGCGTGTGCGTGAGTGTATCACTGTGACTTCCTGCCTGTGCTTGTCAGAGATCTCCGCGTGTCTCTTGCTCTGTGTGTGCCCACCTGTCTCTGTGCCTAATGCATGTGTGGGTCTGGATATGTGTGTGAATCCGGCGGGGAGCGGCTCTATGTACGTGTGTGTCTGAACGGGAGTGTATAGCGTGTAGTGTGTGTGCACACGTATGTGTTCGAGTGAGTGTGTGTCAGTAGGTATGGGTGTGAGTCTCTGCATGTGTCTGCGTGGGTGCACCTCACAGTGGGTGTGAGGATCTGAGTGTGTGTCCAGGCGAGTGTGTATTAGTGTGGAGGACGAGTGTCTGACTGGGGTGCATCAGCATGTGTGTGTATCCGTGTCTACATCGGTGTGGGTGTATATCGGTGTGTCTGGTTGTATCTGTGTGTGGTAGGGCACGAACCTCTGGGTGTGTGTCGAGGTGGGGTTATCAGCTTGGAGGGTGAGTATATGTGTGCATATCACCACGTGTATCTGCTCATCTGTTTACACGGTGTAGGGTATGAGCGTGCACGTGAGTCGGTGTGGGTGTAGATGGGGTGTGTCAGTGTGTGGGGACTGTAGATCCTATGTGAGACCAGGTGAGTGTATCGTAGTATGTGGGGTATGTGTATATGTGTGTGGGTGTAGCAGTGTGTGGGGGGTGTGTGTGCCCTTGAGTACATCACACAGTGAGCATACCTCTGTGTGGGTCTGAATGGGTATGTTTCAGTGTGTGGGGGTGTGTATATCTGTGCATGAATCACTGTGAGAGTGTCTGTGTATCCATTTCTGGAAAGGAGGGGAGTGTGTATCTTTGTGTCTGAATGGGATGTATCAGAGTGTGTGAGTGTCTGCGTGCGTGTCTCTAGATCTGTGTATCCGTGTGGGTCTGCACCTCTCCAGCTTGGCTGGGCCCAGGCACTGTAAATCCATCAACTCCACATGATTTTGTCAATCCTGACAGCTAACTTCAACATGACGACGAATCTGGCCCCAGAGGATATTAAGCAAAGACACGTGAGCCTATAATTTTCTGCTTCCACGTGTGAGATGCTATAATAATCAAAAGAAAATGAGTTTCTAAGTACCCAGCTCTTTGTGCTGTTGCCTTCATGCCGGCTGCACTAATTGAATCACCCGGCACCACTGTATCAATGGTAACTTGGGTATTGGGGGGTAATCAGGCGTGTGGGGGGCACCAGCTTGGAGAGGTGCAGGGGCTTTTGTGAAGGTCCCATCTGCCTCGTGCACCAAAGCCGCCCGCTGCCCATCAGCATTTGGCTGGACAAGTGAGCGACTGAAGGGCAGCCCTTCACCAAGGGGAGGGTCCAGGAGGGAATGCCTGGGGGAGGGGGCACCTGTACCCAGATGCTGTGGCTCCAGCCCCTTGGTCCCAAAAGGAGAACTGTGCAAAAATAATAAAGATCCAGACTTTGGAGATAGGTCTACCTGGGTTCGATCCTGGCTGAAGGTCCGTGTGTCATTTGACCTCTGGGGCTTGGTTTCCTCGTGCAGAAAACGGGGTGACCTGTCTACCTCACAGGGATAAGGGAGAACACACAGATTAAGCATAGAGGAGGCACTCAGGAATCGTCATTATTTTTGTTGTTGCCGATGTTTACAATGCTTTACCATGCCTTACCTTCACAGTGTGAGACAGGGCTCATTATCCCATTCTACCTCTGAAAAAACCGAGGCTCAGAGACGTTAAGTAACTTGGTCAGTTGAGACACAGCTCTCTCTATACAACTGTGGGGTTTGAAGCGGGTCGTGTGTGTGTGTGTGTGTGTGTGTGTGTGTTTTCAAAGAGGGAGGAAAATAGTTCCTGGTGGCTTCTGGAGGTCCCCCACCAAACAGTCCCGTGACTCAATAAAAATAACAGCTGCTCACCCTTGTATAGCACTTACCATGGGGCATTTACTGTATATTAACTCCTATAATCCTCACCCTGAGTTTATGAGGTAGAAATGCAATTATCCCTGTTTTACAGATGAGAACACTAAAGTACAAAGAGGCCGAGTAACTTGCCCAAGGTCACATGACTGGTATGTGGTAGAACGGGGCTTCAAGCTAGGAAGTCTGTCTTCACAATCTTCATTTTAATCTACCACCTGTTTTTTGTTTTTTTGCGGTATGCGGGCCTCTCACTGCTGTGGTCTCTCCCATTGCGGAGCACAGGCTCCAGACGCGAAGGCTCAGCGGCCATGGCTCACGGGCCCAGCCGCCCCACGGCATGTGGGATCTTCCCGGACCGAGGCACGAACCCATGTCCCCTGCATCGGCAGGCGGACTCTCAACCACTGCGCCACCAGGGATGTGCCACCAGGGAAGCCCCACCTGTTCTTCTTAAAGATCCAGCTGTACTCTCACCCTCCATTTTGTTCCTCAGAACCTTCTAAACTGAATCCTTCATTTGCCTCCAAGAAACGTCCTCTCTGCCCAGCCAAGGGACCATTTCTCCTGAAATGAGCCTCCAGAGTGGGATGGAAAGTTCCCCATCCCCAAACCCCCTGTGCATCCCCACATCAAGGTGGGAGATCACCCCATGTCACTCTCTGGCTTGGGCCTCACCACTTCCAAACAAACAGCAAGTTGTCACCAAGCAGCTGCTCTGCACCTGTGACAGGGCAGGGAACTGGGTGGTGGGAAAAGGGCTAAAACAGGAAATTATAACTCCATAGCTTTGTACAGCACTTTACTGTTTGCAAAGCTAGGAGCAGTAGAAAGGGAAAAGGCTTTGGAGCCAGGCAGATCTGGGTTGTGATTTTGGCACTGTCACTGACTAGCTGGGGGCCCTTGGGCTTGTTACTGAACATCTGTGACTCAATTTTCTCAACTATAAAATGGGAACAATCTTCCCCAAAATACCAGGAACAAGGCAAAGGTGTCTGCTCTTACCACCCCTACTTCACACTTTACTGGAGACCCTAGACTGCAGTAAGACAAAAAAAAGAAAAGAAAAAAAGACACAGATTGGAAAAGAAAAAGAAAAACCATCTTATTCACAGACATGATCATGTTCACAGAAAACCCTAAGTAACCAACACTCCCCACCAAAAAAAAAAAAAAAAAACCAAAAAGCTACTGGAACTAATGAATTTAGTAAAGTTGAAGGATAAAAAGTCAATATACAAAATCAATTGTATTTGACATACTAACAATAAACAATTGGAAATTGGAAATTGAAATTAAAATGCGGACGTTAATCCCACATCACAGGATTGCTGGAAGGAATAAAATGAGATAATATTTATCTTGAGGTATCTAGCTCATCTACTTTCTCATAAATTTCTTTAGAGGTGTAAAGAGAAAGAGGCTGGTAGAGACTCTCACCCCACATCCATCCCCTCCTATCTGCACCACAACACCTGGGAGGAGTGCTTCAGATATGCCCTTAGTAGTTCTGCCAATCACAAATCTTAGGGCTTTATTTATCTACAAATTTGGGGGAACAGGTGGGTGGATAGGTGGTTCATCAAAATCTGGGGGGCTCCTGGGAAACGTATTGCCATGAACACGTGAACATTGTCCGTCACGTGGGTTGCCTAGAGGAGGCACTGAGAGTCACAGCCTGTATGCACTCTGCCTCTTCTCCCTCCATCTGCCCTTCTCATTTTTCTATTATTCAATACTTCTGCTGAGCCAGGCCCAGGATGTACAATGCAACCTGGATAATTCTTAGGTCAATCTCAGCCTGGGTCATATCCAAAAGGAACCCAAAGAGCTTCCAAAAGCACTGATTTGCAACAAAATATTTACCAAACTCGCTTGGACAAGCAGTAAAGTGAAGACAGAAATTACATCACACAGCACACAGCAAAACTCTCTCAAATCTTTTTTAGTCCTGTCTTTCCCCAAAGTCTCACACGGCTTTTTCCTTTGTCTCTCTTAAAACTTCGACTCTACTGTTTTTGGCGGCCACCATTTACCAACCACTTGGATTCTATTCTGATCCAGCTTTTACTGCTGATAACTTTATGCTCTTTTTTGGGTAGGAACTCTATGGTAATCTGTGCCTATCCCCTGATCAGCTCAGGTGTGGGAATGTCGGGGCAGGATTGGAGGAGAATGTAAGTATTTGAAGGTAAGGTACACCTTAATATACTGGTTCCTGCTCATCAGAAGCCCTCAAATCACTCACAACCTTGTAGGGGGAAGATGAGTATAGACGGTTACAGCACACACAGGGACACTCTCCGAGAGGCAGGTCCAACACACAACAGATGCAAAGAGGTGGCTCAATTCCTTCAGAGTGGGGGCTCAAGAGGAGGTGGCATTGACCCAGGGCTTGAAGGACAAGTAGGCATTCATCTGACTGGAGGACAGAGAGGAAAGGGGAAAGGAACTGGCAGTTATGCTTCATCTCCTGGCGCTTGGCCTTCATTATCTTCTTTATTACCCACCCACCCCAATAGTTCTGTGAGGTGGGTATACCTTAATATTCCCATTTTACTGATTTGGAGATTGAGGCCCAAGAGGAAAATGAACTTGTCGAGGTCACCCAGAGAGTAGTCGACACAGGTAGGATTGAATGCTGGTCTCTATGGCTTCAGAATCTTTACGGTGGGCAGGTGGATGGAGAGGACGAGAATTTCAAATATCCCCCATGCGTGGAGGGCTAAGAGTGGAAAAGGAGGCTCTGGTCACCAAGGCATAGTAGCAGAGACAGTGGGGTGCAGATCAGGGTGAACAGTACACCGCCCTTGGTGGGAAAGTCAGGAAAGGCTATGAATGTGTATCTGTTTATTTTTGCATAACAGATCTCTGGAAGGATACCCAAGAATTGGGGATGTTGATTGTCCTTGGGATGGGAACTGGGGGGTGGGGGAGCCCTGGGGGATGGGAGGGAGCCATTTCACACTCCCTTTTATGTTCTCTGAAATTTGAATCGTGTGAATGTGTTATCTGTTCGCAAATAAACCAAATTGTTCTCAAGAAAATGTGCAAACAAGTAAAAGAACAAGCGTTATGCAGTCATATTAAAATTCAGAATAAAACAGTGCCCAGATGTTGACCATGCACTTGAGGGAGCATGAGATGGGTCACCTCTGGGTCCAGGGCTTGGCCCTGGAGGAGAAGGGATGTGCGTGGGAGCCCGGAGAGGAGAGCCCCGGTGAATCTGAGTCGGCAGTAAGGCTCTCTCAGCTCACTGGTGCCATGGATGTTCCCTCTCCAGCCTGACGGGTGGGGGGCTGTCAGACCGAGGAGGGGTTGCAAGAGAGACGTCCGAGATGGGATGGGATATTTGGGCAGTTGGGGCCGATTTGTTGCCATTTTCACGGGCAGACTTGTGAATTAAGTGGCATGAAATTGAGCACAGACCAGGTCCCCCCGCCCCCACGCCCCCGCCCCGAGACAGGGCAGCCCTCACCCAGGCGGGGAGCATGCTGAGGGGGCGGGAACAGGAGGGGTGGCCGGGCTCCACGCCCGGCTGCTCCTGGGTGCAGATGGAGGGAGAATGGAAGGGGGCTGGGCCAGCTCCTCCTCCCGGCCCCTCCCCACCCTCCTCTCCCCTCAGACAAGCAGAGGGTCTGCCAGACCCCAGCATGGGGCTGAGACTGGGCTGGCTTCCTTGTGCCCAAGGACCCCTGGGAATCAAGGTGGGGGGTTGTGGCCAGGCAGGAGCCCCATTCAGGAGGCCCCTCAGACCTTCTTGCTTATCTCAGCATCTCTCTGCTGCCATTTTTGCTCAGTGCCCAGGAAATCGGGAGACAGAGAATCTGCCCCCTCCTCTGGGTGGGGAAGAGGTGAATGGGACAAAGCATCTACTGGGGAGCTAATGGGGACCTAGGCTCCAGTTTGGGTTCCTGCAGTGTGGCCTTGAGTGAGCTACTTATCTTTTTCTGAGCCTCTGTCTCCTTATCTGTGAAATAATATTAACATCCAGCATATATATGATGTTGACCATGTGCCTGGCATTGTTCTAAGTCTCTTGTATTCTCTGTGGCACTTCATTCGATCTCAGAAATAAATACCTGGGCTTACCTGGTGGCGCAGTGGTTGAGAGTCCGCCTGCCAATGCAGGGGACACGGGTTCGTGCCCCCGTCTGGGAAGATCCCACATGCCGCAGAGCGGCTGGGCCCGTGAGCCATGGCCGCTGAGCCTGCGCGTCCGGAGCCTGTGCTCTGCAACGGGAGAGGCCACAACAGTGAGAGGCCCGCGTACCGCAAAAAATAAATAAATAAATACCTTATCAGGTGGTACTGTTATCGGTTACACTTCCATTGTACAGATGAGAAAGCAGGTCATCTGGCCAGTGAGCGGTGAATATGGGATTTGCTGTTGAACATTCTGCTGCTTTCGGGAGTCAAGGGGAAGATGAAATGAAACAGTGAACGTCTGTAGTTTAACCCATGGTCCATATGTAACCCAGAGCTGCTGGCATCCCTGCTCTGTTTGCCCTTCATGGGGGGAACAGGAAGTTCAAATGCAAAACATTAGAACCGGAAAGGATAGTCCGAATCACCTCGTTTGCACTCTCATGGGATGGACAGATAGAAAACGAGGCCCAGGGAAGGGAAGTGACTTGTACAGGGTCACACATCAAGCTGGGGCTGGGCTAGGACTGACAAGGTCAGTGATCCAAGCCCTTGCTCTTCTGGGGTCCTGAGGACAGTCTGGGCCTTTGGGAGGGAGGCCGACTTTCTTTCCCAGGAGGGAGAAGCATCAACCTGGAATTTCCATACCCATGGGCTCTGTGAGCTCTGAGTCCCCCCTCCCCAGGTAGAGTGACAACCCCAGGTAAGGGGAGCGGACAGCCTCAGTCTGCCAACCTGGCTGCCTTCTTCTGGGCAGAGCTGTGCCCTACAATTAGGAAGGCTGTGTTTGCCTCAGCGCCGGGCCCAACAAGCCCATGAAAGCCATGAGGAGCCCAGCAGGTGGCCAGGGGGAGGACAGGCCCCATGGTGCTTAATAGGACCTAATCTCTGCCAGCCTTGTTGGAAATGAAAATGAAAACAGCCGCGATTTTGTGGTTTAAAAATTAGCATGTGTGCCTACATCGTAAGCCCCTGGCCCACATTACCATACAGATTTATCCCAGGCCCAGCACGCGGCCAAAATATGTAATTACACACAGGCTCAGGTTGGCAATGTCACTCCTCTTCCCTATCTCTATAATATGGACTTTTAAAAATGAGAGCTCGATCTGGAATTTTGTGAGGACCTACTTTATGAGGGATGCTGCGGGTCTCAGCCCCATCAGCAGTATGTGAGGGGGACACATGGATGTGTCTGTCAACTTAAGAGCCACCTCCCTGGGCCAGGAGAAAGGAGGACAGGGAAGGGAAAGGTTTGCTATAAAGCACTGTCCTGTCTATGTTCCGGGTCCCACTCAGTGCTCTCATACATCCTCTCCCTTCATCTGCACAGGAAGCCTGAAAAGTAGGTATCTTTATCCCCACTTGAAAGATGAGGAAACTGAGGCTTACAAATGGTGAAGTCCAACATTCAAGCTCATGGTTCCGGAGTCTGTGCTCTTTCCAAAGTGCTACATATGACCCCAACTTCATTAGGCTCTCTTCATCTGACAAGTGACCCTAGCTGAAGTCACTGCTGGAGGAAGAATGGGGTGATGGATGCAGGAAAGTGGGTCAGTGTTCAACTATGAAGATTGAAGGGGGATCAGGGTCTTCACGTGGGGGCCGATGGTAGGCAGAGAAAGAAAAACAAAGATCCCAACCGTTAGCACAAAAACTGGCACACAGTAGATACAACAAATGAATGATTGAGGGAATGAATGGACCAAAGCCCTAAAATAAAAATTAGTGTCTTTATTCAGCATTGGGTAGTGGATAATGTACAGATAGAGAGAAAAATAAATCAGCATCCCCAATGTGGGATCAATGTCCCCATCTGGAGCTGGATGGGAAAGGGTGTCATCATTCCAATGGAGGGATCAATACCTCAATGAAGATTTGGTTGAGGTAATCAGTGTCCCACGTGGGGATCAATGTCCCAATACAGAGTTGGTTGAGACGAACCAATATTCCACCATAGGGATGGGTAAGGGAATCAACAGCCCAATATAGAGATCAATGTCCCAATTCGGAGTCAGTTAAGAGGAATCAATGCCCCAATATCAGGATCAATGGCAGTCAATGTTATACAAAGATGAGTGAGACAATGTCCCAATGAGATCAATGATGGCCGAAGTTCCGCTCTAGGGATGGATGGGGGTTTATGTCCCAGCATAGACACCAGCTTGCCAATATGGAGAACAGTAAGGTAGCTATCCATGCCCTCTAGGCTTCCCTAGGGGGCTCTTGCTTCTCTTATTTGCTCTAAAGGGACAATTCCCAGACTCCCTGGCCCTTTTGACCCTCTAGCTGAGTCTTCCACTGCAGAAAAATTGGGGATGGGGTCAGTGTTCTGCCTGCAACATGGCCCAGCCTGTTTTTCCACAGCAGTTCCCCTTGGAAGGCTCCTATTTCCTAGCCAGTCTCCAGAGCCAGCTTGCAAGTGTGTCCAGAGAATCCCACCAGCCTGGAAGAGGCTACTTACTTTCCAGGGATTATTTCTTGCAGGGAGATCAGGCCTTGGGCTCTCCCAGGCTCAGCACAAACCAGTAGCAGGTAAGATACAGTCACAGCCAGTTGGTTCTTGCCTCACGGGACTGATATGCATCTAAAAACCAGTCATCCGTGATTTTTAGTGTTACACCTGTCATTTGAATGATTGCTTCTCCCCATTTAACAGATGAGAAAAGCGAGGTCCAGAAGAGCAAACTGACTGACCACAGAGAAGTGGCAGAGATAGGACTAGAAGCCTGGTTTCCAGCTTGCCAGCTCAGCCCTTTTCCAGCTGCATTAGGTTGACATGACAGAGTACCCCTCCCAACCCCCTACCAACAAGCCCCCCCCCCCCAAAATAGGTGGGTTCTGGGAGTTTATCACACAGTTTAGGAAAGAGAATTGAAAGCATCTCTCCACCCAACCTTCACTTTCCTGCATGTTCCCCATCACCCCTCCAATTCCTAGAAGCTGGGGGACAGGATGAAGGCCCCTGTTGCTTTCCAGCATTGGAGATGGACTTGGAGCGTGAGATGGGTAAACCACCCAGCCTCAGCCCCCGCAGGGGCTTAAGGGGAGGGTGTGATTTTTCTCTTGCTCAGACAAAGGCCGAGCCATGGCATCTGTCGCCTGACTCTTGTGTCTCACAGCTGCTCAACAGTCAGACCCAAGGCAGGTGCCAGTTTGGGGAGGGAGGGGAACATGGCTGCGTGCACTCACACCCCCAATACCCCCTCTCACAGCCACCCCCCACCCCACACATGCAATGCCTCCTGTTGCCCCTTCCACCCCAACAAGCCCATGCTGTGCCCCCGAGACCCAGCACTTTGGGAAAGGACTCCCATCCCATGTGGGCTCACTGACCTTCCCCCATGTACTTGTCCTGCCGAGCCTGCTGCAAGCGCAATAGGGCCTTTGCCCAGCCAAGGAGCAGCTCAGAGGAAGGGGTGTCTGGTGGGAGACGGGACCTTGTGCCTGTTGGGATGTCTCTCTCTTAAGGTTCTCTGACTGGGGTCGGGGGCTTCCTGAAGATCTCTTAAGAGGCTAGAGGCTCCAGTTCTTCTGATTCTTCTGACAGGGAAGGGGGAAGGCCAGATACACAAGCTCACAGAGGTGGGCAGACACGTATCGTCAGACCACGTGAAAAGAGCAGAGTGTGTGTGTCTGTGCATTCATGTTACACACGTGAGAACACACCCAAATACACAGGCATATTCATCCTCATCCAGTTTTGCGCACGCACACACACACACACACACGCACACACACACACACACACACACACACACGGCTATGTGACAAGTTGGAAAAGTGTTTCAGATGCCCGAACAGTCAGCGTTCTGTGCTCTCCAACTTTTCAAAAATTTTTATTTACTTATATACTTATTTAAGTCACCCCACTCCCAATCTGAAAAGGAAAAAGAATTTAAGGCGGCGGAGACTCCTCGATTTGGTGACTAACTGTAAAGTCTATTTTATTGTCCACATATTTTATTTTTAATTCTACGGGGGCAGCAGTGGAGGGGGATGGTTGGAGGCGGGTGAGGGTTGCAGGAGGAAAAGAATATTTCCGTGAAAGCTGCTTGGACGGAAAAAAAAAAAAAAGTATACATTTTATACAGAGATGCTTCCTAGCCCCTCCCTGGCGCGGTCCTCCTGACCTCTTCCTCCAACACCCAACCGCCCAGCCGCTTCCCTCTTCTCCTCCCTGCCGGCCCAGGCCTCTCCTTCTCCCCTTCCTCCCTTCCCCCTCCCTCCCTCGCGGCCCCCGCCCCTCCCCAGGGCCCCCTCCTCAGATGCAATCCCCCTGCTGTAATTTCTGGGGGAATTGCTTCATCTCGGGTGCAGATATATTTGTGTCAAGGTGCAGCTGCACAGATAGCCTTCCTCTATGCATAGTAAGAGGGTTTCAGAGAGAGAGGTTATGCCCAGAGCAAGGCCTTATCAGAGCAAGCTGCCTGCCATTTATCTGATTCCCCATCAAATAGGAAAACGGGCCTCAGGCTGCTGCTTCCACTTTCCTTGGAAAAGCCATGGGGGGAATAATAATTTACTCCAATCTTTTTGTTTCCAGCACTCACCTTCAGCCTGACATAGCCCGGGGTCTCTCTACCACCCGCCCTGCACCCAGCAATGCCAGCCTGGGGGTACAGACCCCCAAGGCCCACCCCCCAGAAATGCCCTGGATGGTTGAGTGGACCTTCATAATGGATTGGCATGAGCTAGAGAAGATACCCTTTGGCATCAGGGAGCAGAGACACAAGGGAAGGGAGGCAGGGACCCGGTGGGCTGCGGGGGAGGCTTGGCCTGGCTGCAGGGGGCCTGGCTCGCTTCCCAGCCCCCCCACGCATGCAGATTCCCCACGCACACTCACTCGGTGTGTGTGTGCACGTGTGCGTGCCTGTGTACACACACGCACGTGTCTGTCAGACCTGACCCTGTGAGCATCCTTGCGTGAGGGCCTATCGGTACCTTTATCTGTGTGTGTCCGTCCATCTGTCTGTCTATCTGTGTCTGGGGCAGAGGTGAATGGAGCACTGGGGGTGGTTTCTGTTCCACGGCCTCCCGTCTCAGTTGTCAATCCCAACAGCCAAGAACCAGCCCAAGACGGGGTGCCAGGGACCGCGCAAAAGCAGTGGTGAGGGAGGGGTCCCAGCTAGCCTGGCGGCGGTCATCGCGTAACACTCCCTGGTGGAGCTGGCCCATCTGGTCCAGGAGCCGTGGAGAAGTGGGCAGTGGGCGGCGGGGGGGAAGCGCTCCCCACAGGCCAGTCATAAATCACAGTTATGTGGCCAGGGGGCGGGTGGGGGGCAGGGGCCAGGGGGCAGCCTCAGCAGCGTAAACGGGACTGGGCCGAGAGGCCAGGGTCAGGTGCAGCTGTAAATCGTCACCTAAATGCTTCCAAGCCAAGGCTAATCAGGGCACAGTGACAGACCACACCCGGCCCCACCTGGCCCCAGTGGGCACACTCATGTCTGTGCAAGTATATACACACTCACAGCTACAAAATCACGCCTGCCTATGGTCTGCATACAGAGTCGTGCAGGCAAAGGTGTCACACCCACTCCTGGATACCCGATGACACAGGGACACACCCAACTTACTGCTACCATGTATGCGTGTTCTCACACGCACACACATACAGAGGCAGCTCTGCACCCATGTTCATTCACACCAGGGACACAGAGATTATCTAATACACCCAGCGTGTGCACACACACAGGTGGGCAGGCGAAGTAGTGGGTAGACTGTTCAGCACCCAGGGCAAGTACA
Source organism: Phocoena phocoena (assembly GCF_963924675.1). Taxonomy (NCBI): domain Eukaryota; kingdom Metazoa; phylum Chordata; class Mammalia; order Artiodactyla; family Phocoenidae; genus Phocoena; species Phocoena phocoena. The sequence continues at coordinate 26,718,921 of NC_089237.1, read as the reverse complement.
GCTCGGAGGCCAAAGCCCCACAGGGAGAGAGGGGAATAGGGAGAGGTGGACATGCTTAGTGGGTCTCACTGCCTGGTTTCTCCTCCCAACCCCCCTCCCCCTCCCCGCTGGGCCCTCTTCCGGTTCAGCAGCCCTCCTTCAGAAGTCCGTCTCTCCTTTGCCAGGAGCTCACACTGTTTGCTCTCTCCCTGCACCGGTGCTGGAGTCAGACTCATTCATTCACTAGCATTTATTAAGCACCTACTCCGTCCCAGGCACTGTGCTAGGCTCTGGCGGTAGGATCCCTGCCCTCAGACTGAAAACCTAGCGGAGAAGAGAGAGAAATGAGCACACAATTACAGCTTGTTGCAAAGAGAGGCTATAGCCCAGGGCCATGGAGGCACCCCATCCAGTGTGGAAGAGGACAAAGAAGACTTTCTGGAAAAAGCCATGTCCCAGATGAGGCCTGATGGCCAGCGGGAGCCAGCCAGGTGGAGAAGTGGAGTAGAAGAGAGGAAGTGCCCACTCCACCCCACTTCCCCACACCCCACCCTGAGCATGGTGTGTCGTTGGCAGTGGGTAAGTGCTGGAGGGGGCCCTTCCCCGCGTACGGCACCCCATAGGCACCCACCTTGGGGACTTGATGCCAGCAGGGAGACCCAGTGAACCCCCTCACCTGGACCCCACTGGGGCACCCAATTTCATTTCCCAGGGTGTCCCTAGGGACCCTTGCATTTGTTCAGGGAGAGAACTGATAGCTGGACCAAGCCTTCCCAGAAGGCACCACAATCAACTTGCATACGGGGTGAAGATGGGGGGCTCATGATGGGGACAGACAGCAGTGCCCACTAAGCCTGAGGACAGGGACACTGAACCCTCCTCCCAGCCCTGCGTGCTTTGAAAACCTGCTCAGTGTAGTTCTCTGAGTTCCTGAGAACCCTTCCTAGGACCAGGGGCGGAGACGGGGGGTCGAAAGCAGGAGTCTGGAACCCCCCAGGCTCAAGGCAACCGTTTATCTGCTCACCCTACTGGACTTGCAAACAAGACCTCATTTGAACAAAGGACTCCATGTGTGAAAACCATTGATCCACAGGACAAAGTCCAAAGTCAGCTTGGCATTCAGAACCTTCCCAGCCTCTCCGTCACCAGCCTTTCTCCTGTGACGCAGGCTGATGGTCCCTCCACAGGCCCGAGCACCCCACTCCTCTCATTCCCTCCACCCCTTCCACGCGCACCAGCCCCATCCCACCCGGAGTTCCCCATCCCCCAGCCAAACTCTAACTCATCATTTTAATCTTTTTTTTTTTTTTTGCGGTACACGGGCCTCTCACTGTTGTGGCCTCTCCCCTTGCGGAGCACAGGCTCCGGATGCGCAGGCTCAGCGGCCATGGCTCACGGACCCAGCCGCTCCACGGCATGTGGGATCTTCCCGGACTGGGGCACGAACCCGTGTCTCCTGCATCGGCAGGCAGACTCTCAACCACTGCACCACCAGGGAAGCACCATCATTTTAATTTTTATTTTAATCATTCCTTGAGTGCCTGCAACACAGCAATAGACACATGGTCTTGTTTCATTTCCTCTATAAAATTCTGAGAGGTGTAGCCTCATTTTACTAGTGAGGAAACTGAGTCTCAGAGAGCTTAAGTGATCTGCTCAAGGTCACTGTCACCTTGGGAAAGCTAAGGGAGAGATCATTCTAGGGCCACCCTGAGCCTCCAGGCAAGGATCGGGCTCCTTTCTTCCCTCATACCCCAGAATGACAGTGGAACAGGGGGCCTTCCCCCCTCATCCTTGCCCCAAGGCAAGAGCAGAAGGAGTGGGTTTCGGGGGGTCAGTGGCCAGAAGGAGAGAGAGAGGAAGAGGAAGAAGAGTGGCCAGGGATCCTCGGAAGTGGAGAGTCCTGGCTGAGGACTGGGGAGCCCAAGGGCAGTTGTTGGGGGAGGGTGTGCTTGTGGGTCACATGTTCATAAATGGAGGCCGTGCCAGGACACTGTGGCTGTTTACATCTTCAGACTTGTCTGGTCTCCTGCCTTGATGGGGTGGCTCCTGGAGGCTGGGTATCGGTGCCTTAGGGAGGCAGAAAAGGAGAGAAGAGAGCAGAGGCTCTGGGCTCTCGATCATGCTTCTGAACCGCTTGGAGCCTCAGTCTTCCCATCTCCTAAATGGGGATAATATAGTATCTGTCCAGGACTGTTGAGAGAATTGAAAGTGACTCTGCCAGGAGGCTGCACATAGCAGACCCCCCACAAATGCCAGCAGCTTCCTCCTGGCCTGAAAGCATGGGATGGGCTGCGTGCTTCTCGATTGATAGAAATGGCTGGAGTAGGGTAGCGCGTCCTGGGGTTGCTGGGACTGAGAAGGAGCTCTGTTCTGACCTGGCTTGCAGGCGACATGGTTGGGTGAGGGCAGGGAAGTAGCTCATTTCTCCTCCTCCCTTCCCCTTGGCTGTCCTCTCTTGCTCCATGGAAGGACCAGTCCCCTCAGAGTTTAAGTAGATAAAGAAGATAAGGAACATTGAGGCGGCCCTTTTCTGGTGGAGTTTGGCTGGGGAAACAGCCTGTGTCGGGCTGTCCCTTTAGCCCCACCCCCACCCCACCCCAGCCATACAGAGGCCTCTGATGCCCCTCGCTGATCCCCAGCAGTGGGAGCAAGGCTCTCCATCACCAACACAGACAAGAGCCGGATACAAATTGGCAGGCAAAGGAGGGAGCAGTCAATGTGGATTAGAAGGAAGGGCCTCCCCTGGCCTGGGGTCTGGGGCTCCCATTGATCAGCTTCTTGACTGAAGACGTCAGCTTGGCCGGTGGCCACCGTGCCCCTAGGTGGGGGCCCGGCCCAGTCCACCGCCTCACGGGCCACAGAGCCCTGCAGAGCTGAGGGCCCCCAAGTGGGCCGTGTCGAGAGGGGGCAGGAGAGCAAGCCTCGGGCCCAGCCTCGGGCCCAGGGCGCGTCACATCCCCCAGCCGAGTGAGTTTTCTTGGTGTTGAGAAAATGATCAGCAGCTTGTCACAGACCACTGACTCCAAACAGCCCTCTAGAAATGTTGTTGAATTTAAATCCAAACACAGAGATACCCACATACATGCCCGTCACTCCTCCCGTCCCTTCCTTAGACACAAACATAGTTATCTCATGGCTACGCACACACCGTATGATTCCATTCAGTCCGAAAGTATTTATTGAGTACCTACGTGAGCCAGGCACTGCAACTACAAACAGCTTCATGCCCTAAAGGAACATACATTCTAAGAGGAGAGACAAACATGGAAAGAGGTCATTATCAGGCAAGAGAACAGGTGCAATTACAGGAGTACCAGCCACACGCAGAGGAAAGAGGGATTAACTCTAGGGTCACGGAGAGCACTTCCTAGAGGAGGTGGTATCTTGTCAGGGTTTTTAAGGATGAGTAGGAATTTGTCAGGTAGATAGAGTGGCAAAGGGTTCGTTCTCATTGCCTGCCTCCTGCCAACGTTTCTGACCACAGAGTGCGCTCCTTTCCCTTTTTGCCGACTCTGCACTTTCCATTACGAGTTTCTTTCACCCCTAACAGTCTATGCTGTGCCACCTGCCTGAATGTTCTTCCCCTCTTTCCCTTGACTATTTCCTATTCAACCTTCAAGGCTTGCGTTAAAGAATTATGGCTTCCTCAGAGAGAGCTACAGCCTCCTTCTAGATGCTGTCCACTCTACCCCTGGAGGAATTAGGAAGTGATGAGATCACCCTCATTGCTAAAGGACATGTACTGAGCACACATGCTCACACACACACACACACACACACACACACATGCACGCACACATAGCACCTGTACGCACCAGAGCAGGTGACTGAAACTCAACCCAATTTGGCTTAATCCAAAAGAGCAGATTCTTGGCCTGTGTCACTGGGAAGGGCAGGTGGGGCTGCCTTTGGGTGCAGCTAGTTTTAGGCACTTAAGCAGTATCACCAGATCTCTCACCTCTGCTTCTCTCTGCCCACATTCTATCTTCCTCCTGATGGCTTCCTCCATGTTGGGTCGGGGGCCATGGGAAGGGATGGGGTATGGCCCGTCGAGCTAGTAAGGGAGTGGGAGGGAACTTGCCTTTCTGAGAGTCTGTATATAATGTCCCAGCTAAATATTCTGATGGTTCCAGCTCATGTCCAATCCCTGTGGTCAGAAGGATGGGCCACTTTGAGCAGGTCTGGATCCCATGTCTGTGCCAGAGGCCAGGAGGGGGCATCCATGGACTCGCAGCTCATCAAGTGACGAGGAAAGGAGAGGGCGCTACTCCAAAGGAAAGAGGCGCTATTATCAGCAGAACAGGGAAGGTATGCTGAGCAGTCAAACATGACAGATGGCCACAGCGGTGCCATCATAGTTCTGGATAACTAAGGCATATGGGAAAGAGTACTTAGAAATAACAATAATAGCAACAATAACAATAGCTTTTAGAGAATGCCATGCAAGTACTCTGCATACATTGTCTCACTTAATCTCATTTAAACCTAGAGTGAGAAGACCCAGGTTTGAGTCCCAGCTCTACCATTTACCAGCCCCGGGGCCTGTCACTGAACCCTTATGATCTTGGTGCCCCATCAGGAAAATGGGAAGAATATAGCCCACCTTCCAGGAGCCTTTGGGGGTTCTTGGTAAACTGCAAACATTGTGTACAATGTCAGGCAGGAAAGGTTCAACCAAGGAGGTGATTTTAGTGACCCAGAGGCATTCAGGCCAAAGAAGCAGCAGGCCGGCTTCCAGGCTGACATGGCAGGAAGGCCAGGCCCACCCAGGTCACAGAAAGCCCTGTTCTGGGACCCCCTGGCATGGCCAGTCTTCATCCGGGTGACGGGGGTGAAAAGAGGAGTTAATGGATTACAGGGCTGGGAAGGAAGAAGAGAGGATTTCTCATTTTAAAATGTTTGGAAGTAATTCATATTTGTGTTGCAGGATGGCGTTGTGCTCTGTCAGCTCTGTAATAACTTCTAGGCCTTTATTTATTGTTTTGCCTTAATGATTTCGTGTTGCCCCAGTATGGAGAATTCACAGTGTCTTGTAACACATAATGGCAGAGTAGGCCCAGGTGGTGGCAGGCCCCAGGGGGAGGGGGGTCATGCTTCCCCACAGACGCTGCCTGTCCCGCTGGAGGTGACAGAGCCTAGAGCAGGAGGCAGTGGCAGTCAAGCTCTGTGTAAGGTGCTTTATCCGTGAGGGCCAATTCTCACAATACCCTATGGAGCCAGTACTATTATCCCATTTTACAGAAGGAAAACTGAGCCTTGGAGAGATTACAAGACTCAGCTGACTTCATGTGGCCAAGCTGGGATTTAAATGTAGGTCTGCTGTATTCCAGCACTCTGTAAACCGGTGGGTCTTCAACTTTAGTATGTATAGGGTCACCTGGGGAGAATCTTTAAAATATGGATTCCTAGGACCCACCTCTGGGGACCGGGCTTTTGTAGGTCTAGGATGGTGCCTGGGGCTGGGTATTGAACAGGCTGCCCAGATGAATCACAGCCACATGTGGAGACTCAACTGGTGGCTGAGGCCACACTAGCCACACACTTGGACCTTGTCCCTCAAAAGTTGTGGTCCCACAATTGGTCATGTCCTCACGGCCCCTCTCTCTTACAAATGTCCCATCAGCTACTCCTGTTTCCCTGTCATTCTCTATCCTGTGTCCCTGAGAGCATGAACTCCCCACCAGACCTGTAGCCCCTTCAGTGAAGCCCGGAGAGGATGGGGAGGGAAAGGAGGAGAGGCTTGCTTGGTTGCCATGGTGATTCTCCACCTCCCAGTCTGTGGGGGGAAGCAGTTTCATTGTGAGCCTCCAGCCAAGGCCTGGAGGGAAGCAAGCTGTCCTGGGCAGGGAGGAGGCAGAGGGGTGGGGAGAGGACTCCAGTCACTGGGGAGAGGGGTGAGGAAAAGGAGGGGTGGGGAACAGGGTGGGGGACCCTGGGCCTGGGGCAGCCAGAGCAGAGAGCAAGCCCATCCGGATGCTGGGGCTGCCAGCCTTCAGCCCCGGGGTGGGAAGGGGCGTGTGCAGGAGCTGAGGCTGACAGGGCCTGATGCTTCCTGAGCCCAGAGCTGGCAGGAGACCCCGGGCAGGTGGTGGCAGAGATGCAGGGACGGACGAGACAGCCAGAGACTGGCACAGGGCAGAGTCAGAGCCCCAGGGCTGGGAAAGACCAGGGCTCCGCAGGCAAAGAGGAGCTACGGAAAAATCAAACAAAGCAGCAGAACCTTTCACAGACCCCCGCGCTGCAGCCCACTCCCACCCCTATCCAGGCCGTAGCTGGCACAGCCTGGGATCTCAGCCTGCTGGCCTGGGCTGGGCTGGGCTGGCAAGCCGGATGGCACAGGCTGCAACAGAGGCAGATGGAGTGAGGAGGGGGCCTGACCCCCGGCCCACCGGGGAATGGCTGGGATTGTCTGTCCTTGGGAGCCCTCCCACTGCCCCCCCCACCCCGGCCCAAACCTCCCGCCCCTGGGACCATGGCTGGGGAAACAGGGAAAAAAGAAGCAACCTCTCCGCCAGGCCAGCGTCTCCACCTCCTGCCTCTCGCTTTGGCTTTCTTTCCCTGCCAATGGCACACACTGCCTGCTCCCAGCCTGGCTCTGGCAAAGACCCGGGTGCCGTGGAGCATGATGTGAGTGTGAGGGAGGGGCAAACCGCGAGGCCACATCCTAGAGGGGAGTAAAAGGAAGCCGATGGAAGAGGCCTGGTGGGAGCTAGCCCCCCCTCACCCCATGACGCAAGCACTCACTCTGCCCCAGGCCCCATTAAGCCCTTGACACGAATTAATACAGTCCTCACAGCAGTCCTAATCAGTAGGGGCTGTTATTCTGATCCCCAGTTTACAGAGGAGAAACCGAGGCAGAGAGGGATTGAATGACCTGCCCAAGGTCACAAGCTAGGAATTGGCAAAGGGAAGATTCAAACTCAGGGAAGGTTCAAAGATCATGCTCCGAGCTCCCACACGCTACTGCCTTTCACCCCATCCCCACATTTTTAGCCTTTCCTTTTCCTTTTATTTTTTTTGCAGTACGCGGGCCTCTCACTGTTGTGGCCTCTCCCGTTGCGGAGCACAGGCTCCGGACGCGCAGGCTCAGCGGCCATGGCTCACGGGCCCAGCCGCTCCGCGGCATGTGGGATCTTCCCGGACCGGGGCATGAACCCGCGTCCACTGCATCGGCAGGCGGACTCTGAACCACTGCGCCACCAGGGAAGCCCTAGTCTTTACTTTTCTTTTTCCTCTTTGCCCTGTCTTTTCTCAGTATTTCTCTAACCAGTCTTTACTCCTTCAGGTAGCGTGTTCCATTCTCTCCGGGGCCCCAGGCCAGCACCAGCACATGATTGACCTATGCAAACACATACATGTATGGACACAGGGACGTGCACACGGACACCCACGCGCATGACCCCGCATGCCCATGAACGCATGCGCACCCCTCTACATGAGTGACGCGCACAACGTGTGTCCGCATATACGAGCGCAGGTCCGTTCACCCGTGTATCCACATTAGGGACCACACCCTGGTAGATCTTCAGTGTTCTCACCAATAGAGTGTTAACTGTGGCTAAATAATCCCAAACAATGGTTGAGCCAAAAAAATCTGTTTGGCTTTGCGATAAAGTGCTGCTTGGCATATGGGGCTTTTGGCAATATATTTACCTTTCTAGGTTTAGCTTGGGCTGATGTGGTCTCCTGCATGTCTGTGGCTTGGCAGCCCCGTGTTCCAGTGTAATCTGCCCCTGAGAACCTGCCAGATGCCGGGCCCTCGGCAAGGCACCTACCAGACGTTCTTGCCAGTCCTCCCAGCAGCCCTGAGGCAGGTCCTCCTGTTCCCATTTTGCAGGTGAGGACCCCAAGACCCAGCAAGTGGCTGTTTGAGCTGTCACACAGAGAGAGAGAGGACTCGAACCCCAGGTCAGCCTGAGGGTCTGCAAAGCTTCAGTGGCTGCAGGTGGGCTGGTGAGCCAGACGTGATTTCCCAGGCGTGCCTCATCCGTCTGGAATGCGGCTGCCTCACCGTCTGGTCACGTCTGGGCCCTTTTTCTGCAGCCAGGCTGGTGGGCGTGGATGGGCTGCAGTGGGTTCAGGCCGAGCCACTCTCCAGAAGGCCCCACACAGGCCGTGTACAAGTAGGTACGTAAAAGCCTTTTCCCGGTGACAGTGAGGACGATAATGACAGCCCAGACTGACATCACCCACCACCTAGACTTCAGTATACCCGTTCCTTCAGCATCTCTTAAATATTGAATACCTACTATGTGCCTGGCATTTTATTTTGAGGACAACGCAAACAGAAATCAAAACTGAACTCTGCCTTCCTTCCAATAGCTTAGGAGAACAGTTTTCAGGGATGGATATAGCTTTAAAATAAGTTTTAAAGAAACCTAAATGCTGTTAAGAGAGATGCAGAAAAAAAGTGAGAGATCACTTCCAGCTTGAGACATCAAGGCCGCTGTCCTGGAGAGAGAGGTGTGTGATGGGCCTTGAAGAGTGGGGATGACTTGGTGTGACAAGGGAGGAGAAGGGGTTCTTGGTTTCCCAAGGAGCACCGTCCAAAGGTACAGGGGGGAGATTGGCAGATGGGCATGGAGAGAACAAGTAGCTCCATTTTTCTGGGGCAAAGACTGGGTGGAGGGAGTGGTAGAAGGTGGGTTGGCGTCAGAGAACAGATGATTCCAAGACCAAGGACAAGGAGTTTGGACTTTATGGACAACAGGGACCATCAAAGACTGTTGATCACATCACTAATTATTAGAGAAATGAAAATCAAAACCACAATGAGGTATCACCTCACACCGGTCAGAATGGACACCATTAAAAAGTCTACAAATAATAAATGCTGCAGAGGGTGTAAAGAAAAGGGACTCTCCTCCACTGTTGGTGGGAATGTAAATTGGTGCAGCCACTATGGAGAACAGTATGGAGGTTCCTCAAAAAACTGAAAATAAAATTGCCATATGATCCAGCAATCCCACTCCTGGGCACATATCTGGAGAAAACTGTAATTCAAAAAGATATGTGTACTCCAATGTTCATAGGAGCGCTACTTACAATAGCCAAGACATGGAAGCAGCCTACACGTCCACAGACAGATGAAAGGATAAAGTATACACAATGGACTACTACTCTGCCATAAAAAAGAATGAAATAATGCCATTCACAGTAACATGGATGGACCTAGAGATGATCATACTAAGTGAAGTCAGAAAGAGAAAGACAAATACCGTATGATATCACTTACATGTGGAATCTAAAATGACACAAATGAACTTATTTATGAAACAGAAACAGACTCACAGACATAGAAAACAAACTTATGGTTACCAAAGGAGTAAGGGGGTAGAGGAGGGATAAATTAGGAGTTTGGGATTAACATATACACACTACTATACATAAAATAGATAAGCAACAAGGACCTACTGTATAACCCAGGGAACTATATTCAATATCCTGTAATAAACCATAATGGAAAAGAATATGAAAAAGAATATGTATATATATGTATAACTGAATTACTTTGCTGTACACTAGAAACTAACACAATGTTGTAAATCAACTATGCTTCAATTTTTTTAAAAAAACTGTTGATCAGAGGAAGGCCTCAGGGACTGTGTTTCATTCGGGAAGGACTAATCTGCAGTTGTGAGCAAAGTAAATGGGAAATGTACACACATGCACACATATGCACACATGTACGTCCTCAGAGATGTGTAGATACACGTGTACACAAAAGCATAGGGTTAATTCCTGAGCCCAGGTCTTTTTAAATTTTGAATTGTCTTTGTTGATTTGAACAGGTGATACATTCACATGACCTAAAATTAAAAAGGAATCTAAGAGAATACACTGAAAAAATAAAGCTACTCCTCACTCCATGCTCCAGGCCCCCAGTTACTCCACCTAGAAGCAAGCACACTGGCCATTTTGGGAGCCTCCTTCCAGAAATGTTCTGTCCATGGACAAGCAAATGTCCAGCTGCATTTTTATTATGTATGTTTTTCTGCACCTTGCTTTTCTCATTTAATAATATAGCTTGGAGATCCTTACACATCAGTACGTGGAGCGCTGCCTTGATCTTTTTAACTGCAGTATACTATTCCATTATAGTTGGACATTTACACCATTTCTGATCTTTGGCTATTACCAAAAATGTTGCAGTGAATAACCTTGAACATATGTCATTTTACATAGTCACCCATCCACTCATTCATTCACTTATTCATTCATTCATTATTCATTCAGTAGACATTTATTAAGCACCTACCATGTGCTGGTGCCAAAAATAGAACAGTGAACAAAATCGACAAAAGTCCCTGCCCTCGTCTAGGGTACATTTCTGATGTGCATGTGTCAGTAGATCTGCAGGATCTTCCTAGAGGTGGAATCACCAAATCAATGTGGCTGTGCATTTTTAAATTGGGGGAGATAAATCTACATTTCCGCCCAGAGAGGTGGTACCAATTTACCCTTGCAACGTAGGAGAGTGTCTGTTTCCTCGCTCTTTCAAAGCAAAATGTTATCAAACTTTTTGATCTTTTCTGATGTGACAGGTGAAAATGATACATTTAATTTACAATTCTCTTATGATGAATGTGGTCCAACATTTTTTCGTATATTTAAGAACAATTTTCAAGTCCTTTCCTGGCAGCTCTCTACTACCCTTTGCCCATATTTCTATTGGGTTGTGGAGCTTTTTCATATTGATTTGTGAATTCTCTTTATTAAGGAAATTAGCCCTTTGCCAATGGTGTGAGTTACAAATGTTTCCCTAGCTTGTCAGTTGTACTTGGACTTGATTTATGGTGCTTTCTTTAAATGCAGACTTTTTAAAATGTAAAATAAAATTTATGAAGAATTCTGCTCATTCCAGCTTTGCCTCCTTTGGTGAAATGCTTGCTAGGGTGGAGAGAGATATAGGTCACAATAACATGACCTTGGGTTCCAACCTGGGTTCTTAATAGAAGCACAGGTTCTAAACAAAGGAAGGTGATAGTCCTATCCTGTCCTGATGCCCCATCTCAAGAGATCTTTGGACAAAGGGGAGCAAGCTCAGAAGAGGGTAACCAAGAGGGTAGATAGGCTTGAAATCAAGTCACATAAGGGATGGTGATGGAACTGTGTCTTTGACCTTGGAGCAGGTCGTTGTCTATGAATATCATCTTGGGCAATGGGACTTTCCACATTATGCAAAACCAGGGCCTGTGATGGAAGCTCTGGGAAGTCAGAGTGTTAGATAATGGGGCTCTTTTTAAGGCAGAGCTGTCTGAAAGTAGAATGGCCTACTTTGTGAGGAAGTGAGCTTCTCGTCTTTAGAGATATACAAGCCAAAACTAGATGACCACCTACCGGAGATGCCAGGGGTTAGATCAGATGCCTTTTCAAGACTTCTTCTAATCCTGAGAGCCTATAATTCTACAAGACAAGGAATCTTAAAATTCTTCACTTTACAGATGAAAAAAGGCAGGGGTGCGGTGTGGGAAACTAATATGCATTGAGCACCTACTTTGTGCCAGGTACTTTGACGCATATGACCTGATTTAAAAGGATAAGGACCAGAGAGGTTGAGTGATTCACTGAAGGCTGCACAGCAATCTAGTTGCAGAGGCAGAACTGGAACCCAGGTCCCCAGACTCCAAATCTAGAGCTCTCTCCACTGAATCATCTGTTCTTGTTCGAAATTAAATACATGTTTATTGCATACATACTCTGAATGAATATTAATGTGGCCAATGAGAGCACATTATATGCAAGCTATAAGCAGAGTCACAGGGTCTTTGCTCTGTAGAAGATCACTGCCTACTTAGCAAGTACAGTCACCATCTCTGCATTGCCTGGCTCCATGTAAATGTTGCCCTCTGGAGTTGTGCAATGTGGTAGCCCTGAGTGGAGCTATAATGAAATAAGAGGCAGTTTGGTAAGTGCTCTAACAAAAATGTGTATACAAAGTGCTACGGGAACATAGAAGACATGATTAGTTCTACCCGGGAAGGCAATCTAGGAAAGCTGCCCAGAGGAGGTGACATCTGAGCAGAGCCTTGAAGGATATGTAAAAGAATAAAAAACAAAAGAGAATCATTTCTGTATTCATTCCACAGACATTTATTGAGCAGCTCCAGGTCGCCAGGAAGAGATGAATAGTTCACAGTGCAGTCGTGCGGACAGACACAGTGCCAATAAGTTGCCAGAGTGTAAATTCAACAGTGGAAACACACTCATGGTGCAAAAGCGAAGGTAACTCCTTCTGGAGTAAAGTGAGGACAGGGCGGGGGCCTGGGAAGGCTCCTGGAGAAGTGAGGCCTGAGATTCTGGGGAGAGAAATAGAAAATTTCCAGGCTGACGATTAGGGAATTGAGAGAGATGGAAAGGCGTTCCCAGCGAAGGGAATGGCCTGTGCAAAGTTTCTGAGTCATCTTCAGAGATCCACAGCAGAGTGTAAAATGCTGGGGTGGTGGGCAGCCAGGTAGGAGGTAGAATGACATACAGGCTTTGAGGCAGGACCTACCAGGTTTCCGGATGAATAGGGAGACGATGTTGGTGCGCATTAGGATTTAGCAGGCTTAGCAATCTTCCTCCAAAGCTGTGCCCCAGACTGAGAGCTGGAAGAGAAAAGTATGAGCCATAAATCCCCAGCTCCTCCTCCTGTGCCTGGTGCTGCGGAGCCGGGAGTCTCGACGGCTCTCCAGTCCCACCGCTGCGACCCCAGCTAATCCAGCCTCCTGGCCCATCTGACACACACTTCCACTTAACATTTTGTTAGCGACTCTATAAACGAGCTCTCCCTGACCTTCAATCCCTGGCTAATTGCTGGTTTCATGCACAAGACTAGCTTAATTTTACGTGATAATTACCTGAGAGTGGCGATACATATGGCATTGCATGTTCGAAATGTCAGGCCTGGAAAACTACCAAGTGGCCATAGTCAGGGGCAAAAGGAGGAGGCAGCTGGGCGACGGGGGCCTTGGAGAGGCAGCCAGGGGACGATGAGGCCACCAGGGGAGAGGGGAAATGCCCGGTGCAGATGAGCTCTGGAGAACTGGGGCTCCAGCCTGCAGTTGGTCCCAGAAACCTCTGCTGGCCCAGCTCACCAAGGGGCACAGGTCAGAGGGGCAGCACACGCATTTCACGGTCACACGTGCGCACGCACACACACACATCGCAGAGAAACACGGACCAGGTCAGAGGCACAGCTCATGAATGCTCTCGGTCACCTACCCAGCAAATGCTCACAGAGCACCTAGTACATGCCAGGCAGTGTGTGGACACCTGCACCGGTTTCAAATCCCCACCCCACTCAGAGAGCTTGGGAACACTCGGAGGGCAAGTTTGGGTTTGTCACACTTATCTGGAGGGATGCTACTGGCACTGCATAAGCCAGGTCCAGGAATGCTAAGTGGCTGGCAATTCCTAGCACAGTCCCATTCGATAAAGACTTGCCCACCCCTGGGAATTCCCCGGCGGTCCAGTGGTTAAGACTCGGTGCTTTCACTGTGTGGGCCCCAGTTCAATCCCTGGCTGGGGAACTGAGATCCCATATGCCCTGCGGCGCAGCCAAAAAAAAAAAAGAATTGCCTATCCCAAACCCAGCTGAGGACCCCCAGCTAAGCCAGGCCACAGTCATGAAGAAGACAAGGGGCCCCAGCCCTCTTGGAGTTTACAGTCGGGGGAGGACCATGATGGGAAGGGATTACAATGCATGAGACGTGATTAAGAAAGAGGACTCAGGGGCTTTCCTGCTGGCGCACTGGTTGAGAGTCCGCCTGCTGATGCAGGGGACATGGGTTCGTGCCCCGGTCCGGGAAGATCCCACATGCCGCGGAGTGGCTGGGCCCGTGGGCCATGGCCGCTGAGCCTGCGCGTCCAGAGCCTGTGCTCCGCAACGGGAGAGGCCATAACGGTGAGAGGCCCATGTACCGCAAAAAAAAAAAAAAAAAGAAAGAAAGAGGACTCAGGACATTTAGCCGGTGGACTAACAAAGTCCAGCGTTCAGAAAAAAAACCTTAAAAAGCACCATGTGTCTCCCCAGCATCTCCAGTTCATGCCTAGTGCAATGCTTGGCACAAAGAAGGACAAATACCAACTGGTATCCGTGTGTCTGTACGACGTGCCACACACCTGGGTGCACACGTGCTCTACAGAGGGATGCCCTGGGTTCACTTTTTTCTCATCGTTCCAGAATACATAGCAAGGCAGGTGGGGGGCCAAGGGTGGTAGGACAGGCAAGTATAGGCCAAGAAGGAGAAAGGGGGCCCCTGGCCAGCTGGGAGGGCCTGTCCCTGGGAGGCATGTGTACACACCCATTCACACGCACACAGGCCACAGGATAAAGTCAGAAGCACTGTCCCCAGACTAAGGTGAGTTCTAAAAACCCCTTTAGCCTCCTCACCCGTAGAATTGTGCATTCCTGAGCTGTGCTGGAGTAAATTACTTGCTTAATGAGATTTCAATTAACAAAAACAAATTAAAATCACTTTGGTAATTAAGCTGTTGTGAACCTCGCCAGCAGCTCTCCCTCAGACCTCAGATATCCACGCGGAGGGGGCTGGGAATGGGGTCCGCTCAGCAATGCTGCGGAGGCCTTGGCAGAGCCAGGAACTCCCCGCCCTGGGGGATCCACTCCAGGAACCACAGCTTTCTGGAGCTGTTCTGCCAGCACCAAAAATGTGGGTGGGAGGGAGGGGGCAGCACCTAGCAGCTAAATTTAAATTCAAGTTGTAGCCCTGCCACTTGGCTGTGTGAGCTGGGGCACGTTAGTTGGCCTCTCTGAGCCTCAGTTTCCTCACCTGTGAAATGAGGGTAATAATGGCGCCTATATCATTGGGTTGTGGTAGGATTAAGTGAATGATGCATATAAAATATTTAGAAGAGGGCCTGTCCCGCAGCAAGGGCTTTTTAAAAAACTTTATTTTATTTATTTATTTTTGGCTGCATTGGGTCTTTGTTGCTGCGAGCGGGTTTTTCTCTAGCTGTGGCGAGCGGGCGCTACTCTTCGTTGTGCACGGGCTTCTCATTGCGGTGGCTTCTCTTGTTGCAGAGCACGGGCTCTAGGTGTATGGGCTTCAGTAGTTGTGGCATGCAGGCTCAGTAGTTGTGGCGCACAGGCTTAGTTGCTCCACGGCATGTGGGATCTTCCCGGACCAGGGCTCGAACCAGTGTTCCCTGCATTGGCAGGTGGATTCTTAACCACTGCACCAACAGGGAAGTCCCCACGGCAAGGGCTTTTAGTCCACTTTTCCCTTTATGGAAAAGTGGGCCATGTGCCCTTCACAGGGTGATCTTTCCAACCTTGCAATTCGCATTGTCCTGACCCCCAAGCCCCTCCAGGGCAGCCCTGTTCCTCTGAGTTAGGTAAGTAAGGATCTACCACAGAGGTCCCCTTGGATGTGAGGTTTCCACCAGGTTCTGTCTCACCCTGGCCCCATCTCTTTCCATTAGAGCCAGAAGCTCAGATCTGGGAGCTATAAAGTTTTTTTATTCCTAGGTGGCCTGGGAAATACTCCTTTTCTTGGGTTGCAAAATCACCACATCCTCCCACATGAGAAACCTGAGAGTCAAGGTAATGTAGGGACCACTGGCCTCATTCCACAGATGAGGAAATTGGCTTAATGACTTAGCCAGTGGTTGAAAGGAAAGAACAGTTCTCAGTGCTGGCACAAATACACATATTTAGTCTTGTGAATTTTGAATAATAAAATTTTAGTTTCCATTTTTGAGTCACTCTTTGCTACCTTCATTCAGAGAGACTAAAACAGAAAATTAAAATTTATTATTCAACATTCATAAAACTAAGTAAGTGTATAATAAATCTAAATCAGGTTTTGAATGATTTCTTTGGTTTTTAAAGTTTGTAGCACTTATATTTTTGAAGTTATTAAAGCAAAAACTGCACTAAGCCTTTTGGGATAGATATTCATATTATATAGGTGTGTTATATATATATAAAACATATTTTATTTATGTAATATGTATATATATATAAATATACACACATCAAATTTTTCTCTGTAGTGGTTGAAATTACAGATGGTTTTATGCGTTCACTTACTCACTCAACAAATTTTTTTTCATATCATTTAACTTAACAGCAGCTTTTTTAGTGCCCATGAAGTGCCACAATCAGCAAGCCAGACTCGAACTTTGTTTCAGGGAACTTACAAATTGTTGGTGAAGATGGACATTGGAGGGCTTCCCTGGTGGCACAGTGGATAAGAACCCGCCTGCCAATGCAGGGGACATGGGTTCGAGCCCTGGCCTGGGAAGATCCCACATGCCACTGGGCAACTAAGCCCATGTGCCACAACTACTGAGCCTGAACTCTAGAGTCTGTGAGCCACAACTACTGAGCCCACGTGCCACAACTACTGAAGCCCGCGTGCCTAGACCCCGTGCTCCGCAACAACAGAAGCCACCGCAATGAGAAGCCCACACACTGCAACGAAGAGTAGGCCCCGCTCGCTGCAACTAGAGAAAGGCACACACAGCAACGAAGAACTAAAAGCAGCCAAAAATAAATAAATAAATAAATTTATATTAAAAAAAAAAAAAGATGGACATTGGACATGAAACAATGAGGTGAATATTCGAGAAAAGGAAAGGCAGGCCTTGCAGCCTATTACAGAAAGGGCACTCCTGTGGGTGGGGGTAGGGGTCTGCAAGAAACATTTATTTCTTTTGTAATTGGACTAAAATAAGACAATTTATATATGAATGTGTGTGCATATATATATATACATATATGTATTATTTAAATTAATCCCAAGAGTCCCATAACTAGTTAGTAATAGAACTAAAAGTAGACCTAAATGCCTTCCAGTTCCCAGGTAAAAGTGGTCCCACCATCTGTGCACCTGTCAGACCAAGGAGGTGTCCTATTCACACATCCATGCCACACAGAGGTGCACACACATGTGCCAAACAGGTCTCAGGTCAATGGGGGGGTCCCACCCTCCTGTCATCTGTGGAAGAGGAGTCCAAACCCTGCTTGGCCTGAGCAACCCCCCACCCTCCCTGCCAGGCTGACCTCTAGCTCTCTTTCAACCTGCCCTTTCAGCCAGGCCAAGGAAAGAACACCCAATACCCAGGACGTCCCCCGCCTGTTCCTCTGACTCCCTGAGAAGCAGCGCTAACCTTGCAGCCCCTCCCCTGCAGCCCCCTCTGCCCTGGGGAGAGAGAGGGCAGGCTGCCATCATCCAAGCACCCAGTTCAGGTGAGGGCTGCTAAGGCTGTGACGGCCCCCATCTGGAGATGCGGCCAGAAGGGTCGTCCTCTCCCCACCCAGACTCCATGTGTCATATTTTGTGCTGACTTCAGGCAACCAAGAGAGGAGGACACAGAATTGTACTTTCCTGGAAACCCTTAATCAATGTTAATTGGCTCTAATTAGCATATGTTAATTAATGATATTTACTACAAATTAAAGGTATGAGTGCTCCCAGAGGGTTTCCTGTTCATCCAATTAGTGCCAATTAGTTGCAATTAACACATGTAAATGAGATTTCATTGAACCCAAAACAAACAGCACAGAATCTCTCAGATTCCCTCTTGTACCTTTTCACTCAGCCAGGGATTGGGGTAGGGGTGGAGGGTGAGAAGTGAGGTGAGGGGGAGAGAGAAAGAGAGAGACCCTTGGGGCTGACCTCCTGGAGCAAGAGGCTGACTCTCCACGCACCAGGGAGGTGAGAAGGAAGAGCCAAGCTGGGCCAAGCAAGCTATTGGACAAGTCTGGCTGCCCTGAGGGCAGTCTCCCCAGGCCTTGACTTTGCTCCCGAGGGCCATGGGCCATCCCTTGGGCATCTCTGTACCTGCCAGGGCCTCACCCAGTGCATTGAATATAGTAGGTGCTCAGTAAAAATCGGCAGAATAAAAAGTTGGTTCCTTTGCATCAAGGGCCAATATCTTTAGGTATAAAACTAAAGGATGCGTGGACCAGGAAAACATGCAGGGTTCTCTTCTCCATAACATCTTCCCAAGAGCTCTATGGAGGAGCAAGACACTGTTTACCTCTATGACATCATTTTAATGTAATCTGCATATGTCTCTGGAGATTTTGCTTTATTGCTAATGTTGCTATTTCCTAATTTTATTTCCTTTCTATTTAACCACTACCCGGGGCCTAAACCACTGTCACGGTGGTAACCGGATATAAAAACAGCCAGAAGGAGATACCATGGACAGTGAAATGCTACCCCAACTTCTCCACCCCACAGAAACTTTCATGAAACTGTGATATAGGATCTAGCTCCCAATAAAGTGGTCATTCCTAACTCATTTTGCTACCTTCCATTAAAGTTGACATTATTTTTAAATATCTGTTGTTCATTGTGTGTCAGGTACTGTTCCAGGGGCTGGGGAGACAGCAGTGAACAAAACATCTACAAATCCCCGCACTCGTGGTGCTCACATTCCCTCATGTATTATTGCCCTGATGTATCTAGATTTTTTTTTTTTTCTTTTGTGGTACACGGGCTTCTCACTGCTGCGGCCTCTCCCGTCGCGGAGCACAGGCTCCAGACGCGCAGGCGCAGCGGCCATGGCTCACGGGTCCAGCCGCTCCGCGGCATGTGGGATCTTCCCGGACCGGGGCACAAACCTGTGTCCCCTGCATCGGCAGGCGGACTCTCAACCACTGCGCCACCAGGGAAGCCCCTTGATTATTGATCTGATGTATCTAGAGTCAGAGAGACTTGGGTTCATATCCCAGTTCTGCCTCTTAGCAGCTGGGGAGAGGGGAGGGCAGGGAACTTAATCTTTCTGGGCCTCAGTTTATTTATCTGTCCCATGGGTACAATAATATACGGATCTACCTATCTTACAGTCATGTTATTGGGAGGATTAAGCTTCCTCCCCTGTCCCATTCCTTGGCAGGGCAGAATTTGGAGTTAAGCCACAGGGAAGGTAGGACAGAAGAAGGCAATACTCAATATGAGCCCACAAGTGAAAGTCTGATTAAATCTACATCAAGTCATTTCCTTATCTCCCCCATGCCTTATTAAGTAAGTAGGGCAGGGAGGAAATAGGTTCAGAAAGGGAAGTGCTTCCTGGGTCACGCAGCTGCTGAGCCCTGACCTCTGCTCCTCTTGTTGCATCCTCCTTCATCCATGGCCTGTGATGAGAGGCATGGTAGGGTCCAGAAAGGGTCACTCCAGCTGGCCGGAAGCAGGGATTGGCCCACGTGTGCCAGGACGAGCCTGGCCCAAGGTGAAGCTTTGCACACCAGGCTTCCAGGACCCCTTCAGCTCATGCAGGCCTCCTCCAGGCCAGAGACCACATCCCTGCAGCTTTTGTCCTCTCCGTCACCATCTCAACTCGGCCCCCCATGGGCCCACAGGCAGGGTGTTCAATCATTTCAAAGTGCTTTACTGTCCCCTTTATAAAGCAAGAGAGTCTGCCTAGATGACCCTTTTCAGACCTTATGTTCTAGGACTTTGGATCTCCTCCGAAGCATACAGGTTCTGTCTCGACATTCACAGCTGACAGGCAACAAAAGAAGCCTTGATTTCCCTCTTCCTTTGGGGATCCCTCCACCTGTGATGGCCTAAATGGGTCCCACTGGGTCCTTTCCTATCTCTCTACAGCATCCTCCCCCCTACCCCAACCTTCTCCTGGATAGTGATGAACCACGAGGCATGGTCCCCAAGACACCAGACCAGGGGAAAAGCTCTCCCTTGCTCTGATCAAATCAGTTGATTAGGAGGCCAGTGGGAGGAACGGAGAGGGCTGTGTTTAATAAAAAGAGCTCAGCTGGGTTATATTCCAGGAGGGGTGTGCGGCTGTGTAATGGATGTCTGCATGGGGCCTTCTTGGGGCTCAATATTTCTTCCCCACCTCTGCACCCCACCACAGGGCCAGTAGGAGATATTGAGGGGGGTCTGGAAACAAGCGGAAAAGACCCTTTTCTGACTGTGTCTCCTTCCAGCAAAAATAGAACCACCACTACCGGATGCCCACCACGTGCCAGTCACAGTGCTGGGCCATTAACTTGCATTATTTCCGTTTAGAGGGGATGGCATTTGCTCCATTTTCATCTCCAGGTGCCGTGGACATCTTGGGCTGGGCCTGGCTAGCTTTGGGACCGATGATCAGCCGCATTTGGCCAAGGAAGGTAGAGCAGGAAGGTTGCACTGAAAGATGAGGAAAACACCACCTGCTGCGTCCCCACCGCCCCCCGCCAGCAGGCGCATGCGCGCACGCACACATGCGCCCGCACGCACCGTGCGTGCATGCACATGTCCCCTCCTCTCTCCCGGCCAGATGGACGCTGGCGCTACCAGTTGGCAGAGGATACCTCTAGCGGGAGGAGGCTGCCACTAAGAAGGCTGGGTGAAGACGCTGAAGAAGCTGTGGACAGAGCGGGGTGAATCCTCCGTTTTCAAGGACAAGAATGTTGCCTGCAAACCAGGAGTCGTAGGTGCCCAGGAAACTCTAGGTTGGAGAAAAGGAACACAGGCGAAGTGTCTGCTCTTTATCCCACTAATGCCTCTTGATAAGTGATATCTCTCTAAAGACAAAGTTCCTGAGATGAAGCTTAACATGGCCACTTCAGGGGGAAAAAAAACACCTGTGCTCCAGGAAAGTAACAACAGAAAATAATTAAGGTCTAATAAGGTCAGTGTTCCACCTTAACACCTTTTCAGTTCCAGTTAAAACCTCTACTAATTTGCCGAGAAAAACCAGCCTCACTTGGGTCTTATTATTTGAATCACGTCCTGTCTCTTAATTTAAACGAGAGACTCACATAAGGATTTTTTTATTTTAAATTACAATGCCGACTTTCTTCCAGTTGATTACGGTATATGACTCTCTGTTGGAAGGCCATTATTTTTTGCTATGATTTACAAAGCATTTAAAGTGAAATCAATGTAATAAATATTGAAGTATTGTAATAGATAATTCCACATATTTAACGGGAGACACAGTGCAGCCCTGGTTTGGGCAGCCAGGAGAGGAGCAGAGAAAGGATGGGTGGGAGAGTGACCTGATATTCGCTCAAAGGGTGACATCTCCTCTTTTCTTCTGGGTTCATTTAGCCAGGACTCACTGAGCCCTCCCTAAGGTCCTGCACACTGGACTTGGGACCATGGAGAGGTATGGGATGCCCAAGACATATCCTCCAGGTGCCATAGACTCTTTGGAGAAATTCCCCTGCAAAGGAGGGGGACAGTAATGAAGGCCACCAGAACCTACATAAGGAGGCCTGTGATCGGGGAAGGGGTTCAGCAGAGGGAAAGACCTGTGTGTTGGGGGAAACAAGTCAGGAAAGGCCTTCCCTAGCCTGTCCCCTTCTTTTCCTCCCCTACTCAATTCTTTCCTTCCCTCTCCTTCCCCCTCCTCCTCCCTCCCTGGGCTGAGCTGTCTCTAGGCTTCTGGCTGCAGCCAGCATCTGCTGGCCGCTGAGCTGGCCAAGCTTACCTCAGAACAAACAGCCCAGTATTCAGAGCCCTGAAAGCCCTTGATGTGGGGAGAGGTGTGAAGGGGGAGATGGTGCACCAGCCTCCGTCAGTGCTCTTGGTATGTGACCTTGGGCTCGCCCCCTGGTACAGACGCCCCCAGCCAGGAGATGTAGATGCGCCAGGCCCTGCACACGTGAGAAGTCAGATTTGCAGCACCTTGCTCCATTTCTCTCGGCTGGAGGCCAAGACGGCTTCCCCAGTAGCTCAACTAGGGAGCCCTCCTACCTGCCCCTGCCCCGCCCGCCCCACCAATCTCAAAAGGCACCCACGAGCAGGTTCCTTTCCAGCTACCCCATGACCTACCACCTTGTGGGGAGCACCTCCTTCTTCCCATCCTCAGAGGCATTGCACGTGGGTCACACATCTGTTCCCACGTGGGCTCTGCTCCCAGGTTCCTGGCTTGATTCAGAAACTCAACGCCCACCAGTGAGGGAGGCACGCAGGGGGCACCAGCCTATGGGTTGGTCCCAACAACACACTCCTAGTGCAGGCAGCGTGCTGTCTGTAGAACTATTGGAGCACTGTGGAGATCTTAATAAAGGTTTTGTGGACTACACAGTGCAGGCTTGTGATGGAGCGTGGGTAGCTCATGTGTACACACACACACGTTTAGCAGATCCCATAGCAGGAAGATGTATTAGCCCTTGCCTTTCCACCCCAAGCCTGAACCCAAGGCCCAAGTCCCTAGCTCTGAACATATTCCACCCAGGAGGGAACATACAGAGGGAAAGGAAGCAGCAAAAGGAGATTTACAGCAAACTTGCTTCCTGACACCTCTTTGGCCCATCCCATAAAATGGCAGTACCACCAGATAAATCACACAGAGTCCCAGGGGGCCTTACCCTTGTCCTTGTGGGGTCTTTGGTGGGAGTCAATAGTACCTGGTCAGAGGGATTCACCCAGCTGCATTCTCCATGACAACATCAGTCCCATATGGCAAGGGGGGTGGGGTCAGCTCTAATCCTTAGAGTATGAGGAGGTGGAGAATGAGGGTAGAGGGCATTAGCCGTCATCACCCAAGAGAGAGCGAGGCATTAGAGATGCAGCGTGGGCTTGGAGCAAATCCCAGCTCCAGTTCCTAGTGGTGTGACTTTGAGCAAGTTGCTTAACGTCTCTGGGCCTGGGTTTCCTTCTCTGTAAAGGCAGGACATAGAATATCCACCCGACAGAATAATGTGTGCCAAAGTACCTGGCATATAGCAGTACTCAGAATAAGGTAACTATTCACAATCACAAACGTTTCCCTCATCTAGGACCCAAAACACTGTAGTAGCGTTCCCAGCAGAGAGGACAGAAGACAGAGAGCCGGGCCCTCTACAGAGATGCCACGCTGCCCCTTTCCTCTTTGGCTGTTTCGGCATGAGGTTAGAAAGGCGGGGCTCACAGTGTAACCGTGGGCAGGTTTCTTCCCCTCTCCGGGGTGCAGTGCCCCACCTGTAAAGTGGGGGGGGGGTGGAAAGTCTTTAAGGTTCAGTCCCTCATAACATCATAAAACCCAACAATTAGGGCTTCCCTGGTGGCTCAGTGGTTGAGAGTCCGCCTGCCGATGCAGGGGATGCGGGTTCGTGCCCCAGTCCGGGAAGATCCCACATGCCGTGGAGCGGCTGGGCCCGTGAGCCATGGCCGCTGAGCCTGCGCGTCCGGAGCCTATGCTCCACAACGGGAGGGGCCACAGTGGTGAGAGGCCTGCATATAGCAAAAAAAAAGCAAAAAAAACCCCCCAAATTAGGACCAACTCCCGATGGGCACTGTAACCAAAGAGGAGCAGGCAGGATGGAGGCTGCAGGCATGAGGTGGGCATGGCCATGCTGACCAGGCAGAAGCCGTCACCATCCTGGGAGGGGACAGGATAGTCCTCACAGTTCTGACCACCCCAAGCCAGAGACCCCCGTGATTATGGTCTGGCTAGCCACTGATGTGGTCAGAGGCATTGCAGTAACTAAGCTTCACCCAGAGGTGGGAGCTGGTGGGCGAGGCTCCATCCAGCCTCCTCCCTCGCCTGTGGAGAGACCGCTGGCTTCCCTCCTGCCTGTGTAGCCCCCTCCGCCCCGTCCAGTATCCCTGTCCGTCTTCCCACTGCCCCCACCATGCAGGGTGATGCCCTAGTTCTTCCCAGTCTTCCAGCCGCTGCCCTCCCTCCTTTCATCCTTCCTTCACTTCTCCTCCTCCTTTTCCACCTTCTTGATTTCTTTCCCTCTCTCTCTCTCCTCCTCCATGCCCTCCCTTTTCCTCTTTCACTCCTGCTTCTCTGTTTTCTGTTTCCTTCCTCTCCTTCCCCCGTTGCACCATTTCTTCTCTCTCCGTCCTCTCCCGGCTCTCCTGCCTACTCTTCGCCTCCTTCATTTTCTCCTCTCTGGGTCTGATTCATGGAGCCAAGGTGGCACTACCCTGAGGGAGTGAGTATGTGTGTAGGGGGAGGGGGGGCTGGAAGGGCCACGCTCTGGCCTGAGCCCCCCACCAGTATCTCTCCAGCCGAAGGAGGGTTGGAGTTCACCCGCAGGGCAGCTGTCAGCGGCTCAGGGGATGGATGAGTGAAAGTGTAGGGGGGTGGGGAGGTGAAGGTGCTGGGGAGGGAGCTGTCTTCAAATAAAAATGAAAGGAGTGTGGTGGGTGAAATAATGGGGCTGTCTAATAACAAGTCCCACCCAAGGCACCTCTGCCCCAGGACCCAGCCCTCCTGCCCACCTCCCTTCTCCATCCCTGAAGGCCCCTCATCACAGAGGCCCATGAGTGTCCCTGATCCTTTGGACAGGCCAGACAGCAGGAGACCCTCCCCCAAGTGCTAGGGCCCCTGACCCTCCACCAGCCTTCCCCATCTCCCACTGAGGGGCAGCTGGGACTGGGAGCCCAGGCAACCTGTTCCCAGAGTGGTGTCTGAGCAGATTAGCACCCCAAACCTGGCAGCCCTATTAGGAGGCCTTTGTGGAGAAGGAGGCAGGGTTAGAGGAAGGGGATTTTCCATTCTCTGAGCAACTGGATTACACAGGCAGGGGATCAGGGGAGAACTCATTGCTTAAGCTGCCTCTTCACAGCCCAGCCACTGCCCTGGCTCTCAGCCTCCTGCATTCTCAGCAGGGATCTCAGTGAGCCTTGCCTTGCCTGCTTTGGAGGTGCCTTTTTTGTGATTTGAGTCGGCCTTGAGGGCAAAACCAAGTCTCATCTCCCCCCACCCCCCTAGAGCTCTTACACCAAAGGGGGGCTCAAAGGGGAACAGCTTGCTACCACCTCTGCCGACCCTCACCTCCCATGAAGACCTCAGGTCTGGAGATGGATCCAGAAGTATGGCTCAGAGAGGTGAAGTGACTTGCTCTAAGCCTCACAGCACGTAAAGGGCAATCAAGATGGTTTCCTGACTGTGGCTGGATTTATGGGTGCGTGTTCTCGGTAGAGTGAGCCAGGTCTGTGCCAGGGACTGCAAGGAGCCCAAGGCTGCTCTTCTTCCTTTACTAGAGGTGAGCTTCCTCAACCCCAACATCACCTTGAAAGGGAACGGAGCCCTGCTCCCATTCCATCTCTGAGGCTGCAGGGGACCAGATCATAGCAGATGGTGAAGGGGAGGGGAGGGGAGGAGAGGGGAGGGGAAATGGAAAGGCGATTAGGCTTAAAGAATCTGAATTCTTCAGGTCTAATCCCAGTCTTACCACCAACTTGCTGTGTGACCTTGGGCAACCCAGCGCCCCTCTCTGAGCTTCAACTGCCTTATCTGTAAAATGGAGATAACATCTCTTTCAGAATTATTTTGAAGGTACTGGAAGAGCATCAAGCATAGTACCTGGTACATACTAGCTGCTCAAAATGATGGTAGGAGCAGAATGGGAGGTGATTTTATTTCCTTTACCCGGAGCTGTGCCCATTCCCCGGAACAAGGGGCTCCAATGTGCATTCAAGCAACTGGTTCTTCCCACTGAGAGGGCAAATCCATCATGTTCAGCAACTATAGGCCTCCCCCACCTGGTGTAAGGTTACTGGGGGGTCATGCCTCCACACCCTGTGTCCACTTTCTAGAAAGAGGCCCAAAGCCCGCCACCCTAGCCCTGTATGGCCCCTAGAGGCCTTTTGCTGAAAAAGGGGCCTTCTCTGACCTTCCCGATGGCCTATGTTCTTTCCAGCCAGAAAATTCTATGATCCTGTGACCCCTGAAAGCCCTGCCCTGCTAATGGTTTTATGATCTTCCCTATGGAATCCTCTCTTTGCCCTCCCTAACCCCCAGTCCCCTTTCAGTTGGTCCTAGTCAAAATAAACAACATTTATGACCAGAGCAGGATTCAAGGTCTGCACTGCAAACAAATGTGGAGCCCTTTGAAGGTGGCTGGGGAATCCATCACATCCTGGGGTGTGACGCTCCCCAGGCCCAATGGGAGGTGGGCCCTGGGAAGGGGCACAGGCATGGGAAGCTGGGCTCTGGATCTAGATTTAGAATCCGAGGATCCTGAGCTGCGTCTGGGGCTCCCTCCTTGGCACCAAGTCCGGCCTCCCCGTGAGGGAAGGTGAGGAGAGGGGGGAAAGGACTGGGCAGGACCTGAGATGTCCACTGTGATCGGCAACATTTCTTGCCCTGTGTGCAGGCCCCCCTTGGGGGCCGAGACCAGATTTGGTATGTCGTCAGAGGAGAAAATGAAAGGAGACAAAATGAAGGAGAAGGAAAAATCGAGGCAATTGAAAAAACAAGCATGAGCGGATGAGAGGGTGAGAGCCCAAACCACAGGGCTCTCTGGGCCCATCACGGCTTCCAGTGCTCACCTGGACAGTAGAGCAACGGTAGGTGCATTGGGACAACCTTCCGAAGGAAGAAAACTAGTCCAAACGCCTTCAGGAGAAAGATCAACCCAGCCTGGCTTGCCTCCTGGGCCGGCCAGCAGAGCTACAGAGAGAGGGAGATTGTGGGAAAGAGCAAGAAGCAGACTCCGTCCTGAGTCTCTCCGGGAGACCCCTAACCTGGACTTGAGTGAATGACAGCGCTGATGAAGGAGTAGGAGCTCTGCGTCCAGAATGAACACCTCCTCCTCCATCCCACCCAGGTGAAAGGCAGAGCCCCTCCCTTACGCTCTATTAAGCATCCTCCAACTGAGAAAGGGGCCCACAGGCGGCAGCCGCGTCGCCTCGTCTCTGCCTCCTGCTTGCCACGTGGCTGAGATGCCTCAGCTGGTCTCCGCCTCTTCCAGCAGGTGTGGCTGTGAGCAGATTTGTTTTCGAGAGGGACTGGCTCTGCCTGGGGAACTGTGGTTGCAGAATATTAAGGTAGGATTCCCAAAGGCCCAAGTCTGAGAGCAGCTTTCTAGGACACGCAGCTCAAGGCTTTTTCTTCAGCTAGCACACCAGCCTCCAGAACTGGGGCATGGGCCTAGGGGCTGGTGTTCTCTGACTCAGGGCTGGGGCAGGGGGGACTTTCCCCAGGAGACCTGTGCCTCGTCATTTACCCTACTAAAAATACCATGCTACCTGACAGGTTGGGTGAGGAGCTAGACAGGAAATACGTGCAGTTAACAAGGTATCGATCACATTTATCAGGGACCCGCTTATACTATTTGCATCTATGGCAGATAATTAATATATGGAAGATTGGAACAAAGATGGAAGGGAACAAAGAGGGAGCTGGAAACGCAGTCCTGAGTTCTTCCAGCATAAATAGAATTTGTTCAAAAATTACCCTCTTCCTGGGCTTCCCTGATGGCGCAGTGGTTGAGAGTCCGCCTGCCGACGCAGGGGACACGGGTTCGTGCCCCGGTCCGGGAAGATCCCACATGCCGCGGGGCGGCTGGGCCCGTGAGCCAAGGCAGCTAAGCCTGTGCGTCTGGAGCCTGTGCTCCGCAATGGGAGAGGCCACAGCAGTGAGAGGCCTGCGTACCGCAAAAAAAAAAAAAAAAAAAAAAAAATTATCCTCTTCCTAAACAGAAAGAAGAATAATTTTAATGACTTTTTATGATCTTATACAAGTGAATTAGAACTTTCGGCAGAGTACCCTGGTGCCCAGCACAGTGCTTTATAAATTAAAAGGTCCTCCATGGCATAGAGTTTTAGGACTAGAAGGGCCTTGGAGAGCATCTAGGCCAGTGGATTCCAACATTGATTGAACATAGAATCACCTGGGGCACTTTTTTTCTTTTTTTTCTGGCCGTACCACTTGGCTTGTGGGATCTTAGTTCCCTGATCAGGGATTGAACCCAGGCCCCAGAAGTGAAAGCACCAAGTCCTAACCACTGGACCACCAGGGAATTCCCTGGGGCACTTTTTAAAAAATGAAATGCCAGGTACTCACCTCCGGAGATTCTGATCTGATTGGTCTGGGGTGGAGCCCAGGTGTTTTATTTTGTAAAAGCTCCCCAGATGTTTCTACTATGTAGGCAGGGTTGAGAACTACTGGTCTAGGCCAATACTTCAATTAACAGATGTAGAAACTGAGGCCCAGCGAGCAGATTACCTAGGCTCACACAGATCACTGGCAGCAGAACCAGGACCACAGAAGCCAATCAGATATCTGCCTCATTTGTTACATGAGCAAACAACAGATTGATCCTCTTTTGGAGGCATCTCTTTCTGCAGAGACCAGCTACCCAACCCCTTCATGCCAGCCCCACATTTTCGTATTATTTTCATCAGAGGCCGGGCGGGCTGGCATCTTAACCCTATTCCTCCTGGCCTCCCATCCTGAAGGCCTCAGGGCTCATCCAAGGCAAACATGCAATTCAGACAATGTCCACCAGGTCTGGAGAGGAACAGGGCGGCTGTGGCCCTTGGCCATATGGAGTGTCAGTGTATACCCAGGAGCAGGGGTGTGGGAGTGTGTGTATGTGCAAATGTGAACATATACATAGATTCACACTTATGTGGAGAGGACTCTCCTGCGTGTGGGCACGCGTCCTTCCAGGCATGTGTGCACTCTCACTGAGAACACTTGCATGTGGACATGTAACTCTCCACATGCGGGATGGTACACATGTTCGCATCAGCATCTGTCTGCACAGCAGGGTGGTTGTGGGAGGAGATACGTGTAAATGTACCAGAGAGTCTAAAATGCTGCTGTATGTGTCTGTAATTGTGTACTAGCGTATAAAGCTGCATCTACGTTTACAGAATCTACATTTGCATTTACTGGTGGAGGCCTGTATATAACAATAGGTACGTGGCCAGCTGGCCATATGAGTATGTGTGCCTGGCCGTCTGTGTGTTTGCGGTACAAGTTTATGTGGAGAGAAAAGGTTTCTGCTGTTTTCATCACATTTCTCCTAAGGAATCACTGGGAAATGTATGTGTGGAAAAACTGTATCTTTCATGCGTAGATGTATCTGGCATATATAAACAAAACATGATATTGTGCCAACTGAGATGCTACACATTAACATCGTGTATCTATCATTGATAGAATTAAATAAGCCATGCAAGGCCCGGTAGCATTTCTTACAATTTTATTTAACACTGTTTCGGCCAAGCAGGTTTGGCAAACACCACGTACACACTGTAGATTACCGCCACAAATGCATAATTTGTAGGATATAATATACAACATATGAGAAGTGTAACAGAGGGGCATCATCTAAAAATTCCAACAGTCCCCATCTTTCTTTGGGCTCAACTTAGTCCCCTTCCTTCCCCAAACCTGATTAAAACCCATCCCTTCACACTTCCCTAGGAGGTCTCTGCATTTGTGGTGAAGAGAGATAAAGTGAAGGGTGAGGATTTGGGGTGGGAGAAGAGATAACACTCTAAGACCTGGTCTCTGGAATGTTTCTACTCCTCCCCAGTCTGTCAGAGGCAGGCTCAAGCCCCAGCATGTGTTAAAATAGGGAGGCCGAAGAAAGCATCTTTGTAGGTTTTACAGCCCCTTGGGTTGACTGACGCAGTTATTCATTCAGAGTGAGTAAAAAGAGCATTGAACTTATCAAATTGGAAGTAAATCCTTCATTAAGAGATTCATAGAAGTGGTTCCCTGCTTCTCTTTCTTAAGGAGAAACAATATCCTCTCTTTAGCCCAAAGGAAAACAACCTTGCACATAGTTACAGGCCCACCAGCTCCCCTTTCAAAACGTGGCTGACCGATGGCCTAAAACGTCAGCTAAATTATGAATGGCCTGAGAGAAAAGAAAATCTCGAGAGCTGGGAAGGCTGGGGTCCAAACTAGAACATGAGCAAGAAAATGGGAGAACCACCACTGAGGGGCACCCAAGCGGGAAATGCTCCCTGCCCAGCCACTGGGCCATGAAAAGAGGTCAAGATCCCATGTGGAACCTCCAAGCCCTGTTCTCTGGGATCTCTTCTTACCATCTGTGGGCTTCATTTTGGTTTGGCCCTACCAAGATTGAGACAAGGAACTCCCTACACCTGCCTTCCTGTGTTCTAAGTTTGTGTAACTTCCCTCCGACTGAGACTCCAGAGGCCTGTAAGGTAAAGACAAGTAGCCTAATTGGAACAGTGATTAGAACTGCCCCCCACCCCCCTGCACTCCCCAAATCCTCTGCCACCTGCAGCAAAGCAGTCATCAGAACTATCTTTCCAGACAGCCCCCCGGCCCCTCTCCGCCAGCAGTGATATCAGCCAACCTGCTTCAGTGCCAGCACCAAAGAGTACTGTACCATCTTCACACGCTGAGGTCTCCAGAGCCTAATGCTGTGGGCTGGCTCCTGAGTGAATATAGAAAAAAGAAAGTTTCCTAATGTTTGGATTATAAGTAAGAATGGGGAAAAGCATCCATCAATGTGTGTGCCCCTCCACACACACACACACACACACACACACACACACACACACGCACGGACACGTCCATGCAGACAAATCATGAATCATCTCCATGGCTGAACACTTTAGCGTTCGGTAATATTCTCAGAGGCCCATGGTTTTCAGTCAAATCCCAGGTCTGTGCACAAGGACACTGCATAAATCCCTCCCCTTATGAAAGGCAAGTCTGAGCAGATGGGACCACTCTTAAGTACTGCAGAGCCCTCCCCATCTCTTGAGGAGCAGCAGGGGGCCAGCGCTACCAGCCCAGAGAGCAGAGATCAACAGAAGCTGCTCATTTTGAACCTAATATTCACATCCCCAACTTATCTCTCTGAAGGAGGTGTCCTGTTTGACCACACAATCCTCCCTCCCCTCCCCCAAGGGGAAATCAGATCTTAAAGGGAGATTGGAGGAAACCACCGCAGACCAAGTTGTGGCCAGAGTTGGGAAAGCAAAGATGAGCATCAGAGAGTGATCCAGGGCTGGGAGGAGGTAAGAGGAAAAAGGGCCCCTCCAACCCAGTTTCTTTCCATGCTAAGTCTGGGGAAATAACCTCACAGCAACTCCACTTTCTGATAACCTGCCTCATTAATACTTATTCAACAACAGATTTTTTTTTAAGAAGAAGGAAGGGCCAGATAATTAAACACTCGGCAGAGGTCGAGGCTTCCACCCCATTCTCTGTTCAGCGCCCCACCTGCAGCCTAGGCCAGATATATATGCCACACCATCTACCACCCAGCCCCTACTCAGCTCCCCAGGTGTGTCAGAAAGAAATAAGGCAGGTGGACGGAGAGAGAGAGAGACAGACCTGGGCACCCCAGGTGCTCCCCAGGAAATGCACGGACTGTGAAATTACACCAGGGCTGGACAACTTACCACCACCACGCTGGAACCCTTGGGGTACTGAAATAATTAACTTGCTAATCAGCTACACCTTGCTCTTTCCTTTCTTCCTGGAACAAACAATTGCAAATCGCCTTCACATCAGGTTCCTATGTCAGTTACTTGGAGACAAAACTGATGCTTTGGAAGAAATACACTCTCTGCCTGCATTCAAACTGAAATGGGTCCTACCAAGTGAGGCCTCCTCTCCCTCCCCACTCCTTCCCACCAGGCCTGGGGGGTGGGAGTGCCTAGAGACAGAATGTTTCTGGAGAGACAGAGGTTTTTTTTTCTGTCCATGGCACAGAGCTTTTCCACCTCTGCTACGCGCTTTCTCGCTGTCGGTCCTCTTCAGCCTGCTTGCTGGCGCTAACCAGCCAAGATGCACGTGGAGAAAAGAGGATTGATTAGAATCATAATAATAATCCCTGGCATTCCTCCAGCTTTAGCGTTTACAAAATGTTTCCACACATTATCTCATTGGGTCAGAGGAGGTCGGAGCTGGAAGGAACCTGAGCAATTATGTAGCCAAATTCCCTCGGATTACAGATGGGGAAACTGATGCCCCCAAAGGTTAAATGTATTCCCCAAAGGTCACGGCTAAGGACAGTGTGGCCAGATCCTCATGTTCACTGTCCAGAGACCCTGTGCTGCCTCCCATCCTCTGAAAAGAGGGAAATGGCATGATCACCTTTCTGCTCCACTGTGGATGTAAACCAAGAAAGCAAAAAATTACAAGAGTAGGACATGAGAATGAGTAAAAGCTACTCTCACAGGAAATGGTTTGTGGAGGCTGGGAGTGGAGGAGACTAGTGAACATGCTTCCCTGCTGTCTTTGTCTCTTCACTCCCCCTTCTCTCCAGGTTTACAAATATGAACATTATGCAGTTTGGGATCTAAGGCTTAATTCGGCCACAGGTCCCAGGGGACGGGGCCAGGGTGGGAGGTGCTTTCCTTGGATTCAAATCTGGCACCTACACTCCCAGGATTCACAGCGTGGTGGGCTCATGTGTGCACACGTGTGTCCACTCAAGACATTGGATTTAGTGGTGAAAAACAGGCATCTTGATCCCTTCACAGATCAGATGATTTGCAAATTAATAGTTCTCCCCCCACTCCAGGCTCTGAGGAGGTGAAAAAAGATTCCTGGTGAAGGGAGAAACAAGAGTGGGAAAATATCAAATGGGACAAAGAAGCAAACTGACATTGGATTCTATAGGAAAATACTTCCCTGTGAATGGTACATGTGTATTTCGACGTGGATCTTGGCATTTCCACGGGGCTGCCTTGCCCCTGTTGGAAGGTAAGCGGTTCCTTTGTGTGTTCCGTTTATTACTAAGCCCAACTCTTTTCCCTCTAAAACTCCTTCTTTTCCCTGTTGAGCTGACCATGCTTCTGGATTTATGAAGAGAGATGTTTTAGCAGAAATCCCCCAGAGTGGCCCATCAGCCCTAAATCCCAGGCCTGCTCACCCCCCCAAGACCCCATGACACACAGCATGCCAACACGGTTTCCTCTTGCCTATGCATTAGCCATCCATTGTGGCAACCTGACATCTCTCACACATAAAACCGTAAGAGAGAAATAAAATATCTGTCTCTTGGCGAAAATAAAGCTTTGCCTCCCTCCTGATGTATAGGATATAAAATAAAGCCACAGCTCCAATAGTGGCTTTTCCTTATGCCGGAGTTGCCTTTGCACACACGGAGACAATGAAGACGGATGGTTTGGGACTGAGGCCCAGCCTCCTGGGGCCGCCTTCACCCTGTTTTATTATCGTCTGTGCCCCCCACCTCCCTGTCTTTTTCTTTCTTCTTCACTTTCTTTCCTTTCTGCTTTGGATGTGCCTTCTATATGCCCTTCTCTTTCTTTCCTCTGGAACTTTATTCCTCTTGTTCACTTTCTTTCTAAAGCATGACGGCAACAGGGAGAGAAGAGCCAAGTTTCTCACTTTCTCAACTACATGCCCGCCATCTCTCCCCACCTCCCTCTTCTCCAGACCTCCAACTCTCTCCAGACTGCCAGCCCCTAGAACGGATTTTGCTGTTACTGCTTGGGGATTTGCTTTGGTCAAATGTACAAATGTTCCCAAGGGACAATTAAAAATGTATTTAGTGGGGGGAGTGCTTTTTTTTTTTCCTGAGGAACAGCCCTCCCCGCTTTCCTCTCCCTAGACCGGGTGGTTTATGGATCTCAGCAATTATTTAGCCTCTAAGGAGCCAACAGAGCAAAGCTGCCACCCCGAAGGGGTGAGAGTTGACATTCACCTCCCACACCCAAGCCTCAAATCTGCATCATAAGACAGACTGTGGGCCTTGGGCCCCTTTGGGCCAACTCAGCTACCAGAGGTTTCGTCCCAGTGCAACCCTCTCTCCCTTGCCTCTTTCCCCAGTCCTGAGAACTGAGGGTGCTGTGGGGAAAATAAGAGGGGCCCCTCCCTGTGCTCACACAGAGAGACAGAACCGTCGCCCTCGTAGTCACAGACATGGTCACCTTCCTGCCCTCCCACACACTTGACACTCTCTCCCACGGTACATAGTGGCCACCTTTTTTCTCCTCTGTCCCCAGAGGCCCCACTCCTGCCAGGTGTGTGTTGCTCCCCTCTTGTGTCCCTCCACCCAAGTCTGAGTGGGTTTGTCCCCAGACGTTTCTTACCATCCTTGCCCTGACCTCATCCCTCCTGCTGCTTCCTAACTCATTGGAAACCTCGCCTGCTCTGCTAGGGGCTGCAGGACACATCCCAGGTCGGGGAAGTGTAAGTAGTGACTGAAAGAAGGGGGTGCAGGATCTGGGCTCCTGGGGAAACAACAGGGAGTGGGGAGCTTTGGTGTTGCCTGGAGGTAGGCAATGTCCAGCAGAGGGGCAGTGGGTGGTTTCAGCCTCTGAGACTGATGAAGGGTGTGTGTGTGTGTGTGTGTGTGTGTGTGTGTGTGTAGGGCTCCTGGGCACCCCTAATCTGAGGAGAGCTTTATTAATGCAAACATGGAGGGGCTGGTGAGGCAGCAACATCTATGGAACTCTGTCCCCCAAAAGGGGGGGCTTAGAGCTGCCAAGTCCAGAAAGAACTCAATCCCAGTCCCAAAGATGGTTAGCTTTGGGGTGTCTCTCTCTCTCTCTCCCCACCTGATGTCTCTCCAGATATCAGCAGTGACCACCACCATCAGGTAAGGGGAGAGAGTCAATTAGTGAGAGGATTAATTACTCGGAGGCACGAGCCCCGTTTGTCTTCCTTACCGGGTGTGAGTGTGTTCAGAGGAACACGGGCACGCACCCAAATACACATTGTCGTCACGCTGTCTTAGACGTTTTATTTATTTGTTGGATTCCTGCCCAGAGCCGCTCACACGCTTTTCCACGGGCTCTGAGTCTCCCACCAAAAAGGCTGCCTCCTTTTCTCCTGCCCGCGATCCCGACTGTCACACACCAGACACCCTCCAGTCACTGCCAGGACCCGCCCGCAGCACCTGCTGGGTCCTGGGCTCTGAGCCTCTCCCCGCGGCCTTTTTTGTCGCTGGGTTTCTTTTCCTCCACTCCTCCACGCATTTCCCCCAGTATGTCTTTCCTCCTTTTATTTCCCGCTTACTTTTCCACAGTCCTTCTCTGTTTTCCTCTGGGTTTCTGCCCTTATTCGCTGTTCCCATCCCCCTGCCCTCACTTCTGTCTTTCCCTCTCTGTCCTGCCCAGACTCTCCGTCCCAGACTCTCCATGTCCTGTCTTTGCTCCGCGCGCTGGTGCTGACTTGCATCTGAGATCACCACGCTCGACCTGGCTCCCCTCTTCGTGCCCAGGGTGCCTCCAAGCCCTCGTGAGAAGCCTGGCGTTGTTTACCCAGCCCAAGCGCACACCGTGAAGGCCCGGCCGGATGCTGCCTTTTACCGGCCTCGAGGTCCCCCACCTCCCCCAACCCGGGCCTTGGAAACGTGGCCGGGCCAAGTACACAAAGGGGCAGGGTGACAAGACCCCCAAACTTCTCGCCTTCAGTAGCGCACTGACCCAGGAATCTCTGGCAAACCCCCTAAGTTGGGTTTCTTCCCCGGTAAGGAGATAATACCGATCCCCCCTCTTACTATGTGATTCTGGGCAGGTTGCGATAAAAACTGTAAAGTGCTACACGCAAGTAGATCATTTCCAGGAGAGAGTGTTGGAGTGAGATTAAGGCAACCCGAGGCAGGAGCAAACGAGAGAGGGCAAGGAGAGAGCGGGGAGAGGTCGGATCAGATCCCAGCTTCCTGCGTCGCACGTGTGGCGTCCTCACCGAGTCTGTGCGGAGTTTGCGTGGCCTCCGGTACTGGAAGGGTCCCGGACGCACCCGGCCCGCTCCCACCTCCCTCTTCCTGGAAGGTGGCGGCTGGTCGCGCCCTATTGCTGCCGGCCCGGCGCAGGTACCCATCTAGAGCCCTATCCGCCCCCAGGCGCCCCCTTTCGCGGCCTCACCGCCGATTTCTGGAGGCCGCGGGCTGTACAGGAGCGCCCTGGGCGAGGAGGGAAGCGGTCGGGGCGGTGGGCGTTATCGGGACCAACAGCAGCCGACCTTGTCGGCAAGCTCGGGTCCTTGGGCCTCCCAAGCCACTCGTCGGGGAGGGTGGCCATGTAGGGCTCGGAATCAAGGAGGCGGCGGGAAGAAAGGGGGTACAGGAGGGGTAGCCTTCAGCCCCCCCCCCCCAACTGCAGGGCGTCTGGGAAGAGCTGGCAGAACCCTCCCATGGCCCGTTTCCGGGCCAGGTCCCTCCTCTTGGGCTGATCCTCAAGGCGATTCTCATAGCAGAAACCTGTGATGTGAAAGCCGCTTCCAGGGCCCTCTGGGGTCTTTTCCAAGAGCGCCTGGGATGAGGTTCAGAGGATTCTGCGGCCACTGAGCGATGACTGGGCAGCAGATTGCCCCTCCCGGCACCCGGTGCAGGATTCACACCACCTGGCAGCCGGGCGCTGTGCGTGGCTGTGGGTGTGGGAGACGTGGAGAGCTCTGGGGAGAAAACGCCTGCGGACTTCAGGACGCAGGCAGTAAGGGTGGCGGAGAGGGCGAGGAGGCAAGGTTGGTGCTCTTGGCTGAGCAGACATGGGTTTAAAAGCAGAGCTGAGCTGAGAAGCTTCGGAG
Source organism: Phocoena phocoena (assembly GCF_963924675.1). Taxonomy (NCBI): domain Eukaryota; kingdom Metazoa; phylum Chordata; class Mammalia; order Artiodactyla; family Phocoenidae; genus Phocoena; species Phocoena phocoena. The sequence continues at coordinate 26,682,807 of NC_089237.1, read as the reverse complement.
ACGGTCAGTTTTCTCTCCATGTCTCTGCGACCAATTACATTTTAAAATAAAAGCTCAATGGAAATGGGGAAAAAAACATATTAATCTACTGTGCGGTCGCCTTGGAGGCGTTAAAATTGGACTTAAATTTCTAGAATCAGGAGCCAGGAGGCGCGCTTCGAGTTGCTCTCCCCGACGCCCTGCGAGACACCGGGGTTAGTTCCCGTGGACCCGTTCACTGAGCCATCTGGACCTCGGAGCCCGATGGCCTAGAGTCCGCGTCCTGCCCTCGCCCTCAACTCCCTTACCGCGCTAGTCCGCCCGCAGGGGGGAACCCTCTTGTCCCCACGTCGAGGTCCCCGCACCCCCAAACGGCTGCAGCAAACCTCCTCCAGCCCACTCGAAAGGAGGCGGCAGGCCTCGGGTTCAGGAAGGGCCGGCAGCCGGGTCCAGCTGTCGCCCCGTAAGTCCCCGCCGACTGCCCCCCACCCCCGCGGTCCCTCTGCTTTGCATGAGAAGGAGCCCAGCTGGGGCGGGGGCGGGGTGGAGCCACTCGGGACAGGGTCCGCTATAGATTCCAGAAAGGGGCGGTTGAGTTGAGGGCGCTGGCGGCGAGAACCAAGACAGCTGGGGGTGTGGGGGCGTGGTGGGGAGAGCGTGGAGACCGCTCACAGGACCACCCCCTCCTGCGGGCCTCACCCGGCGCGGCGGACTGGGGAGGTGCCTCCGGCTCAGGGTGGAGGAGGCGAGGACCCCGCGCCACGCAGCTCTTAGCGCCTCCCCCGGTCCTGGAGTACGGGCTACGTACGGGTCGGCTGGCTCCTGGAAATGCCGGGTCCGCGGGAGGAGCACAAAGCCAAGTCGCATCCTTCGAAGCCGGCCTGCTGGGTTGGAGAACCGCCCTCCGCATCCCCAGCTCTGCCCTGAGTCCCGGCCTGGGAGAGAGCCGCGTAGGGGGCTGTTGCGAGAGACAACCAGCCCCAACGCCGCCCTCTCCGCAGTGAGGAGCCAGAGGCCAGGTGTGTGTGGAGGGGGTGCGGAGAAGGCGAAAGGGCCCTCGCGCCCAGAGGTCAAGATGGGCGGAGCGCCAAAGAGCCTCACTGCCGGTCTTGGCTTCGGCTTCCAATGAAAAGGTGACGCGGGCGGCAAGGCGGGGGCTGACGGCGGGCCTCGGGGGTGCAGGGCTGGGCGGGCGGAGGCTTAGAGGAGGGAAAAGCGTGTTGGCAGAGTCCTAAAATCCCAGTCCACGGAGCGCAAACCAGATTCACTGTAGTGGCTAACCGGTTCGTTCGAAGAGGGTATTTCATTTTGCAAAGAACTGGCTTCCTTGCCTGCCACTATCATAACAATTGCATTGCAGGGCGCATTTCCCCCAACTTAGCTCCGGCCCTGTGTGAGATGTCTGAACCCAGCACCGCGTGGGGGGTCAAAAGGCCATTCTCAAAATACCGGCTAGACCTTGCTGGCTGGCCGGCCCATCCTTATTTCCTTCTACACTAGGGCCAAATGCGCCTTTCTAACACCCCTGTCCCCTAAAAACAAAAACAAGGAGCAAATGCGGGACTGCCCGGCCCTGCCACCTTCAGATTTCACTTGGGGAGAAGTCCCGGTTAGGCATAGAAATGGTGCTGTCGAAACGGAATTTGGTATTTGATGGGTGTGGGCCGCGGAACTAGAGTGACTCTTCGAGGCTAAGAGTCTCAGGACCCGGACCCGACCCCTACTTCTGGGAAAATCTGCCCCCGTGGGCAGTGGTCCCTAGTTTATACCCTGAGGAAATTTAGGGAAGTATAGGCTGCCTAAGACGTGAACTACCGGAGGTTGTTCTGCTCTTGTCCGGGGAAGCTGGTGCCAGCCCGGAGCCTGGAAAAGGGGACAGGGCGGCCGGGCCCGTACTCTGCACACCCCAATCCCCTGCAGCCTCGCCGTGGAGCCCCCAGGACGTCCCCGTTCCCACCGTCAGTACCACCACCACCATCCCCCCCAGCCGCCACTACTGCCCCACGGTTTCCCGCCTAGTCTTTTGTTTTTGTATGGAAAAGGTGTCTCCGGATCACAGTTTTCTCAACTTCTCGCCGGGGTTGCAACTCCTCACCCGAGGCGCTTCCCCACCCACTCTTTTCCCCCGCCCCGGCGCCGCGCCTCCGGTCTCCCCCGCCCCACCAGGAAACCTCCGGAATCAACTTTCCAAGACTGCGCTGCGGGAAACAGACACCCAGATCTCCTAGAGACCCGGACCCTGTGGACTTTGGATGGATTGGGGGAGGGGGCACAGAAGGAGGGACCGGAGGAAGGAGATTCTGCTGCCAAACGCCCTCCCCCGCCCAACTCCCCCAAAGACAACCGCTGCGCCCGGGGCAAACTTCTAGGCCAAGAAAGCAAGAGGAAAAAAAAAAAAGCCAGCACCCGCTGAACTGCAAAGCCAAAGAGTGCACCTGGGCCGCCGAGGCTCCCGGACCCAGCTGCACCCCAACCTCCAACAAGGCTCGATCTGGGGTTACTGCCCCTCTCCGGCAGGCCTGCGCCTACTCCCGCGCGCTCTCAGTCTCTCCCACCGAAACCGACGCCTTACCGGAGCAGCAGGGGACCCGGGCACCTCGCTGCCCGCCGCCCGCACCGCGCCGGGCCGCGGTTGCGGCCGCCACTGATCCTCTAAACGCGGTCTCCCGGCACTCTCCCCAGCCGGGGGATGCAGAATGGTTTACAGAGGGACCGCGAGCCGCTGATTGGTCGCAGGCCGCCGTGACGTCGGCGGGCGCTGCATTAAGGCGAGGGGGCTTCCAGAGCCCAGCCAACAGCCAGGAGCAGTGACCGAGCCGCCGGAACTGGGGAGAGACGCGCCGGGGCGGCGGACTGGGCCAGGAGACCAGGGACAGAGGGACGCTTGTCCGGGGACAGCCTACAACGAACTGCGGCCCGGAAGGCGAGAGCGGCGGCCCGTGCCGAGCTGTTCCAGCCGCACAGAACTGTAGCCGCTGCACCAGGACGTTTTTTAAAAAGCTCTTCAAGCTACTCCCCCTCCCCCCGACTCCTCCCGCTGCAAAAGAAAAGAAAAAAAAAAAAAGGAAGGAAGGAAAGAGGCTAGAAAGGAAACCCAGATTTGCCATCACAACGAAAAAAGAGGGGAAAAGGAAAAGAAAAGTCGAGAGACTGTGGGGTTGCACGCAGGCAGCTGGAGCGTGGGCCGAGCGATGTGGGGCTGCGCGCCCAGGCGGCCGCGAGTTGCTACTGGAGCCACGATGCACGGCCAGGCGCGGTGAGGAGCCAGACGGCACCCCCTCCCCGAAGGAGTCCAGGCGCAGGGAGGGCCGTCCCGAGGAGACGGAGGCCGCCAGGCAGGCCACGGGCCGAGGTGACGGGGCTGGGGCGGTGGGGAGCGGGCGCGCGCACCTGGCTGCGTCCGCCCGGAGTTGTCCCTCTCACTCTCGATTGACACAAACACTTCTCCAGAAGGGGGGAAACCTAAGTAACAACAACAATCAACAACGAGATCTTCCTCCTTTCCTCCCTCCCTCCCTTCCCCCGCGGCCTGCCCCCGCCCCCTCCCCCAGGCCCACCGCAGGCTCCCAGGGCGTCCCGACCCGTTGCGCGAGGCCGACAGTTTAGGATCCAAAGCTTCCCGACTCGTTTGGTTCTTCTGTTTTTATAAAAAGAGGAGGGGAAATTCCGGTGACGGGCAGCCCTGCACACACACACACCCGCCCTCATACCCCGACAAAAGCAGATGCACTTTGACTTCTGACAGCTCTACCTCAAGCCCGAGAGAACTCAGCGGCGCTTTCCCTGCAAGCCGAGCTCGCCGCGTCGTCCTCTTCCTTCTCCGACTGCGTTTTATTTATTTCCGTTCCCGTCGCCGTTCTCGGTGACCTTCACTCCTTCGCGGGCTCTGGGCAGAAGAGTCGCTTTCTCGCCCGCCTGAGACTCTTTCCTCGCCCCAGGAGCGGCGGCGGTGCTGCTGTGCCCCGGGGCCCCGGGACTGTCGGGCTGCACACTCCACCGAGGCGCCCCCCGACCCTCATCAGCCTCCTCCCTCTCTCTGATTTTCCGGCGCGGGTTTCGGTTTGCACTGCCAAGTGTGTCTCCCCATTTTGGAGGGGCTGGGGAGTTCCTGCCGGTCGTCTTGGTGAATCATCCCCTCGGCTCTACCTGCGCTTCTCTCTCCGGGCCTCACCCGACCAAACCAAAGACCATGGTGCACTGTGCCGGCTGCAAAAGGCCCATCCTGGACCGCTTCCTCTTGAACGTGCTGGACAGGGCCTGGCACGTCAAGTGCGTCCAGTGCTGTGAATGTAAATGCAACCTGACCGAGAAGTGCTTCTCCCGGGAAGGCAAGCTCTACTGCAAAAACGACTTCTTCCGGTGAGTACTTACCTCGCGCGCCTCTGCTGCTCCTTCCCCGCGGGCCCTTCCCAGCCAGCTTCGGATCAGAGGTCAGCGTGGCCGCGGCGGCCGCGTTAGGAGCTGCCTTTGGAGAGGGCAGCCAAGTCCCGGGGGCTCCCGCCTCTTCACCAGCTGGCGCGCTGGGCTCCCCGGGACGCGGCCTGCTTTCGTCCTGGAAATTGTGGGTCCGGGCTTGGTTGCACGTGCCTGGGAAGAAAGGGTCTGAGCTCGCCTCTGAGCCAGAAGCCTCTCCAAGCTTGGAAAGAGGTAGCTCAGCCTCAGGAGGTGTAGCCCCGGCTCCTGCCTTTCCCCTTGCAGAGCTCTCCAGCGACTGCATCCTCCGGGCCTCCCGGCTTTGCTCGTCCTCCAGGCTGAGCTTAGAAGCCCAGGCTAGCTCCATGCCACTGTCTTTTCCGTCTCCGAGAAGTCTTGGCGGGAACCGCCGAGCCTTTTGCATGGAGTGTCTGAATCGCCTGCGGTGGCAGCGGCAGGGAAGCGCTCGGCCACGGTGCCTATCCTGCATGCCCCAGGGTCTTCCTGAAACCCGGTTGGGCCTCCCAGCGCCGACCTGGGCACACTACTGCACGGTAGCCTAGACCTTACCCGGCTGCCTGGGTTGGCGGGAGGTTCGGCCTCCGCCCAATGCCGACCTCAGCTCTGAGGCGCAGGCTCCGCTCGGAGCCCTCCCAGGCTCTGCCCACCACAGCCCGCCACCTCCTTGCCGAAACCTGGGGAAAAGCCGAGACCCGGGTCGTCGGAGCCGGGGGACTTCTCCCGACAACCCTCCTCCGTTTAGCATTTTAATTGAATCCTCTTAAAGTTACTATCTTGCCACCAAATCCACACAACACACAAGTCAACAGAGAACTGGAGCAAACTCGAATTGAAATTCCCTTGTGCCCGTTTGAAATCTCCCAGTTTACTTGGCTGACTTGGTGTCTGCTTTTCTCTGAGTTTGTGGTAACAGATCAAACTGGGGGACAGAGTGGGGGTTCGAAGCCACCCGGGTCGCTTTGCTCAGAGGCCTGGGACGCGCTGTCCCCAGTGCATCCCCGGGACGCGCGGCTCTGGTAGCGGCGGACCATGGAGCAAAGCTCTGTCCGCTGGTATTGCCGAGAGCAAGCGCAGGCTGAGCCTCTTGGGCCTCCGCCGGTGCTGCCGGGCTTCCCGCTACTGGCGGGAGCCGAGCCAGGGAGCGGCGAACGGTGCCGACTGCCAGTGGGCCCCAGAAGCCTGGCTCCCGCGAAGCGCGGCCCGGCACCTAGAGCCCCCATGCGGTCTAGCTTGCGCCAACCTGCTGGGCTTTGGGCTTGAACGTGGCGACGGCCTGGCTGTGGCCATCCGGGCTCGCCGCGGCTGTTTGTTTACCCGCGGCTGGACCGGACCTTGCCAACCCCGAGCCCGTGTGCGCCTTCTTTTTCGACGAAGGAGAGGCAATATAGAGAAAAGCGGTGATCGAGACGCATTTGTATGGCGCTCTAATTTTGTTCTCTGAATCTAATCGGAAAATAGGTGCCTCCCTCTCCCTTCCCGTCGCCACCTTGCCGCCTTCTTCGGCAGCGCTTTTTCCCTCTCTGACAACGCTGGGCGTGAGGCTAGGGGTGGGGGCAGCTTGAGCTCCTTACTCCATCATTCTAACCATGTGTATCAACTCCCTGACTTCTCACTGGTGCCCCGCACTTTCTCCTGCCTTCTTGCCTGCTTAATCGGCATTCTGCCTCTCTTTGGCTCTCCCTCTCTTTCTCCTTTTCCTCTTTCCTATTCTTCTTCCTCCACTTTCTTTCTCTATCGCCTTTCTCCCTGTTTCTGTCTTCCCTTGGTCCTCGCCAACCCGCCACCCTGCAGGTGTTTCGGTACCAAATGCGCAGGCTGCGCGCAGGGCATCTCCCCTAGCGACCTGGTGCGGAGAGCCCGGAGCAAAGTGTTTCACCTGAACTGCTTCACCTGCATGATGTGTAACAAGCAGCTCTCCACCGGCGAGGAGCTCTACATCATCGATGAGAACAAGTTCGTCTGCAAAGAGGATTACCTAAGCAACAGCAGCGTCGCCAAAGAGAACAGTCTTCACTCAGGTGAGGCCCTAATTCCCGGCTCCTTAGGGGCGGGTGGGTCCTGGGGGAGGAAGGCCTGCCAAGGTTGCTGCTCACCTGTCCCTTCCCTCTCCCCAGCCACCACGGGCAGTGACCCCAGTTTGTCTCCGGACTCCCAAGACCCGTCGCAGGACGACGCCAAGGACTCAGAGAGCGCCAATGTGTCGGACAAGGAAGGCGGCAGCAATGAGAACGACGACCAGAACCTGGGGGCCAAGCGGAGAGGGCCGCGCACCACCATCAAAGCCAAGCAGCTGGAGACGCTGAAGGCCGCCTTTGCCGCTACACCCAAGCCCACGCGCCACATCCGCGAGCAGCTGGCTCAGGAGACTGGCCTCAACATGCGTGTCATTCAGGTCAGGGCCCGAGCGTGCCACTCAGTTCTCTAGAGACCCACACAGCTACTCCGTGCAGGCCGAGCTGGGGCGGGGGGCTGTTTTGAGGAGGAGAGTGAGTCCCTGTAGGCTGGCGGAGGGGGAGGGAGAGGCCCAGACACAACCCTACCCGGTTCGAACTTCAAAGCGTCGCCAGATGGGTAGAGCATCTGGAATTCCCTATACCTCCTCGTCTTCCTGGTCCAGCACAGGTGAGAGTGGTGACGGTGCGGGAGGGACGGGGAGCATGAGGCTGGAGGAGGGGACACTGTCGGACACCGCAACGGAGTTGGGACCTATCTGTCTGCACTGCCACCCCTGTTCGGGAGGAGCTAAGAGGTCATTGTGCCTCTCGGAATTAATCGGTTCCACTGGCTTCTGCACAACGTGATCTCCCTCTGCGGGTCCCCACCCCCAACTTTGTGGGTCTCTTGCCCCAGTTAAACAAGCCCCAGAGCAGAGACTTCCCCTCCGAAGAGAGGTGGGCTGTCCAGGTTTGAAGGGAAGGTGGTCGGGGTGGGAGTCAGCTGTACCTCGGCCTGTCCAGAGTAGCACGGGATGGGAGGTGGCCATCCAGGCAGCTGCGCAGGTGCCCGCTGTGAGGTCTTGAGGCTGCGTGTGAACCGGGCCCCAGTCTTGGGCCCAAGGTTAGGTGTCCGGTGCCTGGAGGCTCTGCGGGGGTATGGGTGGGTGTGCCAGGAGGCTGTGTGCATGGGCACACTCTTCAGGCTGCCCTCCACGGGGGCCCTCTGCCTCTGAAAGGTTGTGCGATCTTGTGCGCAGGTGAAGGGGAGGCTGCCTGTCTGTGTCACTACCAGTGAAAGGCTGTGGATAAGTACGTTTGGCACTGGGAGATTGTACGTGGGTGGAAAAGGAGACTCTGGGTTTTGGTGTCACTATCTTTGGGAGACTGAGTGTCAACAGGAGGCTGTTTGGATCCCTGTCACTGTCATGCGGCGGAGGGGGCTGCCAGGGTCCCTGAAAGGGAAGCTATGTGTCTGATACTATTCGGGGAGGTTGAGCCTCGGTGTGTACAGCCCCCGGGAAGCTGTAACTGTGTCGGTGGAATTATTAGAAACAACTCCAACTGCCTCATGTTGAGCAGGGCGGCTTGCCCAGTTCCTCTGACGGGAATCCTGTTCACCGTGGGCTCAAGGGCCACCCTGCGCGGTCCTACTCAGAGACCGCGCCCCCACCCCCACCCCCGCCATATACAACACACAGACACACCACACGGCCCGGAATCCGCGAGATAAGTGGTGAGGGGCCAGGTCCGGCCGCGCACCCGAAGTCGGAGGTGGCGTCTCCGGGGCCTCACCCCCGCCCCCCCCGCGTGTGTGCTTCAGGTCTGGTTCCAGAACCGACGGTCCAAGGAACGGAGGATGAAGCAGCTAAGCGCGCTGGGCGCCAGGCGCCACGCCTTCTTCCGCAGTCCGCGCCGGATGCGGCCGCTCGTGGACCGCCTGGAGCCGGGCGAGCTCATCCCCAACGGGCCCTTCTCCTTCTATGGAGGTGGGTGCGCTGCCTAGGCGCAGGGCGCGGGCGGGGCGCGGGCAGGGCGGGCGGGGTTGGCTTCGTCGGAAGCGGGTGGCAGCGCAGAGGCGCTTCTGGCTTTCTATAGAGAAGTGGAGAGTAGGGAAGAGATGGCTGGAGGCTGGGGAGTAAATCGAGGGGAGGTAGTGAGACCGGACCGAATTCCCGACCCTGAATGAGGCGAATGGGCAGGTAGGGAGCAGCTCCAGCGTTCGCACCCAGCCTTCTCCGTGCTTCCGGCCCGGCAGGGGAGCCGGGCGAGTGGCGACTTCCCCGAGTCGCCCTCCCCAGCCGGCTTGCGCGCACGCCTTCCCGCCTTGTCACCTTGCCCCACCCAGGGCCCCGCCCTGACAGCCTCCTCGCTGCTCCGCAGATTACCAGAGCGAGTACTACGCTCCCGGAGGCAACTACGACTTCTTCCCGCAAGGCCCCCCGTCCTCGCAGGCTCAGACGCCAGTAGACCTGCCCTTCGTGCCGTCGTCCGGGCCTTCCGGGACACCCCTGGGTGGCCTGGAGCACCCGCTGCCCGGCCACCACCCGTCGAGCGAGGCTCAGCGGTTCACCGACATCCTGGCGCATCCTCCCGGGGACTCGCCCAGCCCCGAGCCCAGCCTGCCCGGGCCTCTCCACTCAATGTCGGCCGAGGTCTTCGGGCCCAGCCCACCCTTCTCGTCGCTGTCGGTCAACGGCGGGGCGAGCTACGGAAACCACCTGTCTCACCCCCCCGAAATGAACGAGGCGGCCGTGTGGTAGCGGAGTCGCGCACGATACGCGGAGTTCGTGGCTGTACAGAAACGAACCTTTATTTAAGAAAAACAGAAAAAAAAATTTAAAAAAACATAAAAGCAAGTCATCCCCCCCACTTCCTCCAGCTTGGGGGGTCATTTTCCGTCTGGGGAGACCGGATGGGAAAGGGGGACACGAAATAGAATCCAAATCCGCCTGGAGGTAAAACTGGGATCCGTGCGCTGGCTGGCAAGGTGCAGAACTGGGGCTCCCGCAGGGAAACGCAGACCTCTCCCCACCTCCCGCCTGGACCCGGATTCTTGGACAGACACCGCCGGGGTGAGCGAGAGCCCGGCGGGCTGCATAAAAACACCCACGGCAGCCGCGGGAGGCGGCCAGTCGGTGGTGACGCCAGGAGCCGCGGGGAGGGAGGCTGCGTCCGCAGCCGGTTGAGGACGGTGAAGCGGCCGGGGCTCTCCCGGGCCAGCCAGGAGGGTTCTGGCTCTGGGAAATTTATTAGTGTTGTCTCAGAGTTCAGCAACAGCGACAACACACTTATAGCTTCAGAAACGCCGACCTGCTGTGCATCAGGTGGGACTATATATATATATTTTTTTTGTCTCTCTGGGTTTTTTGGTTTTTTTGTTTTTGCCAAAATTGCAAAATTCTAAATGTAAAGCCCTCAGTATCAACTCTTCTACCTTCACAAAGCTCTACACACACACACACACACACACACACACACACACACACACACACACACACACACAATAGGATGGTCTCCAGCCAGACCTCTTAGTAAAATGACTTGAACATCAGCTGTACAAGAAAAGTATTCTACCTTCACACACACAAAATTAAAAAAAAAAAAAACTATTGAACTAAAAACAGTCAACTGTTTACGTATAACGTTAAATTCAGGAGTTCAGTGTTTTACTAATATATCCTGTTTTGAAACCTCTTGTTCAAAACAAAATGTTTTGAGCAATCAACCAAAATTGTTCATTTTATTTTCCTGTAGATGTTCTGACAGATTTACAGGGCTCACAGCTCACTGTGCTAGTATGTAAAAAGGTGTTGTTTACACAAGGCAAAGAGAAAACGTGATATTCAGACACTTGCCAAATAGAGTAATTATAGCACAAATACTGTAAAGGTGCCTGGCACCACAACCTGAAAAAGTGTTAAAAAAAAAAAGTGTTACAAGGTTTAAAAAAAAAAAAAACATCTTTGCTAATTTTTAGTCCTGTTGAACATTCATGGAATTGTTAATATGACTTATATAGACCCACACAGGTTTTATTTTTGTGTCTTTAAAATAAAAGTCCAAAATATTTAAATTTTATGGTCAAATATGCAGTCAACAGCTGCTACTTTTTTCTTTATATATTAAATTTCTCATATGTCTTTTATTGTTCTGATAAACCTAAGCTTGTGTGACCTCCAGTGCATATTAGACCATTCACTGTATGAAAGAAAACATGTTGAATAAATTTGTGAGTTTTTAATAAAAATAGAAAATCTGATGTTTAGATAACTGGTGTGTTATTTGATGTTTTAACAACTAGAATTGAGCTGTGACGGAGCTGAATGACCTCTCAGAAGCCAGGAGGAAGAGAGACAGGACTGGTGGATCTGTTTTTACCTTGGCTGTAGTTGAACCCCTTTGCTAATGCCAACCAAGCTTTTCTCTGTGCCTTCCTGCTGTTATTAACTACAGATTTGCATTCTGTGAATTTTAACGGATACAATTGAGGAGATGTTTGCTGATAAGTTAATATAGAACTGGAAATAGAAATCAAATCCATGGCTAAAAATGAGTGGTCCCAGTCTGTCATTAAGCATGAGACCCCATGCACTCTCTCCCTCTCCCCTCTAAACAGGCAAAACCAGATTTCTGAACGTCAGTTACCTATAAATAGGTAGTTAGAGGTGGTCCTTTTCTATTTCAATTCATTTCCCATAGATAATCCTGCTTTCTAACTTGGTGGTTTGAAAGATAACATAAAATGAATGTACAGCACAGCTATAAATGAAATACTTTAATCCCTTTCACAGAACTGATGTGAAATAGTTGTTTTATAGTATTTGTTTCATTTGAAGTTTCCCAGAAGGAAAACGAGTTTGCTTGGCACAAGATACATATTACTTTCTCTGAAAGAGGAGTAAAAATAACCAATATAGAAATCAGATTTCAACTGAGAGTTGCCATAAGGTTCTGAAAAGTAGTCCAATCCCTTCCAAGTCTTCATTAAACATGGAAGGAATTTAAATATTTTATCTGCTGTGAAATACATGTGTATGTTTTACTATCAGACACTACCACAGTTCCAGAATTTCTTTTCCATGTCACCTACATTTCAGTCTGGATTCTTTATTTCCTTTTTTTTTTTTTTTTTAAATCAAGGGTTTTACATGAAATGGTATGCAATTTCCAGTGTTGTTTTTGTATTTTGTTAAGACACAACCAAGTGTATATTTCTTGCTAAGAAGGCTTTAAAATAAATATTTCACTGCATCCACATGACAGCTTATTCAATGGGGAGGACTATCGGGGTGGAATATGACAGTGTTCTTTCAGAAATCCAAATTTATGAAATACTGGGGAGACTTTTGAAACTCCTAGCCTCTGCATGCAACACATTTACCTGCTTTGTATGCAGATCGCCTTGTTTTTGCCCTTTTAGCATTTATATACATTAAATCATAGCCAACTTATTCATTATAGCCAGCCTCCTTTAAAGACATTCATTTAACTGAACGTATGCTCATTGGGAAGCCACATTTTCCTATCAAGGCTGCTGAATTATTTAGCAGCCTTATTGTGGAATCCGGTACTTGATAAGCATTTTAGAGTTGGTTGCTCGGTGTGGATGCAGTTCTTCTCTCTGACTTCTCTCTGGCAGCAGCTCGGTCTTTCCCCTTGGAAGCTGTGTCCAGAGCCCTAACGAATCCCTGGACAGGTGGCAAACTTCAGCAGTCAAATGTGGAGTCGCCCGAGGCGGGGAGGTCTAGGGATGTCAGGGACTGTTCTTGTTCCCATCAGAGCTGTGCTGCCCACCTCTGGCCCTGAGGTACCGAGGAGCGCTGCACCATTGCACTGCGCCTGGGCGCTCCCCGGAGAGGCTTGCGGGTGGGAGGGGAGCACCCAGGCGGTCCCCTCCGACCCCCAACACAGTCTCCTCTCCTGTCTGGGCTTGGCCGCCTGGTTTCTCCCCGCAGCCATCTCAAAGCTGCCACCTCTGTGCCTCTAGCCACCTGCCCTCAGGGTTCCAGTGACTGGGAGCTGCCATCTGCCCTGGACGAGGGAGGCATAGCTCACCCACCTCTCTTTTCCAGGATGGGGTAAAGTGGGAACTGCTTTAGGGCTAGACAAGATGGGGGAGGGCGATGCGTGGAGAGCCAGGACAGGCATTGGAAAGGGCCTGGGACCCTTGATAGTATCTGAGAAGAGAGAAAGGTAAGAACATGGTTTCCCTAAACTCTTGAAACTCCTGGTCACCTGAACAGACAGGAGATTGGGACAATGGGGGGGGGGTGGTATCCAATGTCACCCCTGCCTATCCTCTGCTCTTCCTACACCTGTGTGCCACTTTGCAGCCCTTAGGCAGAGGGACCATGAACTGGGAGACCTTCTGACCTTCTCTGGAGAGGACTGTTCTTTTCGGAGTATGCTCGCATTTATTCCCATCCCCCTCCTCATCTCATCTGCTCACATCACAAGGGCAGTCAGGGTTTACATTTCTTCTAAGAGGTAGAGTTTTTGAAATAGCCCCTCCCATAGTCCACCGTCCATCTCCACTCCCACTCCCATCAGGAAAACCCTCCTCCCTTCTCAAGAAACTAGAATCAAGTAGGGAGGACCCCCCAGAGAGGGGATTTAGGAGGTTGCTGCCTCCTGCCTCCACATCTCTGAGCTGCATCTTAAGTCCTAGAACTCTTTCTTCTTTCCTCCACTCCTGGAGGCCCCTCCCTACTCTCAGGATGGGGTGAGAAAGCTAGGGAAGCATTTTGGGGGCCCTGGGTTGTGTGCAACAGCAGTAGAGTGGTCTTGATTTCTTCCTCAAAAGGCTTCCCAAGTCAGTAGGTGCCTGGACAGAGACAGAAGAGTAGGGAAGCAGGCATTTTCTGCCCAGAATTATCCAGCAGTGTCCTGTTTGCCTGACAGCTAGAGGTGCTCTCTGCCTTGCCTCACCTCCCGGCTCCTTTTCTCCCCTTTCTTTACCCCAAGGCTAGGTTCCTAAGCCTTATTAGTGTCCCAAATAGGAAGGGAAGAGGACCGGGGGAGGTAGTTTCCTAAATGTGGGGTGAGGGAAACATTTTTGTCCTTCAAAGCCCGGGGCCATGCCTGTCCCAGTCCGTGGAGCCTGCTTTTACTCTGGAGGCCCCAGACGGCAGGCACCAGACTGCAATTACAGGGGATATGGTTTGTTTTGTTTTGTTTTTGTTTTAAAGCTGTTTTCGACTGAATTCTATTGCAGGTGGTAAAAAGCAGTTTTCTTTGCCTCAGTGCCTTGCCTACGGTGCCACCATCCTAGCTGGAGTGCTTTCCCTTCCCAGTGTCTGTGGGCATCTACCCTGAGGGCTTCCTGCCACCACCTAGGAAGGGGACATGGAACAAGTGGTCTCTTGTTGCTCTTGACGCTGCGGATGCGTATGGAGACTAGGGAATTCAGGGACCCTCATGTCCCTTGGGTTCCACAGGAGACACTGGAGAACTGAGGGTTCCCCAGGCTGTTCAACTGTGGGATCCAACTGGCCTGGGCTGTTCCCAGGAAGGGCACAGGGCACCCCTGACCCTGTTTCCTGGATCCATTTGAGGCAGTGTCCATTTAGGGGCTTCTAGTTCTTTACAGGTGACCTCAAACAGATACTGGAAGGATAGACCACTTTCTACTCCCCTGATCATCCCTTTTTGCAGTTTCTCTTCACATGTTTGTCTGCCCCGCTAGGCTGATCACTGCCAGAAGAGAATCTAACTTACTCATCTTTGTATCTCATGTAGCAGTGCCTGCCACATAGCGGGCAGTCAGGGAATGCTTGATGAAGGAAAGAGCATATAAAGGGATTGTATGTTTCTATGTGCCTGGGTGCAGTTAAACTGATCCTATTGGGTCTTTATATTTTGAGTCTACCTGTGCCCCTCTAACTGCAGACCTGAGTTTTCCCGCATTTGTGCACTACTTTCAAGTGTCTGAGTATGCCCTCATCCTTGAACAGCAAGGATATCAATACCGATGGGTGTGCAGTAGAGTAATCCCCACTCCACCCCTTTTCCCTGCACAGACAAAGCTACTTGCAGAAGCTACAGAATCGATCTTTATTTACGCACAGCTATAGCGCTTGCTAATTCCTATTGATAAAAATGCCAGCAGTGCACCGCACACTTACACATGCCCATCCCTGAGGCACGATTTCCAAATCGTGGCCGTCGCGGGGCCAGAGGCATGTGCCCGGCCCCAGACTCCTCCAAATTGTGAAATGCCAAACCTTCTTTTGGTCCCAGTCTGTGCGTGCCCTAAATCACACGTAAGCTTCGAGACGCTTACCCTTTACTCCTCCTCCTTCCCAAATCAGCCACCACGGGTCACGGTTACACTACACTTTATTTCTAAGCAAATCTCGGACAAATCTTGTGACATACTTTATACAAGAGGACACAGGCTGCACGCAAGGATGTCTCGGTTCCGGGCCAGCGGCGATGCCGTGCCCTTGCGCGCTCCCGCGCTGCCCAACACACCCCCTCGGCGCACGCGCACGCGCACACGCGACAGCCTTCCGGGCGCTTCCGCCTTCATCCTAGCAACGCACGTAGGGACGCAAGCCCCGCCCCCTCCCGGGAGCCTTCCGGAAGTTGCCGGCCGGGAGTAGGGTGCACGGCTCCGGGCGTCCCTGGATGTGCTGGGGCTTAGTCTCTGGGCGAGAGGACTCGGAAGGGGGAGAGCGACATTCAGTAGCGCGGCGCAGGGCGAGACCTGGTGACCATGGCGGGGCCGCAGCCTTTAGCCCTGCAGCTGGAACAGTTGTTGAACCCGCGACCGCGCGAGGCGGATCCTGAGGCCGACCCGGAGGAGGGTGAGGCCTGTTGGGGGCAAGGCCACGTGCGGAGCCGTGGGCCGGGCCCAGTGCGGACCCGGGCGGTTTGTGAGGGGCCGGCAGCTGGGCCTCGCCGCCTAGCCTACTCTCCTTCCCCTTGCGCAGAGGAAAACTGCTTCCCGGGAGGGTGGCCCCCGGGGCAGGGGAGGAGGGCTTCGGAATCCTTCGGACGCGCGTTCTAGATTTGGTGCTCGGGTGGGCGGAGCGTCTGGAGGACTCAGGCTTGGGTTAACTGTTGATCCAGTGCTGTTGCAGGCAGCCAGAGTCTGGTAGCAGGTTGGAGGTTATCTTTCAGGATGCCCTTACTGGCATTGCGTTAGAAATGAGAAGAAAAAGTCTCATCCTTATTTTAAAAAAACTCTGCCTGTCCCTGAGAACCTACTTGGAGGATGAAGGAAGAAGTAGGCTTCCATGGTGCCGTTTCAGCCTTTTCAGGCTTCAGCACACTTGCTTAGCGGCTGCCGAATGATATTTCTGATCTGTAGGCTGGTGTTCAAGGTCTAGTTGGGAGTAATCCTCCTTTAGGCTTGAGTCAGAGAAGTGTGAGGAAGGGAGAATACGGAGGGATAGATGTGAGTGCTGGACCGTTTCTTAGGAATAATTAGTTGAGGGAACTGGGGCCGTTTAGCCAGGATACGCAAAAAAAAAAAAAAAAACTCCTTGAGGGATGGGCTGGAGTGGGATAGAACATGATGATGGCTGACTTAAAATATTTGAGCTGACTGTTACACATGGAAGAGGGATTAGACTAGTTTTCTATGACCCAAGGCATGGAAATATATCCTTCTAGTAGATGCAGAGAGTCAGCTTTCTGTACAGGAAAGCTTTCTGTAGCAGCAAGGTAGCAAGTGGTCTGCGTTGGGAGGTGATGATGTCCCTGTTCTTGGAAGTTGGTGGGGATTTTGTAGAGGACGTTCAAGCGTGAATTTAAAGGGCTGAACAGGGTTACCATTAAAGTATGTTCTAACCAGGAGATTCTGATTACTTTTCCCCCTCCCCCGACAGCCACTGCTGCCAAAGTGATTGACAGGTTTGATGAAGGGGAAGATGGGGAAGATGATTTCCTGGCGGTGGGTAGCATTAGAAAGCTGGCATCAGCCTCCCTCTTGGACACAGACAAGAGGTATTCTGGCAAGACCACCTCTAGAAGAGCTTGGAAGGCAGACCATTGGGAGCAGACTCTGCCAGGTTCATCTGGTGAGTAGACGTATTTATTTCCATGGTACTCTTTCTTTCCTGATTTTTTGGGGTAAAATTTTTTTTTTTTTTTTTTGATGCTCTCTGCAGAACTAGTCCAGATGCCCCACTTACTGTCTTAGGAGAAACCACTGATTTGACATTAGAAAGGGCCCTTTAAAGTACTGAATTTCACTTGGTAAGGAATCTGAAGTCTGGAGCTATTAAGTAGCTATACTCCTAATGTTTGCACTAATGGCTCACCCTAAAATGGAGTGAGAGAAAAGGCCTTGCATATTTGGATTTTGGAGAGGGCTATGTGTTGAAAAAGCATTGTGTCTGATGAGCACGCTACTCATGGATTTTGACCCTTTTCCTTTGGTTTGTCAAGCCTTGCATCGAGTCACTGGATAATATTAATTTGTGACACTCATTTTTTTGCCACTGTAGAAATTTCATAGTCTTTTCCTGTTCCCTGCAACAATTAGGAGGATGTGAGCTTATAGTTTTAAAGATTGTGAGTTTCTCAGAGTGGAAGAAGGGGGCGGGATATGGTGATTATTGAGTGGATGCTATTTGTTTTCCTTTAGAGAGGTCAGAGGGACCATGTTGAGAATCCACAGATAATATAAAAGAAACAATCACTCATGCTGTGATATCCATGGTTTAGTCCCTGTTACAGTCCTTGGGGCTCCCAGATGATAAGCTCATTTTATATTCTTTATTTAGAGAATGATAGACCAGTCCTGGGACCAGTATAATATTTATTGAGCTCTCACCATGTGTCAGGCACTATGGTAAGTCCTTTAAATTCTAAGAGCCTGGTACATAGTAAGTCCTCAGAAAATGTTACCACCATATCATTACATGTATTATCTCATTTAATCCTCCCAACAGCCCTGTGAGGTTGGTACTGTTTATCCCCATTTTACAGATAAGGAAATAGAGGGGCACATTGGTTAAGTAACTTGCTCAAGGTCATATATCTAGTAAGTACAGGCTGGAACTCAAATAAGGCAGTCTGACTCTAAGATCTATACTTTAAACTACTACTCTGTGAATATTTCTTTATCTGAGAAATGGCATACATTTAAAGAACTTACAGGATTATTTCTCTTTTCTGTTTGGCACTTAGTTTCTGTATATATGTTTTTGACAGCCTTCTCTGTCTTGAGTTTATATATTGTTACTTAAAGAAGTACTTTAAGAGATCATGTTTTCATAAAAATCTTTATTTTATGAAGAAAGTTGTTGGTAACAGGTCCCTGTATGATTATGCTTCCTGTGTTCTACCATGGAAGAGATTGGATAATCATTAAAGACCTGTAAGTGTCAGGATACCCCAAGCATAAGTAAAATCAGGAGCCATAACTAATATTCCATTCACTGAAGGATCAAGTTCAGACTCCTTCCCGTGGAAGACAAGACCCCTCCTGATTTGGTCCCTGAGCGACTCTCTGGCCTCATATCCCAGCATTCTGTACCCCAGTGCACTTTTGTGTGCTGGACCTTTGCATCTGTTGCTTTTCCTTTCCTTCCCTCTTTTCTGTCTGATGACCTGTTACTTATGCGTAATAAGTAAAACTATACTGTGTCCTTTACATGAAGCCATCTCTCACCCCTCTCTGTACACTGTACTAATGCTTTTGTAATGTAGTTATTGGTTATGCGTATCCACCACTCCTAGCAGACTGTGAACCCGCCCCCACAGATACTACATTCTGTTTGTCAGTCTCTAGTTTTTATCCATGGCTGGTTCATAATAGGTGCTTAATAAGTGTTTAATAGGCATCACTAGGGTGACAGAGATTGTGCATTTGGGACAGTTAGTGATAAACTCTGTTTTTTCAGATGCAGGTTTGGGGAAACCAGTAATTCCCTCACACCAGATGAAATTTGACCATTTTTCAAGGTCCAGGTCAAAGGCTGCCTTTTTCTTATAACCTTGCTTAAATTCACTTGCTCCACAGCTAAAATCTCTTCCTCCTCTTGATTACCAAAACTCTGTCAAAGTGCTTTTAATTCTTCTCTGTATTATAGTTTTTATGGGTCTGTCTTTCCCACTAGAGCCTTTCAGTAGGATAGGACCCATGTTTTTTGGGGTTTTTTTGTTTTTGTTTGTTTATTTTTTTTTGGCCGCGCCGTGTGGCACTCAGGATCTTAGTTCCCCAACCAGGGATTGAACCCGAGCCCCCTCCATTGGAAGCGCGGAGTCTTAACCACTGGACCGCCAGGGGAATCCCATAGGACCCATGTTTTATTCATTTTTGTTTCTCCCTTAGCATTTTAGAGATAGTAGATGTGTAATAAATACTGGTTGAGTTGCATTGAATACAGTAATACTTTTTTTTTTGGATAGGTGTCATGATACTTTAGTTAAAATGAAAGATATGGCCTAGTATTAGTTTTAAGGTAACTTTTTTTTCTTTTTCTCCTTCTTCCCTCCCTTGTTTAGATCAAGAAATATCTGATGAGGAAGGGTCTGGAGGTGGAGATTCAGAGGGTCTGGGCCTGGAGGAATCCGGTGAGGATGCCATGAGTGCTGAGGAACTGGAGTGTGCTGATGGTGACAGTAGCCTGGCCTGGAAAAAGAGGAGCAGAAGCCACTCCAGGAAGGCGTCGGGCTTCAGTGTCCAGAGCATCAGTGACTTTGAAAAGTTTACCGAGGGAATGGATGACCTCGGTAGCAGTGAGGACGAGGAAGACGAAGAGCAGGAGAGTGGTATGGAGGAAGGGGGTGGTGAGGAAGACTTTGAAGGTGAGAGTGAGGAAGACAAAGCTGAAGACAGGACCAGTGAGGACGACGGGGTGGTGATGACCTTCTCCGAGGTCAAAGTTTCCGAGGAAGTGGAGAAAGGCCAAGCTGTGAAGAACCAGATAGGTTTGTACACGGCTTGCTGTTTGCTTGTTTTGAGTGTCCACATTTGATCTCCTTTTTGTTTGTTTGTGGGCGTTTGCTGTCTCCTGTGTCCTTCCAATTAGTTGGTGACGTGCCCCACTTACCTAGAGGCCCAAAGCGCTGTTCCCCTGTGCTTGGCCTGCTCTTGCTTCACTCAGCTGCTTTGCTGGTTCTGCTCTAGTACTTCTGGCAGCTGTGGAGGGTTGAAGAGAAGGGCGGCGTCTCCTCTCGTTGGGCTGTAGCATTCTCTCTCTCATGTAGCAAGTCAATTTGCGTCCAGACACCGGATTTATTTCGTGTAATAAATAGAGTGTTTCCATGGCATGAAGCTGATAAAACCATGCTGCTTAGGGACTGCTTTGATTTCCAGTCCCTCCCCCTCTCCCTGCCCCAGGAAGATTTTATTAACTGAGGAATGGAATTCTTTTTTCTTTCTCAGCACTGTGGGACCAGCTCTTGGAAGGAAGGATAAAGCTACAAAAAGCTCTGCTGACCACCAATCAGCTTCCTCAACCAGATGTTTTCCCTATTTTCAAGGACAAAGGTGGCCCAGAATTTGCCAGCGCCTTGAAAAACAGTAAGAATACTTATCGCATATTGGGATGCTTAGAACCACTGGGGTTCATTGGGATATACTGGGATTGTATTCACAGCACCACAGAGTTGAGAAGACTTGGCTTTAGTCATAATATGGTATAAAATGGTGATTTTTAACTTAAAAGAAAATAGCAGTATAACCCTCTTATCAACGGGAGGCAACTTTGATCGAAACAGGTCGGGTGCTTGAGTCATGCCTGTTCCTCTTTTTTCCAGCCCTGCTCTCACTTTCCCCTCCCCCTCCTCTTGGCTTTCTGAGCTACTGCTTTAGCGCTCAGGGAAAAACCACTGGCATAGAATGAAAGGGAGACAGTGAATGACTAACCTCAGTTCGTTTAACTTGTATATCACGTGCTTAAAGGATGCCTTTCTTTGTTGGGTGGTTTCTAGAACAAAATGCTGAGATGACCTTACTCCTGTCTCCCTTTGGGTTACAGAGGGTGATGAAGGATGGTGACCGCAGAGGGAGGAAAAAGTTGTGAAAGAGAATTGCTGGGCTGTAAAGTCCAAGAATTTTAGAAGAGCAAAGGAATTTAGCAATTATTTGGCTCCCAACTCCCTCATTTTACAGAGGAGAGAGCCAAAGCCCAAAGAGAGTGAGTCGCCCAAAGAGAATGAGTCGCCCAAAGTTGGAGAGCTCGATCATGCACGGCAGAGACAGCCTCCCCCAGCTTTTCTGCCTTACGATCTAGGGGCTGCCTCCTGGGTACCCAGTGGCACCAGAGGACTGGGGCCGAGGAGAGAGATGCGGGGTGAGCGCACAGAGGCTGGAATCACCATCCCTTACTTGCACGCTGAGACTTAGTGTTGTCATTTGCTCTTTCAAACTTGTTTTTATAATATCGTGGAGTTAGCCTGAGAAGGGGCCTGAGGAGGACATCTGATTTGGCTCTGCCTCTTGGTTAGAATCACCTTAAACCATTTAAGATAAATGGGTAGGATTTCTAGGGTAAGGAATTGTGTGAACCTTTCTTGGTGGGGACTACTTGGTTTAATTAGGAATTACTTCCCAAGGGCCAGTCTTTAGATTGTGTGTCTTGACACACTTGAAGTCAGGAACCCTGCAGTTACTGTGAGGGTGGGTCTTTTGTGGCCCCTCCTCCAGCTCTTCCCCGCTTCCTCCCTCAAATAAATGGTAGCTTGGTGGTTTTCAGCATTTTTGACATTTTGGGGGCACTTCTCTGCTATTTTTAACGCCCTAGTGCCCTGATTTCCGGTATGCCTTTGGAATGAGACCTAGACCAAGACTACTCTAGATTAAATGTCCTAAATGTTTCACAGTAAGGCCTTTGCCATTTTGTTACTCATTACTCTTCTTGCTTGAGCCAACCCTGTCCCCGCTTTTTTGGGGGTTCATCTCAAGATGTAGATATTTTAAGGTTTTATCAGTGCTCGGTATAAGGGACGCATTCTTACTCTTGGATACAGTTCAGTTTTTTAGCTGTTTTAATGTTATTTAACTTTTATTTTGCAACAGTTCCGATCATTTTAAACACTTAAAAAAGAAACATTTTTATTTTATTTTATTTTTTTGACCGTGCCATGTGGCATGTGGGATCTTAGTTCCCCCACCAGGGAACTAACCCACGTGTCCTGCATTGGGAGCGCTGTGCCTTAACCACTGGACCGCCAGGGAATTCCCCGATCTCTTTTTGTACTTAACCAATTGCCTCTTTGCCTCGTTGATGAATTCCAGTTAATCTGACAGATGTCTCCTAATCTGACTAGGTGGGTTGCAGCGGAAGAGGGAGAAGAAAGGAATGTTTATTTGGTATCACATATTCTAAGGTGGGAGGGTGGAGAGTTTTCTTTTTTTTGAAATTTTTATTGGAGTATAGTTCATTTACAATGTTGTGTTAGTTTCAGGTGTACAGCAAAGTGAATCAGTTATACATATATCCACTCTTTTTTAGATTCTTTTCCCACATAGGCCATTGTGGAATTGAGTATTGAGTAGAGTTCCCTGTGCTATACAGTAGGTCCTTATTAGTTAGCTAGGAGCGTTTTCTGGTTACCAGAATTTCTATGCATCTGAAGGGTAGCTAATTCTTGTTTCTACCTTTATGACAATATGATATAATATGTTGTGTAGTTCCCTATCTTGGTGAGCAGAGTTGAAGAAAAACTTCTTGGTTACATAACTGTGGATGAACAATTTATACTATGTTATATAGCTGGTGTGGAACATAGGCTGAATTTGTACTGACCCCAGAACAAACACTGGAACTTAATTTCTTTAATTAAATCTCTTTTCAGTTTGGTTGGTCTTACAGTAAGGTCAGACTGCCTGGGTTTAGATTCCATCTCAGCAGTGGATTAGCTGAGTGACCTGGAGCAAGTTACTTAACTTCACAGTAAGATGGGGATAATATGATTGTGAAGATTAAAGGATGTAATCGATATAAAGCATTAGCACAGTGTCTGGCACACTGCACACCGCAAATGTTATGTACATGTGTTCTCCTCTTCTGCAGAAAGAGGCATTTGGCAGTGTTCAGCCCTGTGAATGACGGTTGTCACTGTAACTAACCATCGTTCCCACTGTCTCCAGTGTTTTTTGACTTTTTGTTAGTGTTCAGATTCCCTATATAATTTAAATTAACCATTTGTTCTGGAAAATGGGTAGTGTTATATTCTTTTATTATTATTTTAAAATAAATTTATTTGTTGACTTTTGGCTGCATTGGATCTTCATCGCTGTGCGCAGGCTTTCTTTAGTTGTGTTGAGCGGGGGCTACTCTTCGTTGTGGTGCGCAGGCTTCTCGTTGCGGAGCATGGGCTCTAGGCATGTGGGCTTCAGTAGTTGTGGCATGCAGGCTCAGCAGTTGTGGCTTGCGGGCTCTAGAGCGCAGGCTCAGTAGTTGTGGCACACGGGCTTAGTTGCTCCACGGCATGTAGGATCTTCCCGGACTAGGGCTCGCACCCGTGTCCTCTGCATTGGCAGGCGGATTCTTAACCAGTGCGCCACCAGGGAAGCCCAGTAGTGTTATATTCTAGTGTAATACTTAGAATTCAGCTTTGGCCTCTATGACTGTGAGAAGGTGATCAGAGATTTCCTTATTGCCGGACCCAGCTGCTGCCTCTGTGAAGCTTTCAACCTTTCCTTGAAATTTTTCCCTTAGGTTTTGGCGCTACTGCATGTGATGTGTGGGTTCTCCTGCTTTTCTGACTCCTCTTTTATCCTCTCAGTGTCAGTTTCACTGCATTTAAGATCCTGTTCTCAGGCTGTGTTTTCTTGGCATATTCTCTCCTTGGCTCTGTCATTTACTCTCATAGTCCTAACAGTAGCCTCTAGAACAGAGCAGACTTCCAGCTGTATTTCAGCCACAGTCAAGTCCCGAGCAGCATGCCTTTGTACTCTAAGCACCTTAAACTCTACTTTTCAGAAACTAAACAAATATCTCCTTTCTTCCCCAACACACTTAGTCCCCAAATGTTGGATACCTCTCGATGTGAAATAATTTCAGAGGCATTTTTTGATATTTTAGTAGTTGCATAAGTGGTAAGTCATGAAGTAGCCTTAGCAAAATTAAGGGATTTTCCATGCACAAAACCATTCCTCTAAAGAGGTTAGCTTTTTCCTCTCTGATTTTCTTTTAAAAACTTCTGTAGCGTTAGGAGGCAGTTCTTTTATGTTGGTAGCAGCAATGTATAAGGAAAAAGGCATGTTATTTAAGGAAACCTCAGCATGAGTTGTTTAAAACTTTTCATTATGGAATATATCAAACCTATATAAAAGTAGAGAGAATTGTATAGTGAACCCATATACCTTTACCCGCTAAACACTTATCAAGTCACGGCGTATCTTATTTCATCTACTTATACTAACTCACCCCCTACTTCTGCTTTATTTTGAAGCAAACACCAGACATCCTATCATTTTATCAGAAAATCAGCATGGATCTCTAAGAGAAAAGCATTTAAAAAAAATCACAATATCATCCCACACAAAAACACTAACAGTGATTTCTTAATAAACATAACTGGTTTGAATAGATGGGGAATTGAGGGAGCATTCCTGTAAGAGGCGCTCTCTATTGTCTTTTAAGAGTTTGCTCTATAGCTTTAAATGAAATGATTAAAGGAAAGCCAAACTTCAGCCATAATAAGTTGACCTTTTAGTGAAATGCATGTTATTAATGTATTTAATGAGATGCAGTACAGATTGCAGTGAGCACCATGTTTCATTATAGGTCTAAAATGCAATATCATTGAAGACCTTTAATGGAAACAATGGTTGACATTTTGATATTTCCTATTAGCAAAATCCCCCCAAGAACACAGTATAATGTAATATAAATAGAGAGGAAGTGTTGAGATTTTCTACTTGCTTAAGAGTATAAACACAAATTCCACTATTAAGAAGTTACGTTTTGTTTGTGCCCGCCCCGCATCTTCCCACTTCTAGTTCGAGTTCACCCTCTCATCCCTCTGTGGCTCTTCCCCCAGCCCCTCAACTATTTTGACTTGAATAGACTAAAAATTTTAATGCCTATTTGACCACAGCACTAATAGACACCTTAAAGAACAACTTTTAAAATTTTGAGTAAGTCATGGCAATCGGAATCTTGATAGATAATGTTTCTGTTTTGTTTTTTAAATTTTATTTATTTTTAAGTAGGCATTGTATTCACATGGCTCAAAATTCAAAAGATGCTAATGACTCTGCAGGGAAAATCCTCCTTCCCACCCCGTACCCCTGCTACCCAGTCCCCTATCCCATAGGCAACCAATATTGTCAGGGAAATTCCCCCTTTGTTATTACTTAGTTGCCTTAGGTGACAAATCCATGAACATCTATTTCAGTGTTAGCTCGATTAACGCTTTGTGGGTTCATGACAGAGTTCTCACAAATGATCTGTAGAACCCTGGAATATCCGTAATTACTTGGGATAGGTTTAAGTATTGCTTGGGACGACGAAGGCACTTGCAAGCTTCTCCAAGTATAGCATAGTGTAGGATTAAGGACTCTTATTACTGTAGACTTCATCTAGCCAAGATGGTGTGAGGAAGATTGATCTTTTTGTTTCAGCTGATGGCTATTATTTTTAAAAATAGCTTTACTGTTCTAATTATAAAATCATGTCATGCCTACTTCAGAAATTCAGAAAATACGTAAGAGCATAAAGAAGAAAATAAGGATTACCTGTAATCTTACTACCCAGAGGTAGCCAACAGTTGTCATTTTGATGAATATCGTTTCAGACCTTTTTCTGTGTTTACACACACATACACACACACACTTTTTTAAACAAACATGGAATCTTACAAGTATGTACTATTTTGTAAGCTTATTTTTTTCTACTTAACATATTTCATGTCAGTATATTTAGATGTACGTCAGCATTTTCAGTGGCTACAGAATATTCCATTTTATTGATTTACTGCAGTTTATTTAGCCAATCTGTATTGATGGATACTCAGGTTTATTTCAGCCTTTCACTTTTTTTTTTTTTACATTTTTTTCTGCGGTAAGTGGGCCTCTCACTGTTGTGGCCTCTCCCGTTGCAGAGCACAGGCTGCGGACGCACAGGCCCAGCGGCCATGGCTCACGGGCCCAGCCGCTCCACGGCATGTGGGATCCTCCCGGACCGGGGCACGAACCCGTGTCCCCTGCATTTGCAGGCGGACTCCCAACCACTGTGCCACCAGGGAAGCCCCAGCCTTTCACTTTTATAAAGCATGCTTTGATAAACACTCTTGTACATACATATTCGAGCATTTTGCCTAAAAGTAGCACTGTCCAATATAAATATGGTTCAAGTCACATACGAATTTTAAATTTCCTAGTAATCAAATTTTTAGAAAATTGTAAAAAGAAACAGGTAGAATTAATGTTTGTAACATATTTTACTTAATGCAGTATATAAGAAATATTAAAAGTTTAACATCTAGTCAATATTTAAATACTAATGAGATAATCTTATGTATGTTTTTTCATGTCAAGTCTTTGAAATACAGAGTGTATTCTACGTTTACAGTTCATCTCGATTTGGGCTAACCACATTTCGAGTCCTCAGTAGCCACATGTGGATACTGAATTGGACAGCACAGATCTACGTTCCTGGAAATTCAATTGCTGGGACAAAGGGATCGTACTTCTGTTTCTTTTTTAAGGCTTTTGGAAGATACTGCCAAGTTGGTCCTTAGAAGAATTATAACCATTTAATTCTCATCTGTAACAGTTGTTTTCCTGGACTCCCACCACAGAGTATTATTGATCCTCTTATTTTTCCTAAACTGTAGGTGAGAAATGAAGGCAATCATTTCTTGATAACTTTCTGTTTGATATTTACATAATACCTCTTGACTTAGCTTTGAAATCTATGCTATGTTTGGTCAGCTTTGAAATCTATGCTATGTTTGGTCTGTTTCTTAGAGAATGAGTTCTATGTAGGAGGACTTTTGGTCCCTGTTGAGCTACTACCTAATTTGTCCAACGTGGTTAATTAGGCATTTATACTATGTAGAAAGTAAAGTGGGGTCAACAGAGCAAGTGCTTCCCTTTCCAAAGCAACTGAGTGGGGGACCCAGGAGGAGAGTGTTAGATTCTTTCAACCACCCTGAAAAGATGAGCCCTAGATGGCTCACAGAGCTGTGGAAGCTTGAAAACTACTGCAGCCAATTTCATCAGAACATC
This sequence comes from Phocoena phocoena, assembly GCF_963924675.1. NCBI lineage: Eukaryota > Metazoa > Chordata > Mammalia > Artiodactyla > Phocoenidae > Phocoena > Phocoena phocoena. Next base: position 26,656,317 of record NC_089237.1, on the reverse strand, counting down.
TGTTTTATTGTTTTGGGTTTCTTAGGAATTAAGGTTGTCTTCAGGCCTGAAACAATCTTTAATTGTGATGAGTTAAATAAGGAAGCAACCCGGACGTGTAGTAGTACTAGTAGTAGGCAGTAGTAGTAGTAGGTAGTACTAGTAGTAAGTAGTAGTCGTCATCATCGTCGTAGTAGTAGTAGTAACATATGTAGTAGGATTGCCCTATCCGCTGGATTCACAGTGAAGTCATACACATCAGTGTATGTTGGAGTCTCTTTATATGGACATTTTATGAACTCACCTTTAACCATATATGCCTGGCCAAAAGAAAAAGAGGGAGAGAGAAACAGCTTAAGTAGTGCCAGTGATTCTGCCTGCCATCTTTTTCAGTGTGCTCATGCCCTGGAGTAAGCATGGGTGGCAGGTAGAATCTGTGGCTGCCGTAGTTATTTTTTGTTCTGGGTACCTCTCCAGTGAGCATCTCGTCAGACAGACTGCGAATCTAGTGGTTACAGTTACAGCCTGTAGTCTTTGTCCAGCACGGTCCCCAAATGTAATCATCTTGTGTTTAATCGACGAAGCGGCTGTAGTGTTTGAGGGGAGAAACTGACCATGTTGAACTGGCACAGAGACTGTGGTGCTGTACTTTCTGGGCAATTTTCGGGATTTTTAAAACAGTTTTGTGAAAACTTGATTTTTGCTTTATGCTCAGACTTTAGAACCTGACCACTGCCGAAAGATGCTACTCTGTTATTGTTATTTGTGTCTTAACACTTATTCTTAAATCACTTTATTAAAATTATACATGAATATGATAAATAGTACAGAAGCATTCAGGAGGACAACAGTCCTTTGCCTTACTTTCAGTCTCATTTTATTTCGTTTTCCTTTTATAATTTTAAATAATTTGTTTAGATCTCTATTTCTTGATTTCTTTATCCTCTGGTATGAAAGATGACAGTGCTACTGACAGGTTAAGATGAAGACTGAGTAGTGACCATTTCATTTAGCAACATGGTGGCCACCCTCTACCTTGATGAGCAGTTTTGGTGGGGTAGGAGGGATGCAGGCTTGACTGGGATGGGTTTGTGAGAGGATGGGAAAAAGGGATCTGAGGTAGTGAGTATAGACAACTATTTCTAGGAATGTTACTTTAGAGGGGAGCAGAGAAATGGGGGGTTAGATGGAGAAGGATGTGGAGTCAAGAGAAGTGTTTTGTTTTTGAGATGGGAGCAATAACAGCATGTTTGTGTGTTGGCAAGAATGATGCAGCAGAGGGGAAATTGATGATGATGGGGGTGGATATCTGTAGCAATGTCCTTGAGGAGGTATGTGAGATGGGACTAGGGCATCCTTAGGGAATGGTGGCCTTTGATAGTGGGGACAGATTAATCGTAGTGACAGGTGGGAAGACAGTATATGAGTAGATACAGATAGGTAGGCGTCTCTGAAAATTCTCTTTTCATCGTTCTATTTTCTTTGAAATAGAAACCAAGGTCATAAATTGTGAATGAGGAGTAAGGAAGGAGGTGGTAGAAATTTGTAGGAAAAGGTATGAGGTAGTCATTCCATTCTTCTTCCACTACGTTTTTACATTCTGCCCTGCAACTGCAACCAAGATTCCCGTGCTCTATCCATATGTTGACCCTGGGAGTTGAAAACCAGTCAACTGCATTTACAATGTGTTATTATCCTGTAAATAAGGGTGTAATACCGGGGCAGGGAGGGACTGGAAAATGACTTTTTCTTTCCTGTGTGTTCAGAGGCCTGTCTGTAGGAGTATGTTCCTAGTTCAGTACAGGTGCCTAGTTCCTAGTTCAAGTAGATTTTTTATAACCCTCCATCAGTTGCTTAAAATCATGCTGTATTTTAGTTTGCTTCAGATTTGTTTTTTTCTTCTTTTCATTTTTTTGTGTTTTTTTTCTTTTTCTTTTTTGCTTTTGTTTTTTGCTTCACATTTGGACTGTTTATCTATTATATCATTTTTTTCCTAGGTCTCTAGATACTCTTTTCTTCCCCTGATGGCTCAGTTTTATCATCTCAGTCCTTCTTCCCCCAAACTTTAAATCATGTGGTCTCTCCTCTTACATTCTCCCAGTTTGAGTGGGTTGTTCTCTGGGTCTGGCGCACTGGGTCCTCCTGGGACTTCCTTTCCTTGCTCTTCTAGGGTGGAGCTGTGTTCTGGCTCTTCCTGTATCTCAGTTTGTCAGTTTGGTGCCAAACATGGATGGGGAGTAAATGATCTGATTTTTTGCAGATTTAAAAATGCTCTGCCTCATTTGTCATTGATATCAATATATTCTTCATGGATTGGGTATAAATTTCTGGGTTGAAAATTACTTTCGCTCAGAACTTGAAAGTACTGCCCTGTATTAGTTTCCTATTGTTTTTTGTTTTTAATATTTATTTATTTATTTTGGCTGCACTGGGTCTTCATTGCAGCATGCGAACTGTTAAGTTGCGGCATGCATGCAGGATCTAGTTCCCAACCAGGGGTTGAACCTGGGTCCCCTGCATTGGGAGCTTTGGAGTCTTACCCACTGGACCTCCAGGGAAGTCCCAGTTTCCTATTGTTAACTACAACAAATTACCACAAACTTGGTGGCTTAAAACAGCAGAACTTTATTGTCTCACAGTTCTGGAGGCTAGAAATCCTAAAACCCAGGTGGTCAGCAGGGCTGTGCTCCTTCCAGAGACTCTGGGGGAGCATCTGTTTCCTTGCTTTTTCCAGCTTCTCGAGGCTGCCGGCATTCCTTGGCTCATGGCTCTTTTCCATCTTCAAAACCAGCAATCCCATCCCACCAAGTGTTCCTTTTCTGACTGACCCTGTCGCCTCTCTCTTGTAAGGACTTCTGTTTACATTGGGCCCACCTGGCCAACTCAGGATCCTCTCCCCATTGCAGAGCCTTAACTTAATCACACCTGCGAAGAAGTCCTTTTGCCTTGTAAAGTAAGGTATTCACAGGTTCTGGGGATTAGAATGGCATGTGGACCTCTTTGGGGACCATTGTTCAGCTTTCCACATGCCCTATTGTCTTCTGTCATCCAGATGTTGTCCAGGGTGGTTGCTGGTTTGAGTCTCATTCCTTTGTAGGTGACTTGTTTTTGTTCTCTGGAAATGTTTGGGATCTTCTGTTTATTCTTGGTTTTCTGAAATTGCCCGAAGCTATATCTAGGTATGGGTCCTTTATTACTCATTGTGTTGAGTACTTACTGGGCCCTTCTAATCTTAAGATTGTGTGGTCTTTCAGTTTTGGGAAACTCTCTTCTAATATTTCTTTGCTAATTTCCTTCTCTCCATCATCTCTGCTCTCTTTTAGGTATTAGACTGGATTAGTGTTGGTTTTTCTCTGACATGTTCCATCTTTCTGTGATTTTCTGTATCTGTGTTCAGAAAAATTTTGAGTTTAATTTCCTAGTTCTTTTTTTTTTTTTTTTTTTTTTTGTGGTACGCGGGCCTCTCACTGTTGTGGCCTCTCCCGTTGTGGAGCACAAGCTCTGGGGACGTGCAGGCTCAGCGGCTGTGGCTCATGGGCTCAGCCGCTCTGCGGCATGTGGGATCTTCCCGGACCCGGGCACGAACCCGTATCACCTGCATCAGCAGGCGGACTCTCAACCACTGCGCCACCAGGGAAGCCCGCAATCATATTTTTAATCTCTAAAAGATCTTTTGTTTTCTGAGTGTTCCTTTTCTATATAATTAATATACTTAGAGTATATTATGTACATTTAAAGTTCTTTTGCTTTTGTTTTATATTCACTTTAGTTCTTAGAAGTATCCCTATCTCCACCAGCTTTTCTGTTTACTCTGGACTTTTTTCCTCTCTTACATTTTTATCCAAGTTTAAACATGTATACAGTTTTTTTTTTTTTTTTTTGCGGTATGCGGGCCTCTCACTGTTGTGGCCTCTCCCATTGCGGAGCACAGGCTCCGGATGTGCAGGCTCAGTGGCCATGGCTCACGGGCCCAGCCGCTCCACGGCATGTGGGATCCTCCCGGACCGGGGCACGAACCCGTATCCCCTGCATCGGTAGGCGGACTCTCAACCACTGCGCCACCAGGGAAGCCCACATGTATACAATTTAAAGAGTCAAATAATTCTACAGAGCTTGTTATGAAAATTAGTGTATGCTGACTGTCCACCCCACTACCTTGCCGTACATAACCCACTCTCCTAAAGCAACAATTATATTTTAAATTATTACTATTATTTTTTGAATTCATGAATTTATCTCTGTATCTCTAATTGACATGTTTCATTTCTACTAGATTTTTCAGTTTTAGGCATTATTTATTGACTCCTCATTAAGAAAATGAGGATTTAGCCCTTGTTCCTACTACACTCATGCACACTTTCTGTCCCTTCCTGGTTATATTGTAATTTGGTTAGATCAGTAGTCAGTGTTTACATTATTATGTCTGTGTAAACACTGTTCACAGCTCAGCAGGGTAATATATATGCCATGATTATTTTTCCTTTCTCACACATCATTTTGTTTTCTAGAGTTAATAACTGTTACTTTTTTGTTTATTTTGTTTTCTATGCTGTAATTCAAGCCTGAACTTTTCTCTAGTTGTCTAAATCTCCTCTCAAGATAATCAGTTGCATCAGCTCTTCTGCCAGCTTACCTTCCTAAAGAAGTCTCTCCCAGAACCTTTTTTTTAAAAAAAATTATTTATTTATTTATGACTGCGTTGGGTCTTCGTTGCTGCATGTGAGCTTTCTCTAGTTGTGGCAAGCGGGGGCTACTCTTCGTTGTGGTGCACGGGCTTCTCATGGCGGTGGCTTCTCTTGTTGCGGAGCACAGGCTCTAGGCGCGTGGGCTTCAGTAGTTGTGGCACACAGGCTCAGTACTTGTGGCTCGTGGGCTCTAGAGCGCAGGCTCAGTAGTTGTGGCGCACAGGCTTAGTTGCTCCGCGGCATGTGGGATCTTCCCGGACCAGGGCTTGAACCTGTGTGCCCTGCATTGGCAGGTGGATTCTTAACCACTGTGCCACCAGGGAAGCCCCGTCTCCCAGAACCTTTTCACCTGCTCTAATCTGGACTGTTACCCTTCTCTGGTGCCCGGCGTCATGCTGGGATCTCCCTGCACCACCATCCTAGGGATTACCTTCACTTCCCACTTGTGTGGATCTCCTTGTCAGGACCTTTCTTGGCTTATTCCCTTATTTTGGTGAAGCACACCCTCTAATAGCTTGCTGTGGAAGGATGCATGAGAGGGAAACTTTTTTAGACCTTGATTGTCTGAAAGTACCTTTACTCTATCATCACAATTGATTGACTCGCCGACTGTATATAAAAGTCTATAGAATATTCCTTTGCTTTCCACCTTCCGAAGTTGCTGTTGGTGAGTCAGAAGCCATTCTGGTCCCTGATCTTAATGTTTTTTCCTCCCTGTTTTGAATTCTTTGTCCAAAGAATTCTGGAATTTCATGATGCCGCACCTTGTTGTGGATGTGTTTCATCATTGTGCAGAGTGCCTGCAGGCCTTTTCAGGCTGGAGACTCGTATCTTTCAGTCCTCGAAAATTTTCTTGAAATTATTTTGTTAGTGATTTTTCTACCCTCTCTTTTCTCTTCTTTTTCTGCAAGGCCTATCATTTGGTGTTAGACTTTTCGTCTGATTTTCTTCTTTTTTTTTCTCTTCAGTTTTCCAGTTCTTTCTCTCTGTTTTTTTTTCATTTCTCTTGCCCCCCCCCCCACCACTTCCTAAGACATTTCCTCAGCTTTATTTTCTCATCTGTTGAGTATTTTTATTTCTTGTCATACATTTTATTTCTCTGGGAATATACCTGGTGTATATATGTATGTATAGTCTTAAGAGTTCTTCCTGAGTAGTCTGTTTCCTCCAAGCTGCTTTCTTTTCTTTTGTTTTAACCTGGGTGTAATATGTTCGATGTTTTCTTCAAATATTTGGTGATCTCTTGTCCACTGTTGACTTTCAAGAGTGGGGAACTCGAAAGCTGATTAGCAGCTTTGGATGTTTGGATGAGGCTCTTTGTCTGTGGTTTCCATTGTAAAGTGCTCTATCTGGGCCATGTGGGGAAACCCCCATGTCAGTATTTTTAGATCTTTGTTCTTTATGGGATCTTAGTTGCTAGAGAACTTCTAATCTCCTGCCTGGCTGCCAGCATTGTAGGAGGTGGGTAGGCTGGGGTCTCAGCATTCAGTCTGTGAACTTCTGCTTATTCCTCGTTTCGAGAACTATGCCCTTGCCTCAACTGTGTCTGGTGTCCCCCTGTCCAGAGACCCTATGTTTAACTCTCTTCAAGGGATAAACTTCTAAATGTCTGCCTGAGTAAAGAGGTGTGTTGACTGTTTGTAGCCCTACCTTCTTCTACTCTCCTAGAGGTGCCTGGCACTGCTAGTTCTTGAAGCTTCTGGGGTTGTATTTGCGGACCGTGAGGGGATTGCTTCTTTTTCTTCACTGCCAGCACCAAGGTCAACTAGCTCAGGTTTGCTAAGTCAGTTATTTGTCCATCTGCTTAAAAAAAAAACAACTGGTTTATTGAGCTATAATTGACATACAGTAACCTGCATATAGGTCCCATTTCTGTAACCCTAACCCTGTAAACAGCATCCCTGGAAAGAGTTGTCTGTACTCACTGTCTTGAATCCCTTTCTCTTGTTCTCTCATGAACGCGTTCCAGTCAAGCCTGTATCCCTCTTGCTCCACCAAAACTGCTCCTCAGGGTCACAGATGACCACCATGTTGCTGAGTTAAATGGTCAGTTCTCTCAGTCCTCGTCTTACTTCACCTGTCAGCAGCATCTGTACAGTTTGACCTCTGTGTACACCCGTGAAACCATCACCACAGTCAAGATGACGAACATATTCCCCATCCCCAGAAGTTCCTCAGCCTCTTTGTAATCTCTCTCTGTCCCTCCCCATTCCTCGGCAACCACTAATCTACTCTCTGTCACTGTAGATTAGTTTGCATTTTCTAGAGTTTTATATAAATGGAATCATGCAGTTTGTCCTCTTCTTGTCTGTCTTTCACTCAGTGTAATTATTTTGAGATTCAGCCATGTTTTTGCCTATATCAGTAGTTAACTGCTGAGTAGTAGTATATGGATATAGCACATTTGCTTTGTTTTGTTTCTGGTTTTTAGCTGTTATGGATAAAGCTGCCATGAACATTTGTGTGCATGCTTTTGCAGGGACATATACTTCATGCCTCCTGAAGAACTAAGAACGGAATGGCCGGGTCACATGGTAGATATGTTTAATTTTCATAGAAACTGCCAAGCTGTTTTCTAAAGTGGTTATACCATTTTATAATCCTCCCAGCAGTGTATAAAAGTTCCACTTGCTTCACATCCTTATTAACACTTGGCACGGTCAGTCTTTTTAATTTCAGACATTCTAATAACCGTGTAGTCATTGGCTTTTTAGCTTACAAAACTTAGTTGCTGTCATCTCTCTTATCCAGGTGTATCTCAGAGATATTGCAGGTACATTTCCAAACCACTGCAATAAAGCGAATATCTCAATAAAGTGAGTCACACGACTGTTTTTGTTTCCCAGCGCAATATAAAAGTTATGGCTGCACTATACTGTTAAGTGTATAATAGCAATAGCATTATGTCTAAAAAATCTGCATACCTTAATTAAAAAATGCTTTAGTGCTACAAAATGCTAGCTGTCATCTGAGCCTTCAGTGAGTTGTAATCTTTTGGCCGGTGGAGGGTCTTGCCTTGATGTTGATGGCTGCTGACTGATTGCGGGGAGGCGGCGGGGTGGTGGGGGTGTTGGGGGGGGTGGAGGGGTGGTGTTTGCTGGAGGCGGTGGGGGGGGGGCGGCGAAGTTTGCCGCAGTGATTGTTCTTTCATGAATGATTTCTCTGTCGCAGGGGATGCTGTTTGATAGTGTTTTACTCACAGTAGAACCTTTTTCAAAATTGGAGTCAGTCTTCTCAAACCCTCCCACTGCTTTATCAGCTAAGTTCATGTAATGTTCTGAATCCTTTGTTGTCATCTCAACAATCAGTTGAGTTCACCGTCTTATATGGGCATGGTTTGTGGCACCCCGAGACAGTCACAACTGTAACATCAGACATCAAAGATCACCGAAACAGATATGATAATAATGGAAACGTTTGAAATACTGTGAGACTAACTAAACTGTGACACAGAGACATGAAGTGAGCAAATGCTTTGGGAAATGGTGCCTATAGACTCGCTCGATACAGGGTTGCCAGAAACCTTCAATTTGTAAAACACAGGGTATCTGCGAAGTGCGATGAAACAAGGTATGCTTGTACTTTGTCCTTCCTTTGTGGGTTTATTCCTTTTAAATGTATTTTAGCTAGTGGAATAAAATAGAGAGTTCAGAAATAGATTCTCACAAATATAGGCAATTGGCTTTTCACAGAGGTGCAGAGGTAGTGGAGAAAGATAGTCCTTTCAACAAATGGTGCTAGTACAGTAGTACATTCATTTGCAAAAAAAGTGAACTTCAACTTACAGCTCATACTTCATACAAAAATTAACACAAAATAGTTCATCAACTTGAATGTTAAGCATAAAACTATAAAGTGTTTTGAAGAACACATGGGAGAAAAATCTTCATGACCTTTGGTTAGAGAGAGTTCTTAGATCATCAAAAGCATAATCCTTAAAAGAACAAACTGATGATTGGACTAAATCAGAAGTAAATCTTTTGCTCTGTGAAAGACGCATTAACAGAATGAAAAGAAAAGCTACAGACTGAAAGAAAATATTTGCAAATCACTCATCTGACAAAGGATTTGTGTCCAGGATATATGAAGAACTCTTAAAACCCAACAATAAAAAATACCCTTTAAAAAAAAAGGGCAAAATACTTGAACAGAAACTTTACCAAGGAAGATATATGATGACAAATAAGCACATGAAAAGATGTTTATTTAACATAATCATTAGTGTTGATGGAAATGCAAATTAAAACCACAAGGAGATGCCCCTATATACCTATTAGAATGACCCAAAACAAACACCTGACAACATCAAGTGTCAGCAAGGGTGCAGAGCAACTGGAACTTCCATGCATTGCTGGTGGGAGTGCAAAATGGTATAGCCACTGTGGAAGAAAGCTAGTTTTTTTATAAAGTTAAACGTACATTTACGAGATGATCCAGCAGTCCTACTTTTAGATATTTTCCCTAGAGAAATGAAAACATAATGTCCGCACAAAGACTTGTATATGTGTGTTTATAGCAGCATTAATCATAATCACCAAAAACTGGAAACAGCTCAAATGTCCTTCAGTAGACAAACAGATAAATTGTGGTACATCACTCAGCAATAAAAAGCAAAATATTGATAAACGCAGAATCACTGATGAATCTCAAAGGTATTATGCTAGTGAAAGATGCCGGTCTCAAAATATTATATGTATACTTTAACATTCCATTTATATGACATTTTGGAAAAAGTAAAACTAAAGGGATGGAGAATAGATCAGTGGCTGGTAGAGGTTAGGGGTGGGGGAAGGGTTTGACTACAAAGGGGCAGCCCTGCTTTCTTCTTTGTTTCCTGTAAGTTTCTATTTTCCTCTTCGGTAGACTCATTTCCTTGGAGTGTTTCATCCCTAAATTTTGTCTGCTGGCCTGCCTCTGAACCCTTCCGCTTGGCTTGATTGTGAACATTTTGCTTAGATTGAGGGAGGGGTGTAAATAGTTATGTGGTTATTCCCACATAACTCTGGGAATATTTCTTATGGTAATGGGTACATGATACAGTACTTCTAGGGATGGAGGAATGGGCTACATCAACCTATAGTGTCATTTTTGCTTGAAAAATATATCTCTGGTACTAAAACCTTACCCAGAAGAGAATAATAGATTATGCAGAGCTTCTAGATTTTGATGTGGGTTAGAACTGAAAAATGAGATGTCTTTAAACTCCTTTTCCTTCTCTCTTTGATAAGTGATATAATGTGGTTTGGACACTCAGAGATTCCTGAGATTCCAGGTTCTGGTTGATGATTTACTGCAAAATTGCTTATAAATTGAAGTAGAAAATGTTTTGCAGACCTGGCAGCTTTCTGGCTTCACACCCATTTGTCACCCAGCATTTCCCTTTGTGTATAGAACAAGAATTAATTAGACTGCACTGCAGGAAAAGTTTATGGCTATAATTTATATAGGATGAATTTCTTTTTAAAGAGACAGCATTGTTTTGTTATACCTATATACATATAAGTGTGTGTATATATAAAGGGGTTTTTTTTCCTTAAAGCAGTGTCTGTGAGCTTCTGGAGTGAACAGTCATTTTTCTGCTTAATGCTAGATGTTGGTGGAATAGATGCTTTTATGGTGATGGCTTTCTGATTAAACTGTTGAGGTTTGTGTTTCTTGTTTTTAAATTCATTGTGTACTAGTGAGCAGGCCTCAGTTTTAGGTTTACATTTTACACATTGGTCAGACTTGTCTGGTTTCCAGAGCTTTGTATTCTTTTGGTCTCTTTGAAGACTTAGGATTGTGTCTTTTTTTTAGGGTCTTGCTCATTCAATTAATGTTTTCATAATCAATGCAAGTCAGAACTTGCAATTTGTTCCTGATTTGCACATTAAAGAGCTCCATTAATTAAGAATCTTGGTGTTTGGCATGTTCCTGCAGGATCTGTGCCTTATTTACATGGTAAGAGTGCAAGATGCAAGTTTCTCAGTTGTAGTGGCAATTGCAGTTAATCCTGCTTTTTCTTTCTTTCTTCTTCTTCTTTTTTTTTGGCTTGTGAATGACAGTTAATTCACAACTCATTGAAACTACTTAGGGATACATTGTACCAAAGTAGGAAAGAAGGATCCAAATGTAGGGGGCCACAGGAAGAGCAGAAAGTAAATCCTTTGTTTAAAGGGGAAAAAAACCTCTGAAAGACATAGAGAATTTATGTGTTTGGGTTTTGTTGGTTGTTTCACTTGGCTAAATGTAGGAGGCTTAATTCTGTTTACTCTGAATTTGCAGATTTTTTTTTTCCTCTTGGTAATTAATAGTAGTTGTACTGATAAATGAGGTTGCCTTTCATAATCCAAATAACCCCAGACATCTGGAAGAGCATACCCCTGTGCTTATGTCAAGTATGCTGTTTCATAATATTCCTTTTGTGAGTTTCTTTTTCATGAAATCACTTTCCAAAGTGTTTGGGTTGTTACCATTTCTTTTGGACGCCTTGGTCAAAGCTGGAGGCGGTCTCCATCTTGATATGTTAGATGGTATAAAAGCAGTTGGAAATGTGAAATCAGATCACTGGTTTAGCAGGTTCCTGCTTTCCAGTTTCACCTACTCATAATGTATTTTCCCAACAGTAGCTAGTCCATCTTTAAAAATACCATGAGAAGCAGCAAAGCATTTTTCGAAAGAGTGGAGACGTTTTTTCCCCTGATATTTATGAAACTTGCTAGGGCTTTTATGGGACTTAATTTAATTTGTCCTTATACTCTTCCATTACAATATATATGTAAAATCTTTACATATATCTTTATATATAAAGGTATATATAAAATCTTCACTGTAAAAAAAAATACATAAACAGTAGAGATGTATGTGAAAGTTCTTCCACTTTCCCAAATCCCCATACCTCCTTCTCAGAGAAAACAATGGAAGTGTATTCTTCCAGATATTTTAATATATTTAATATATATTTTCTTCCACTATATATATTTTTCCACTAAGCTTTTTTTTTGGGCGGTACGCGGGCCTCTCACTGTTGTGGCCTCTCCCGTTGTGGAGCACAGGCTCCGGACACGCAGGCTCAGCGGCCATGGTTCGTGGGCCCAGCCACTCAGTGGCATGTGGGATCTTCCCACACCGGGGCACGAACCTGTGTCCCTTGCATTGGCAGGCGGACTCTCAACCACTGTGCCACCAGGGAAGCCCTCCATTAAGCTTTAATGGAAGTTTGACAAGGAGAGGAGATTGGGAGGTGTGGGGAATAAAAGCAAAGGCTATTATTATGTTAGTTATAAATTATCTTAGAGAAAGTCAGTATGTCATGATACCTTTAGACATAATTCTCTCTTGATTATTATAATTATTAAATTTATTGCTGTCCCCAAATAAATTTGCCCATATTACTTGCTTTGAAAGTTTGTTATGCTTGGACTACACTTTCGTTTGAGTTCTTTGGTAATTTTTCATTTGCTCTCATGTAACATTGATTGTTTTGCTTGGTGTTTAGTCTCAAATCTCCCAGATTCTGTTTTTCTTGAGGCAGTTGAATAAATTTGCTTCTGTATAAGTCCAAAATGCTACTATTTTGAGAAGAGTTTTTACTAGCTATTCATATTGTTTCATGCAAGGAAAATTTTTATAGGTAGAGGGGCTGTTCAGATAATCTTAATGATTCGTTCGTCCTTAAGATGGCACATAATCTACGCTACGTGAATGTCAGCAGTGGTGGGAGTTTGGAAGAGGGCAGAGACAAATGTGCTAACTCGAGTGATTAGAAAGCATTTCCCGTGTCCTCAGTAAGGCTCATGCGGTAGAAGGACACGAGGGAAAAGAAATCAGAAGTGACCTTTTGAGAATCAGGTTGGTTAATTTACTTCTATCTTGGTATTTTATTGAGCAAGTACAATGCAGGATGCCACTATCCTCTAAAATAATAAAATAGCTCCCATATGTTAGTTGGCACTACTCCCCATGCACTGTATTAAGTTTTTACGAATGTCTCATTTAGTTCTCATGGCAGCCTGTGAAATAGGGGCTGGCTGATAACTATGTTGTACAGAAGAGGAAATCAAGTCTTAGGTTAAGTAACCTGGTTAAGGCCACACAGTTAGAGGCAAGGCCAGTATGACGTCTGCTTTGCTTCAGAACCACTGCTCTAGGCCATCACTATGCACATAGTCTGAACTACTCTAATCTGTGTTTTTTTTTTTTTTTTTTAAATCTTCCCTTTAAAGAAAGTATGAGGGAATAAAGAAATGGAATAAATGCCAAAGCTTAAAGGAATGAAGGCAGGAGAGATATGGAGATGAATTCGTTGTAAAACAGAAGGCTTAGAGTGTGACTCGTAAATGTATCCTTCAGTTTTTCTAAAGATCATTCCTGAGTACTGCTTTTTCAGTAAGAGAGCTAGAAGGGCCCTTGGGGGATCAGATGATCTGGTCCCTCCCCTATAGGCAGGCAAGACTTTTTTTAAGTGATAAAGAAAAAGATAAAAATGTGTTTTTCTTATTATAAATGTGCTACATATTCATTATATAAAGTTTAGAAAATGGCCAAGGGAAAGTAAGGAGATAATCTTCCTCAGTCCCAGCAGCTGGAGTTATGTACTTTTAATATTTTGGTGTATGGTGTAAATATTTTCTGGTTTTCTTTCCCTCTGTGGGTGTGTAGTTAGAACAAAAATGGAACCATATTCTATATTCTGTTTTGCAGTCTGCTTTTTTCTACTTAACAGAGATCATGAATATTTTTCCATGTCATTAAATATTGTTCTACAGCATTATTTTTAATGGCAGCAGAGACTTTCCATCATATGGGTAGTTTAACTAGTTCTTTATTGTTGGACATTTGGATTGTTTCCAGTTTTTCATTTTTATAAATAATGCAGTAAACATTATTGTTAGTAAATCTTTACTCACATCTGTGATAACTTTGTTTCATAAAATAAATTTCTAGGTGTGGAATTAGTATGTATTCTAGGGATATGCACAGTTTTAAGGCATTTGATCTGTATGGCCAAGTCGCCCTCCAGAAAAGCTGGATCAGTTTACATTTTCATCTTCTTTATATGAATGTCAGTTTCCCTTATCCTTGTCAACCCTGGATATTATAATTTTGTTTCATCTTTGTCACTTTGATAGGTGGAAAATGGTTTCTGCTTCTTTTAATTTGCATTTTTAAAAAATTTACATTCCCCAGTGTTTAACGAGGGTAAACATTTTTTCCTTACATTTATTGGTCTTTCATATTTCTTTTGTGAGTCATACAGGGAAAATTTTAAATTAGTTCTAGGGATGGGTGATCTTCTTGTCAATCAAATGTATGGCTACTTCTAATTTCTCCTGCTTTTATTTTAATCTGTCTTTTTGTTTGATTATTCTGTTGACAGGAAGAATTATATCTACTTCAGAAGACCTCTCTGTATTCTTGAATATATTTATTTAATCTTAATCAGCTTTTAAAAAAAATTATTAAAGTGAAGTTTGTAGTAAAAAAAAAATTCTTTTTCAAACAGTACTAATTATCCCCCTCCCCGTGACCTAATCCTGAAATATTGAACATGGATGGTGAAAGTCCTCTTTTTCCTTTCTATTAATAGTGCTCTTCAGAGAGAACTCTCTCTAGCAGTTTGGTATATATTCTTCTAGGTATTTATGTCAATTTAACCTTTTTTTAAACTGTAAATGAGATCATAAGGATACGTTGAACTAGAACCATCTTCCCATGTTAATAAATATGTCTTACCTGTTCTTTTTTTTTTTAGGGAAGGATTTTTAAAAAATGTATTTATTTAGTTTTGCTGTGTTGGGTCTTTGTTTCATGCGAGGGCTTTCTCTAGTTGCGGCAAGCAGGGGCCACTCTTCATCGCAGTGCGGGGGCCTTTCACTATCACGGTCTCTCTTGTTGCGGAGCACAGGCTCCAGACGCGCAGACTCAGTAGTTGTGGCTCACGGGTCCAGTTGCTCCGCGGCATGTGGGATCTTCCCAGACCAGGGCCCGAACCCACATCCCCCGCATTGGCAGGCAGGTTCTCAACCACTACACCACCAGGGAAGTCCACCTGTTCTTTCTTTAAAAAAAATACTATGCTATCTTTGTTTTCATTTTTTTTCCTGAGGTATTTTAAAGTACTCATCATCATGTCATTTTGCCTCTAAATACTTCTATAAATAGCTCTAAAAAGTAAGAGTGTTTCCTGTGTAACACTCATCTACTCTAACCAAATCAATACTTCCTAACAGTCCTAAGTAATATGTCCGCTCCATATTCAGATTACTGCAGTTATCCCCCAAAGTATTTGTGGTTTAGTGTATTCAGACCAAATTCTGTTTATACTTAATCCTTTTCAACAGCTGCCCAGAAAGTTATTTGGCTAAATACCTTATAAATGGGCACTTAAGATGTTTGCTGTTTTTACCTATTATAAATAATGCTAAAAAATAATGTTTTTGTACCCACCTCTTTGCTTTCTTATCTGATTATTTCTCTAGAATTAATTTCTAGAAGTGGAATAGTAGGGTCAGGAGGTATGTGTTTGTAAAACTTTGATACTTTTTGCCAGATTGCTTTCAGGATCCCTTTAGCTAATTAACTCTTATCAGTTGTGTATGGAGAGTGCCCCTTCACATTCTTGCCAGCATCAAGCACTATCAGAAAAGTATCACATTGTTTTAATTTTTTTTTTTTTTTAAGTAAGGCTAAGCATCTTTTTTTGGATGTATTTGGCCATTTGAATTTTGGAGACTATTAACCCATTTCCTAACATTTTCTTTTTCGGGTTAAGCAAATATTCTTTTATCTTGTCTTACAGGACCTGCCTTCCATCTGTATGATTTGGGCTTTCTTTAATTTCTCCACTTTGTTTTTTCAAGTGTGAGGACCAAATTCAGATATAGCATTTTAACAGAAACTCACTACCGTTTTTTGTTTGTTTGTTTTTTAAATTATTTATTTATTTGGCTGTGCTAGGTCTTAGTTGCAGCATGCGGGATCTAGTTCCCTGACCAGGGATCGAACCCGGGCCCCCTGCATTGGGAGCATGGAGTCTTAACCACTGGACCACCAGGGAAGTCCCCTCACTAGTGTTTTTTTTATTGTGTCATGGTATTGAGGAGGGCAGTTTTGTCATTTTTTTGGAATTGAAAATTTCATTTCGTTTTCCAGGTAGTTTTGATACATATCCCATAAGGGTACATTGATCTAGAAAATGAAAAACGTGCAGCTTTTTTTAAAGCTTGTAGTAGTGTTTCATTTTCTTCATCTGTATAATGGTGATATAATAATAGTATGTACCTGAAAGGATTGTTGTGAGGATTTAAATGAGT